>NC_137870.1:5267784-5624618 GCF_963924005.1 Protomyctophum bolini
CCAGGGAAGAGGGTGTGTGTGTTCCTGGCAAAAGTGTGTGTGTGTGTGTGTGTGTGTGTGTGTGTGTGTGTGTGTGTACAGGTAAAACATGTTAGTGCAAACATTGTGCGTCAAGTGTGTTCCAGGGAAGAGGGTGTGTGTGTGTGTGTGTGTGTGTGTGTGTGTGTGTGTGTGTGTGCATGTGTTCCAGGGAAGAGGGTGTGTGTGTTCCTGGCAAAAGTGTGTGTGTGTGTGTGTGTGTGTGTGTGTGTGCGTGCGTGCGCGCGCGCGTGGGTGCGCGTGGGTGGTGGTGGTGGTGGTGGTGGGAGGGGTGCATGAACGTGTACAAGTGTACATAATGTGTCATGAGTTCCCTATCTCTCCCTCTAACTCTCAGCAGGCAGCTCCAATCAATGGCTGCATCAGTCGCTTGAGTTTTGCTCCTCATAATGCTCACTTGAACTCGTTGAAGTCGGCCATTTTGGCAGTTCAGTCAAGACAAGGATTAAAATAATGTTAATGAATGTAAAATGTCTAGGGTGCGTGGGCCTCGAGACGATATGCATATGCATCAGGGGCAGATGAAGTATGACTGTGCCAGGCTATGCAAATCCACCCACATAAAAGCAGATCCATAGACAGACTTATGATGATGTGGATTGGGAAATCATTTTAGAGAGGGCTCAGAGGGTTCTGATTTCCACCAAACATAGACAGATGCAATTTAACATAATTTACCCCGCTCAGATTACACAAGATTGATAGGATCATTCCCCCTATGTACCAAAGATGTAAGATAACAGAAGGCTGCCTATTGCCGGTACATAGGCCTATGTTATGGAGCTTCCCACTTCTGATTGATTACTGGAATAAGTTCATCTCTGATATCATAGAGGTTGAAATACCACATGATCCATGAATTTGGTTACTGGGTGACGTTACTCGCCAGTACAGCTGCGAAGAAAATGATCTTGGCAGTAAACAGCAGCAAACAAGGAATGCACCATCTCCGAGGCATAAGTCACATACAGGCATAAAGAGACACTTTATTTTTAACACTTTTGAAAGCTATATCTCACGGTATATATAGGCTACTTAACAAAAGCTGGTCTATCCTGCTGGAGTGCACATTTACCGGTAAATGCACAAGCTTCTTTTCCTTATTTTTCTCTTCTTTTCTAAATGATAAGCCTATAGGACTTGGTGCCAGAGCCTTACAAATAGTACTTTAGAAATGAAAGGAAACTTGAGCAGCAATCACAGGAGCACGTACTCTTCTGGTTGAATGCCTTGTTCACTCTGAATGTACACCCCACGCGCTTAACGACTTACCCATAATTAAGTGTTTGTAGCAGTACAGTGTAGGCTATTGTACATGAATATTTAGCACGTTTAGCTGGGATTGGACAAGATGTTCAAACTGTCAAAAGATAATTAAGGCAGATTTTTGGCTGAACGTGGTTTCGTCAGTAAAGGTTTGATTATTGTAGCTTGGGGTCACCTCTTAAGCTGCTGCATGGCAGAGGCAGAGAAGTGGCAGGAGCAGCACGCGCCAGCCACTGACTATAGGCATAATTGTGGAGGGAAGATACATACCTCGTTACCTATACTTGATCAGCTGGAATGCACCGCACCTGCGTTCACCTGCTAGGAAGGACCCACCCACAGTATAAAACCATCTCTCTCTGCCTCAGTACAGATCCATTCTCTGGGAGGTGAGGAATGCGCGCATATACCGGGCATGTTGGGGCGGTACAGTAGGTCAAACACCACTGTATTTCACGTCACATTCTATGCAACTATAAGTGAAATATAAATACTCATCCTGTTGTCCTCTCATCCTGACATGTTCAAGCGGACGTGTAACCTAGTGAAAGGAACAAATGCTTAATGACATGGAAATGGAGGGCAACCTACTGGAGTACAGTACACACGTATGGAAAAGGAGTATTAACACTGCCCCAGTACACAGCTACAGGGCGACGAGTCAGGGACCCGCAGGCTGAGTAGAAATACTTACGGCGTCACTGCCTTCCCTTCCTTATGACAAGACAGAACTGTTTATTCACCAGCTGACTGTTATACCTATACCGACTCCTTTAAAGGGGGGGGGGGGGGGGGGGGGATCCTATTCTAGACACCTTACTCACCTGTCGATATATATACAGCTAATACCACCTACCTGAGTAAAAATACCTACCGTTGAAGTCCCGCGACGAGGTCCAGCGAGGTCCAGCATGAACTCTG
Organism: Protomyctophum bolini; assembly: GCF_963924005.1. Taxonomy (NCBI): domain Eukaryota; kingdom Metazoa; phylum Chordata; class Actinopteri; order Myctophiformes; family Myctophidae; genus Protomyctophum; species Protomyctophum bolini. The sequence continues at coordinate 5,270,011 of NC_137870.1, forward strand.
TGTTGATCCACCTATATGGAAAAGTTGAAATCTGAAAGAGAAGAAAGAGAAATTATTATTTGTCCAAACAAGCGGTGAATAAACATTTATTATTTCTGCATTCAATGATGTCTTCTGGGTTGTGTGTACCAGTCGCCACAATGTGCATATGAACGTATTTGATTCATGATTAATGCATGAAAATAAAACTGAAATCATGATCTTTGACCACCATTTCACCACATCCTCCTGTGGAGGTGTCATTTTTGATAAATGTAATAAACAAATAAGCTCCAACTTCGGTCGCTAAGATCGCTAAGATCAAGTCGTACCTCGACCCCCAAACAGCTGGAGATGGTCATCCACGCTTTCATTTCCCACACGAATTGATTACTGCAATTCTCTGTACACTGGCTCTGTACACATTGACCAGGCGTCACTTATAGGCGCTTGCAGTTAGTGCAAAACGCAGCTTTTATTTTGTTTTTAAATCACTTCACGGCCTCTCACCCTCCTACCTCTCTCTGACCTAATTGTGCCCTATACGTCCCAACTAGAGCATTAAGGTCTGCGGACAAGCTGCATGCTGGTCGAGTTCCCGACCAGTAAGAGGAGCAGGGGTGATCGTGCTTTTGCGGCTGCGGACCCCAAACTCTGGAACATGCTGCCCCTCCTTATTAGATCTGCAGAGTCAATTGAGGCTTTTAAATCCCTCCTCAAAACTCATCTGTTCTCCCTTGCCTTAATTTAACTGCACCTGATTTACCTGTATATTGATTTCCTGCTCTGTGCTATTGTATGCTCTGTTTTATATTGTATTGTCTCTTTTCATTTCACTCCTGTCAGGGCCCCTCCTACGTCTCACCAGGTCCACTCCTGCTCTCACCAGGTCAGGCCCTGTGCGTTGCACCAGACTCCCAGCACCAGGCACTTTATTCAGGAATGGTGGATTCTCGAGCCGCAACGGTAAGAAAGCAAAAATATGTCTCCGGTTTCTTTCGGGAACGGAAGGGGGGGCTTTACAGAGTAAAAGCAGCCATATCTTCCAGGCACCCCGAGCTTCTATTTTGTAGGAATCCCCGGCGCTGATTGTGTTTTAAGCAGCTTTGTAGCAAAATGTCGATGAGCACCTTCCTCCAGCATGGGACCCAGAGTATATAGTTTGTATGGAAAAGATCTATCGGGCCACTGAGTCCTATACCAAATCTACCTTGTTGCCACGACAACGGGAAGCAACACGATGTCATGGCATTAAGAAGGTGATTCATAACGAATATATTTAGTAACACTTCAATTTCAAACCCTCAAGGTGCCATATATATAGCCCCACGGCACCTCCGGTTCATAATTAAGACCCATTGGAAGTCAACCTGGCCCATGATGACATTGTGCAATTATGAAGTGTGGCTGTAAGTACAGTAAGAGTGAAAGCCTTTACGTTGTGTATTATGTTTTGTCATGCACATAATGTTCTGTTGATGTTTTGGTGTAGAATGCTCACCAAGCCTTATTCTGCAATGCAAATGTGTTGCACTTGCACGGTGTATTGTATTTTCTGGGATTTTGCTGTTTTAACCCATTCTGAACGGTAACCCATTTTGGTGTTATAGCATCATGTTATGCTTTAGCTATTGAAAAATAGCAGATCTACAAGCTCATAGCGCGCCACCGAGTGGCGCGCTACGAGCTTGTAGGTCTGCTATTTTTGAATAATCGAAGAACGACTGAATTATTTTTAAAATCTGATCTCAGGTCAGAATGGGTTAATCAGACCAGTGTGTGTCCAGTGGAAACCTCGTATGAATCTGATCTCAGGTCAGAATGGGTTAAGCATGAAGCGGGTTAATTGCGGACCAAAGGTCGTATTTACTATGAAACCCTGTGTCTCGCGTCCGTCCGTCACACCACTATATATGGTTGCCAATCCATCATGCCTCGTGATATCACGTGACACCATGTTGGATACCCTTATAAGGCCTCCATTATGGTCACGCCTCATGACATCACGCCTTGTGACACGTCATGCCTGCACCATATATGGCCATCATATGAAGAGCACGACACTGACCTCATCTAACCCATGTGGATAACCATATACATGGACCATCACCTATAGATCTGCATATATGGAGCCGGCCAGCAACTCGTTGATCTGACCTCATCACACCCTGTACACTCAAGACACGCTCCATATATTATGGCCATTACAGAATTAATTCCAAATGTTGATCTGACCCCCGGCATGCCAAAGCGCTATAGCGCTCGCCCAGCAGTCTGCTGTCACCCTTTAGGGCGATGTCGCTTCTCACCCTCGGGGCGTCTTATTGGTATCTAAGAATGCCCTATTCTGAAGTCAAATATATATCCACATTCATGGATAGACACTCTAGAAAGCGATTTTTATGCATTTATGATCTCAAAAGATATATTTTATGGGATTTGGGGGTTTTCAGGCATGAAGGGGTTAATATGCAGTAATTAATCATTGAACACATACATTGTGCATATCCACATTCATAAACAACTTTATTTATATAGCACATTTAACATGACAGAATATATATTGCACTAATGAGGGGAACAGGGCTACCTCAGCTGACACTAAAGGAGAATAAGTGGGTCTTAAAGCAAAGATTTAAAAGTCATGATGGACTGGGCAGCTCTGATGGGCAAATTATTCCAGGGCCTGAGGGCAGCCGCGCGAAGGCTCGATCAACCTTAGATCTTTTGTTGGTCCCTAACACATCCAGCTTTAGCTGGTCAGCCGACCTAAACCGACCGAAACCCTATAAAATGTCAAGTGAGATATGCAGCTTTAATATCAGAAAGCCATTTCCTTTCGGCTCGCCTGCATGCACGTCTGAGAGCACGGGTTGAGTCGTTGAGCCGCATGGTGTGGTCCTGAGGGGAGCAACAAGGCTCAAAACACTGTAGAAAGCCAATTTGATGCATTAAATAGTAGTACATCTGCATTAAATACCATATAGCTTTATTTTCAGTGATTTGTTAGTGTTTCGGGCATTAAGGGGTTAATAAATAAAAATGCCCAAGGGATATCACTGGGAGTGGGTATACCCTCTTGAATTCTTAAGAGGTGACCCCAAGCTACAAGAATCAGTTGAGAAACCACGTTCACCCCCACGGCTCCATGGACTAAGCCACTTGCAGTGCAACATAACATAACATATAACATCGATCTATCCATCTTTAACCACTTATCCGTAGTTGGTTCGCGAGGGCGAAAGCTCCACCAGAGACCTCCAGACTTCCCTCTCCAGAGCAACGTTGGTAACTTCCTCCTGGGGGATCCCGAGACGTTCCAATGCCAGTGAGAAGATGTGATTCCTCCAACTGCGCCTTGGTCTGCCCCGGGGGTCTCCTCCCAGTGGGACGTGCCTCAAGGACCTCCCTAGGGAGACGCCCGAGAGGCATCCTATAACCCAGACCACCTAAGCTGGCTCCTTTCCAGGCGAAGAAGCAACGACTCTTACTCCGAGTCTCTCTCATGTGACTGAACTTCTCACCCTATCTCTAAGGGAGATGCCAGCCATATGTATAGCCACGTATTCGGAACCTGATTCTCTGGGTCATGTCCCACACTTCATGACCATAGGTGAGAGTAGGAACAGAGATTGCTTGGTAGACCTAGAGAGCTATGCCTTCTGCAGGGACGGGGCTAGGCCAACTGCCTACTTAGCGCCCCCCCCCCACACACACACACACACACACATTCGAAAAGGTTCATCTCGCCCCCCTTCATAATAACTACAGTTCTCAAACTCTGCCCGAACTAGTTGCCTAGTTGTTTAACTGCCTATTATGTAAAAAGAAGAATATATATATATATATATAACTATAATCTACCTGACCATGAGGCCTACAAAATCGGGAAAAAATAAAACCCAATTTCTTTTCCTCTCTCTTATCAACTAGTACCAACAAGGTCGACCAGTGGATTTACTAGTCGACTATAGTTGAATAGCCGCGCCGGGCCCAAACATTTTAGCAAATTAGCCGGGCCAGGCCGAGCCTCGTTATAATGAAAATAGCAATTCTGTTATTTGTGTAATGAAGACGGCTGCGCTAGGTGATTAACCCATTCTGACCTGGCACCCATTTTGGTGTTAGCATCATGTTATGCTTTAGCTATTGAAAAATAGCAGATCTACAAGCTCATATCGCGCCACCGAGTGGCGCGATACGAGCTTGTAGGTCTGCTATTTTTGAAAAATCGAAGAACGACTGACATTTTTATAGAATCTGATCTCAGGTCAGAATGGGTTAATCAGACCAGTGTGTGTCCAGTGGAAAACCTGGTATGAATCTGATCTCAGGTCAGAATGGGTTAACTTGTGACGGGAGGAGGACTGGAGGCGGGGGGGGCGCATGCAGCGCACTGCAGGCAGCACAGTAGAGACTGTGAGAGAAGTGAACGGTGTGAGACTTGCTTGTGTAGCATGGCGGTATGAATTAAAATATAGCTTTTTGATTTGCACCCCAGGAAATAGTTCAAAGGATCTGATTCAAACCCCATTTTACTCATGACTCACAGATTCGTTTATGTGCATCTAATTAAATAGGCAGAAACGTGGACTGAATATATAAAAAGGCCATTATATTTTATTAAACGGCAAGATAAAAAAAAAAATAGGATGCATTAATGAGTTGGAATACATGCCCATTCGTAGCTTTTCAATATAAACAATGTCTAAAAGCACAATACATTAGTATAGCATACGCTAGTATAATGGCATCATTCACATACTGTATCTAAAAGCACACATTAGTATAATGGCATTATTCACATACTGTATCTAAAAGCACAAGCATCCCCAACAGTGTCAACATGAATACAGTAACAGATGACCTGTTAAGGAGAGCAGAGTCAGTACAGGGGAGGGGAGCTGATAAGTCTCCACTGCCAGATTTCTCACTAAAAACCACACAGGGGAATGTGTCATTTAACCCATTCTGACCGGGCACCCATTTTGGTGTTGGCATCATGTTATGCTTTAGCTATTGAAAAATAGCAGATCTACAAGCTCATATCGCGCCACCGAGTGGCGCGATACGAGCTTGTAGGTCTGCTATTTTTGAAAAATTCGAAGAACGACTGACATTTTTAGAATCTGATCTCAGGTCAGAATGGGTTAATCAGACCAGTGTGTGTCCCGTGGAAACCTCGTATGAATCTGATCTCAGGTCAGAATGGGTTAAGGCACCACAAAGCAGCAAAGTAGCATTTCCCTTACCTGAAAATGCAAGGGGTTAACAATGGATGTAATTATATGTGTAGCCCAGTGGCATATATGCCTGTAGTTCTATGTAAATCCACAGGTGACACTGTCACTTTAAGAGTGCCATGTTCTGGGGGTCAAGGGTTATACACTTAAAAACATCTTGAATAATAAGAAGCAACCTGTATTTGTGGGGATTCTTTGAGAAGATCTTGATGGTAAAAAATGCAATACTTGCATTGTATATTTTCAGATACAAATGTAAACACATTCTTGATGCAGTATAGTATATAGAGTGTATTTCCAGATGATTAAGAATACATGTTGTTGATGGTTGCAGATTGTAAACAAGAGGTGAAAGCTGAACTAGCTATTATATCAACTTGGTTGATATGAGTTTTTGTGTCTTTGTACTGTAAGTACTGCTTCTTTGCATTTCTATTTCTAATTCTACATTAAGTAAATTGTAAGGTTGATCTCTTTATAGAGGTTACTATAATGTTGTGAATGTGTTTCTCAGTGGAAAACGGTGAAGCATTTGATACCAGTGTTTGCTCAGTGTGTGAGTTGGCCATTCCTACTGTTTGTGGTGAGTTTTAGGTTTAACTTTCCTCTTTGTTTTATCTAGATAGTGCCACTACCGTATTTTGTTTAGATTTATTTTATGTTACAGGCTTGCATGCCATATTTGCCAAACTGTGGCATTCTTTACAGTACACCAATAAGATGCACCAACACCAACTTCTTGGGAAATAAAGAACCCCAATATATGTCTGTGTCCTGTGCCCTATTTGCCAGGTTACACATTTATTGAATATAAGATGAGCAATATATTTATTATGGTTTGGCGATGTATTGGATCTGCTTTTTAGGTACTCGGATCAAGCGCATCAGTCCCGTCCATAGGGACTCCGAATCCCCCGTACCTAAACAGTAGATGGGGATAACCCTAATCCCAACCTGAATATTGGTAAACCTAACTCCAAAACAGTTTTAACCATACATTAACCACCATATATAGGGCACAGCAGTGGCAGCCATTTTGTGATGCCACAGGTAGAAAAACCCATTCATTTCTCCCATAGATATTTCTGAAAATATTCATATAAATGATTGCATCTGATGTCAAAGAATATGTGAATATTGACTGGCTGGCAGTGCGACTCTCAACATTTTTTACATATATTGCGTGTACAGACTCGCAGCGTGGCACGCTATACGTACTCATAATAATAATTTATACAAATATTTGCGGAACCCTCTCGTGTTTGTTCGATTAGATCCTGGTGGCATATCTACATTCAAACACACATATCATATTTACGCTAATGACTTCATTACACATCCCTATGAACACACACTATTAATTAGGCTCCAGTTCAAACAGCAACAGTTTGAAGACACAGGACACAAGTGTGTCTTGCGTGTGTCTTAGGTGTGAGTGAGGCCCAAGAGCTATAAGGCAATGGTTCAATTCTGCTCAGTCAGTGCGCTGAGATAATTCCGAGTCGCCACATATGAAGGAGACGATGCTTCCTGTTTATATCCGTGATCTGTATCTCGAAAAACGTATATACGTTTCCCCAAGTTTTGAGCATCCACTATTTGTGTTCTAACTGAAATGGTGCGAATGGCAGGTTAGCGGGGGCCGCTGGCATCTCGGTGCCGGGCGCTCCTGAGCTGCCGAAGTGGTGCTGCTGGCTGAATGGGGTGCCGGGGGCCCCTGCTTGGGGCTGCTGGTGGCGGTAGAATCTGACAGAAGGCTCGGTGTACTTGGAGTGCTGGAGCCCCCGAGTGGAGCGGATCCCTGACTGTGGCTATGGTGGGCTGCATGGGGCGCTGGCATCTCGGTGCCGGTGACCCCCGCTGGGGCTGGCTGATGTCTGCGGCTTCTGCGGGCAGCAGGGGGCGCTGGGGACTCGACTTCAGAGTCCCACGCTGGGGCTGACTGCCGCTTGCGGCTTCGGTGAGCAGCGGGGGGGCGCTAGCGACCTGGTGCCGGCATCCCCTGCCGAGGCTGGTGGTCGTCTGCGGCCTCCGCGGGCAGTAGGGGGCGCCAGCATCTAGGTGCCGGCATCCCCTACCGGGGCTGATGGCTGTCTGCGGCCTCAGCGGGCAGTAGGGGCGCCAGCTTATCGGTGCCGGCATCCCCTACCGGGGCTGATGGCTGTCTGCGGCCTCTGCGGGCAGTAGGGGGTGCCAACATCTCGGTGCCGCATCCCCTACCGGGGCTGATGGCTGTCTGCGGCCTCTGCGGGCAGTAGGGGGTGCCAACATCTCGGTGCCACATCCCCTACCGGGGCTGATGGCTGTCTGCGGCCTCAGCGGGCAGTAGGGGGCGCCAACATCTCGGTGCCGGCGGCCCTAGTTGAGGCTGACTGACGTCTGCGGCCTCTGCGGGCAGTAGGGGGCGCCGGCATCTCGGTGCCGGCGGCCCTTGCTGAGGCTGACCGCTGTCTGTGGCCTCTGCGGTCAGTAGGGGGTGCCGGCAGTCCCTGCTGGGGCTGAGTGACATCCGTGAGCTTGGCGGGTGGCGAGGGGTGCTAACGTGGCAATGTGGCCGGCTACTGGGGCTGGTAACTGTTGGGCATTTGGAGACCTGTCTATGGCTTGGGAGTGATGCTGCTGGGAGTGGTGCATAGTGTTGGAGGGTGGTGACGTCATGACATTCGGGGGCAGCGGGGTGTGTGGCCGTGGTGACGTCACCATGGGAGGAACGTGGACGGTGTTGTGGTGGGCTGGTGGACATGAGTCCCAGGAAAAGTGAAGCTTTATTATCGGAGCGGTGGAAATGAATGCCTCTGGCTTTAAGAGCTTTCTGCAGTGAGACAACGGTCCAATCTGAGAGGACTGTGTCGGATACATTTCTAACTGGTGCGGGGTGACTATGAGGAGTACGAGTGGAGTGCGCGAGAGCGGCTACGTTACGAGTGGGGTGAACGGGGGCTACGTTACCAGACCTGCGTGGCGACCGTGAAGGAGAGAGGGGGGAACGGCGATGACGGTGAGTGGGTCGGCCTCTGGTTCGGGGACCGGGAGGGAATGAAATGGATTCGGAGGAGCTTGTGTTGTCATTTCTTTGCTGCCGGAAGAGGAGAGAGGAGGCTGGGGGAACGTGAACGGCGGACGCCAGCTTGGCTGTTGTTGGGCTGGGATGAGACGTTTCGACGCTGCTGGGTGTCTCGGAAACCTCGAGAATCTCTCTATATTCGTCGGCTTCGTCGAAGGACGAGTACTGATCGCTGTCGGAGCTTGGACCGAATATGTCCTCGTCGGATGCCGCGAGGCCGAGGACGTCGTCCTGGTTCATGGCTGATGGTCGAGTCATTTAATAATTAAATTATGAGTAGTACTTTTGTGTTCTCTCGCTTGTCGTGCGTGACGAGAAATGAGAACAGGGGAGAGCCAAGGTTAGATGGGCTAGTAATATACGGGTGGAGGTGGCCTGATTGGAGGTGGCTTGATAGGAGGTGGAGGTAGCTGCATCGGAGGTGTGGTCCTGCTCCTGAACTTCAGCTATGAGCTCCATTAATATTTTGTCAAATGTTGAATGCAAATAAAGATGTTAAATGTGAGTGATATGCGCACATCGAAGGAGTCGTCCCTGTTCCAGATCATTCAGAGTCCCAGCTTGGCTTCCACGGTGATGGAGGAGGGGTTTTCTATGATGTTCACTCTTGATTTGGCGCTGGGCAGAGACACCCTGCAACACGCACGCACACACGCACACGCACGCACACACGCACACGCACACACACAGTACTACTTGCCATTTCTAACCCTTAAACACTAAAGCTGAAAATAGCAGATCTACACGACGTGTCACCCTGCAACTCGTTGTGAGCTTGTAGAGTGCAGGACACCATGGGCTGTATTTTGCGTGTCTTAAGTACCAGGTCTTATTACCTAACTTGAGTAAACTAAAGACCTGGAGGCGTGATCAATGCCATTTGGCTATTCTGAGTGGCCAAAGAGCATTGATCACGCCTTCAGGTCTTTATTTTACTCAAGTTAGGTAATAAGACCTGGTACTTAAGACACGCAAAATACAGCCCCATGTGTGCAGATTAAAAAATATATATCAGGCAGCCGCATAACCCTAATCCCAACCTGAATATTGTTCTTCAATGTAAACCTAACTCTCCAAAACAGTTTTAACCATACTGTACATACAACAACAATGTCTCTCTCAAATTCTACTCTATAGGGCACAGCAGTGGCAGCCATTTTGTGATGCCACAGGTAGGAAAACCCATTCATTTCTCCCATAGATATTTCTGAAAATATTCATATAAATGTTTGTATCTGATGTCAAAGAATATGTGAGTATTGACTGGCAGTGCAGGTTCAAACAAATATTTGCTCTCGTGTTTGTTCGATTAGATCCTGGTGGCTGGGCCGCATATCAACATTCAAACACGCATGATATTTACGCTAATGACTTAATTACACATCCATTATCTATGAACTATGCTTTTGACTTGACTTTGGATGGAACCCAAGACTGAAGTTAGGATGATGGAATAGGCTTATCGCTCTCGTGTTAAGCGTATGTGTTAGGACCGTAGTGTACATCTGGACACTGTGTAAGGCAGGTTATTGATTAAGTTAGTGATTTACGTTTTTTGAGTTTTTGCTCAGGGAGTTTATGATCATGGTATGATTGCGAGTGTATGTGCTTTATTCATTTGTTTGTTTAATTGTAAGCATATTTGTGTGTTATGGTTGAATGCCAAAGAATTCTCAATTAAGTATTTTGTTGCTTTTTTAATTGTGACCGCACAATTAAAATACTTGTGCTGCGTACTTTGGCACTTCATTAATTTATTCACTCTAGCTATATGGTATAGAGGGTCAGTTTGTGTCTGTGTGTTTCTCTTTTGGGACACACACACACCTACACACGCTGGGGAGACCTTTCTTTGTCTCTGCGACATGGCGTGCTAGAGCGGGGCACGGTTTTATGCTATATGGTCTATTGTATTTTCTTTTTCTTTTAGGTATGTCTGAAACATGTGAAACATGTTTCGGAGGGGGGAGTAATATTGATATTAAATTGGGGGTGTAATTCAGGTTTAAAATTAAATTTGCTTTAATTTGGGGTCCAAGATAAAAATGAGAAGGTCCAAGCTAAATTTAGGAGGTAAATGAGAATACATTTCTCACTGGAAATTATTAAATGTAGGATATTTCATGTATCCTTTGTAAAATTAGATAGGTTAATTTGGAAATGTGTTAGATGTAAATGAGGGAGTGATTGAGTGCATTTGACACCTGCATGTGTGGAGTGCATGCAGGGGGGTCAATCTCTTCCCTCAGTCAGTGAAGTGACTTGCTAGTCTAAAAGAAAATAGAATCATTTCTGTTGCAGAGTGCAGACATCTAGTGAGCTAGTTTCTCATTTATTTAATATTTTCCTATGTGAATGGTGATGAGCAAGTATTGCATGTTTTCCTTGGAGTGAGTTTGTTGACCATCTACTCATTCTATCATGGGCAAGTTGTACATGCACATGAATATGTTTGTTTGAGAGGAGACATGCACAGCATGAGTGTGTCACAGTGTGACTGTGTGAAAGTTTAGTGTCTAGTAGATTATTTACTATTTAGTAGATATGATGGACGCAGGGATAATCCCAGTGGACCTTGTGCAAAATAAATATCCCTCATTTGATGATTCTTTCCAAATTTTCAAAGAGATTCTATAGATTTCGTAAGGAGGGACAAAGTTTGAAGGAAGGCCTTGATCACAGTGATGATACTATACCCGTATGACTACGGTTCCATCATTTTGTGGAGTAAATCCTATTTCCTCTGAGTCGTCAAGCCAGAGGACAACCCCAGGACAGCCCTGCAGCACCTGCCATGGTACCAGCACCTCAGCAACCACTTCCGCCATGGAGAGTACGAGCGACACCTGATTTATTGGGGCCACAACGGAGGCCGCAGTGGGAGAACCCACAATGTGAGTGATATACGATTATACGCACATCATCTGATGTGGCGCTGGGCAGAGACACCCTGCAACACACACACACGCGCACTCACACACACACACACACACACACGCACGCACGCACGCACGCACACAAACAAACACACAGAGCAATACAAACAGTAATAGATTATGCACACATAAGTGTAATTACGGCATCCTGACCTTTTACGTGTCACTTGTAGAAGGATCGAGGGCCCTGGGTGTGTCCAGAGAACAGGTGGATATAAAGACATGCAACAAGTGGAGGATGAACCAAACCGAGCCGTCAGAAAATGGTTCTGAACAGGATGCCACCGCGATGGCTGCAGGCGTGGATGGTCGTGTTCTTCATGGTGCTTCCTGCCACAAACCCTGGTAAGCTGCTCAAGTTGAACAAATGTAGTAATAGTTTGATGTTCTATGTTGAATCTGAGTAAAGTAAACAGTCATGTCCTCGCACAGCATAATACTGTGCCGTGCTTTCTTGTATAAATAATTGTGGGCATGTGCATATCCTACGTCTTTTCTTTTCTCATGTTGAATCTGATGCACGCAGTGGAATTTCAAATAGGATCAGAAATGCAGGAAACATTTGTTAAATCAGCCTCACATGACATAACACGCACACACCGTCATTAAATGTATTTAGCAGTCTTTGCTTAATGAGATGTTCATGTGATTTTGAGAGTAAACATGTTTTATTTCTTTTCTCCCAGTCTTAATTCAGTCACAAGACAAAGGGCCTATAACAGGTAACATTGGAGGATTTGACCAAGAGTCTGACTGGCAACAAAAACACTGAAGACAGTACACACACACACACACACACACACACACACACACACACACACACACACACACACACACACACACACACACACACACACACACCTATTTATCTTTAATTCAATACTAAATGATAGTTATTTTAGCACTGTGCATTGTCTATTAGCCAAATTAATTGTTTTTTTTGTTATCCCTGCAGCGAGACCATCTCGTAATGAGGATTTCTGCAGTACATGGGGGAACCGTCACTACAAGACATATGATGGAGATGTCTTCCAGATGTCTTCAAGCTGTAACTACATCCTGACGTCTCAATGCAAAGCAGCATATTCTCAGTTCAACGTCCAACTGCAGAGGACAGACGAAGGATACAAAGTCACAATGAACCTGGAAGGAGCGATCATTGAAATGACTAACAACTCCATCACAGTCAACGACAAAGTGTACGTATCTATTGGTATTTACCACATGAACCCTATAGAGGGTATGCGCATGCTTAAAGTGAATGGCACATCGAGTGGCAAAGCAACAGGCAAAGTGAGTTTAACATGGTTTAACATGGTTGTTAAATGCAATCCGATAGGACTTTTCTGTTTGTATGCATGGGTTGTCAAGGCCAGAAAGTAGGTTTTTGCCACTCGGTAGGCATTCCTGCAGAACTTCCGGGTTTGATTATGATGTCACGCGCATACCCTCTATTCTGGGGGCAACCTTTCTGAGAAAATAGCCCCTGTATAAGTTGATCGCTGGTACGTAGATCGGCTTCCGTTCCCAGATAGCTTTATTCAATGGCTCATAACCAAAGAACCGACGATCAACGGCCAGAAAATGCTTTCTCCGGGTGAAAGAAAAGACGGCACACAGCGTTTTCACACAGCCCGGTGTACATTTCGGGTTCCAGTGGAACCTTAATAAATGCTGGCGGTTAAAGTCGGGGTGCAATGGCTTTTATCTGTCATTTTATTTTTGCTTCAGAAACGGAAGCCTGTGTGTTTCTGGACCAATCAGAGCGTCGCATCCCTTCAGGCTATATATGCGACATTAGTGTCTACGGCGCTACATGCACGTACATATGTGGCTTATTTCTAACCTATAAATGTTTTCAGATACATATTTTAGCATGCTGACTATTACGTTTAAAATGAGCTGTCTGGATGTCATCTTGAATGAGTTTTAAAATGAAGTAGTTATGTAATCAACATCAGCTGTGTTTGGAGGAACGACGCAGCAATGGGAATCAAGCGGGTGTATGAAATCAAGATTATTATTATTATTATTATTATGAAATCAAGATTAATTTGTATTCATGCGCGCTTTGACACGTCATCATGCACCAAGCTTTCAAGGAAGTCATTAAAATATGATTTTTATGGACTTTTGATATTAAAAACACACACAAATTTCCAACATTTCCCATTGTTTTGGCATCTATGCTCATACAGTATGATGACCACGGATATGCTCTAAAAGTATTATGAAAATCTTGTTTTTCACTTCACTACGTCTTTAAGGAAGAATGAATGAATTAATAACATGGCAGTGAGTGTGCAAATTGTTTAGTCACACCTGCACTAGGACATCATCGGTTAAGCATGTTGACTGCAGGATGTTAGATAACACAGCTAAACATGCCCAAAGCTTTGAAAAACAAACTGTTTCTGTGTCTTTTCAGGGTGAAAGATCAGTTCAGTCAGTCTGGCGTTTCAGTGGAGAAAGTTTCGTCCTACATCAAGGTCAAAGCTACGTTCGGCCTCGTGCTCATGACCAACTTTGAAGACTCTCTGTGGGTAGGTCTGGAAAACATATACTCCTTCTTCTTCATTATTAATTATAACAAATGTATACAAAAGTTATTTTTGCAAAAGCCAATAGTCGCACATTAATGATTGAAGTCATACAATCATTATAATGATGAGGCATTTTGAGCATTTGAGATAGGTGTGCTGTCATGCTGATTTAACCACGTTGTCAATGTCTAGTTGACTAATCAGATCAACCAGATATTGTAAAAAAAAAAATCAAATACAATACAATACAATACAATGCAATACAATACAATACAATACAATACAATACAATACAATAATGCTATTTATAAATATTAATGTTAGGATAATGTAAGCGGAACATTGTTACTGATTTATGTTTTAATTTAAGGTGGAATTGGATGAGAAGTTCAGAAACCAAACCTGTGGACTGTGTGGAGATTTCAATGGAGTTGAGATCTACAATGAGTTTATTGAAAAAGGTAAAAAGAAGGAAAAAACACGAAGAAAAGGAAAAAACTGTAATAATGATAATAATAAATTAGCTGCCAAGCAATGCAATATGCAACATAATCGTTAGCATCATAGCACAATTGCCTATGAGTCATATTTTGGAAGGTTTTGAGGAGATAAAAAATTACCTGTTGACTTTATAGGTAAATTAGGCAAAAGAAATAAGCCTAAAGTCAAAACACTCATTATTGTTATGAGTGTTTTGGCTATGGCTGTATTGTGTTGCTTATAATGCAGAATTCAAACACACATAAACATTATTATATGATGACTGAATGTTGCACATTTTTGTAAGCATGTTTCATGGTGGTAAACTAAACAAGTCATACAGGTATATACTGTTCAAAGTCTGCATTTCAATCTATTGCTATAGCTATATTGCTATCCTTTGGCCAACTAGAGGTTTGTTTCAGCACTGTTTGGCATACCCTCTATAATGCAAGATTTCTTAAAAATGGTTGATTTTCACCATAGGTGAGTATTTAGATTTTAATCAAATGTCACCCTCTAAATTATTTATTATATTATTAATTTATTATGGAGGCTTCATTTGTTCACATATAGGGCAGGCCTGCCGCCTACAACCTTCTCTTCGACTGGGACTTTAGATCATTTTTGTGCAGAAATCTTCACGCAGAAATCCCAGAAGAAGTTTGCTTTTTAGAGTTTTTAATAAAATTCTAAATTACAGACAATCTTAGAGTCACATCTTATTGGTCCTTGAGGACACTATGTTCTTCATCATGAGAAACATAGCTGTGAAACATGTCATGGCAGTAGGTCAAACAGGACATTAATGCCTATTAGAAGACCGGTTGCTCTAGCGCCCCATTTGGCCCTTCAGAGTAAGTTTCATGTCTTCCCCATTTGGCCTCTCTACCATTCAGAAACGTTGTATGAAAAGCAACTGAGTCATGTCTTAACCGCCAAAAACAAGCATTTGCAAGTATTTTCATTTGTATGGAGCCACACCCTCTACAATATCCATTGGCTCATGCAGGTTACATTTTTTTTCAGTGGGATGGTCAGTTAGAAGTTCTCTGGTTACCCTTTGGGGTATTTTTGTTACTGTATGTTTGCAGACTTTGCACATATGGGACATTTGTTGTCTGCATTTACCCATCCTAACCATTAGGTGATGAGACGACCTGCTACAATGGGGACGGCAGCAACTATCGGGGGGAGCTTGCAATGTCGATCTCTGGGAAAACCTGCCAGAACTGGACGGCCCAAACACCTCATAAACACGACCGCACACCCGAAAACAACCCAAACAAGTAAGAAGACCCAGCCAAACATCTATCTATCTATCTATCCATCTATCTATCTATCTATCTATCTATCTATCTATCTATCTATCTATCTATCTATCTATCTATCTATCTATCTATCTATCTATCTATCTATCTATCTATCTATCTATCTATCTATCTATCTATCTATCTATCTATCTATCTACGTATCTATCTATCTATCTATCTATCTATCTATCTATCTATCTATCTATCTATCTATCTATCTATCTATCTATCTATCTATCTATCTATCTATCTATCTATCTAGCACGCACGCACGCATAGTCACACTGTTGGTCTGTCTACTACCTATACCTACTGTACATATCTGCATATTTCTGTCAGAGGCCTCGAGAGCAACTACTGCCGTAATCCAGATGGTGAGACAGGTCCATGGTGCTACACCACTGACCCAAATAAACGCTGGGAGGGTTGCAACATCTCCAAATGTGACGTTGCTCCAGGTATATTTGACCACTAAAGTTCATGACAATGATTTCATTGATTACTTTTAGGAAATGTCTGCTCAGGACAAACCCTCATCTCGCTAGCCTGTGACTCACTGTACTGTTTGCAGAGAAACTGACCATGAGTTTAGCTTGATGTTGATGTTCCCTAGCTTATAGTTTACTGTTCTGTTACTGAGCATCAATAGTAGGAGTATCCCTTGTCTGTCACTCAGGGACAGACAAGTGTGATTCCATCTATATAGACCACATACTGGTTGCATTGAAACAAAGTGTCCTGACAACCACTCCAAGTACATGCCAGGCACTATTTAGTCATTTAAAACAAATCCGTTACAAAGTTCTGGGTAAAAAAATTATATTAAAACTAGATACCAACTAGCTTACTAAAAGCTAACTTAATGTGTTATTGTCTCTCTACAGGGGAGGTGATTGAAGTGGATGATTACGCAGAACGCTGGTTAGCCAATGGTCCCTCAGACAGTGATGACTGTGATGTAGTCCAACCAAACAACAAGACTTGTACACAAAATGTAATGAAAGCAACAGTGAAACATTATCAACATATTCAACATGTTTCAATATATCACCAACGTGAATATGCTCCATGCCAATTCTGTTTCTTTATTCTGACCCACAGAACGTAGCGTGTGAACAGCTCTTGACATCACCTGCCTTAAAAGGCTGCAGAGAGCTGCTGGATTACGATTCTTTTCTCCAAGCTTGTTCCAGTGATCTCTGTCACTGTGACGACAGCAGCTCATGTCTGTGTTCAACCCTGGCCGAGTATTCTCGCCAGTGTGCCCACGCCGGTGGAACTCCACAGAAGCATCAACTCTGTAGTAAGAAATATTAAATATTTTAAAAAATATATCAAAGCACTGTTTAAAGTTCTGTCGTGACACTTCATTTTGATTTTGTTGAATAGCAAAGAACTGCCCATACAACATGGAGTACAAAGAATGTGGAAGTCCCTGCACAGACACCTGCAGTAACACAGAGAGGAGTAAGCAGTGTGATGACCACTGCATCAACGGATGCTTCTGTCCAGAAGGTACAACAAGAATGACCACATTTATATATTATATAACACCAATATCTGAAGAACTGGGTTATGAGTATGACAATAATAAGTAGGTTATGTTTCCATGTGTTGGTCAAATATATACACAGGAGGATCTGATGTCAAAATAAGCCCTGAATATGATTTTCTTTGATGCACTGAAAGTGTATAACCCTGAATATATAATAATCATAATAATAATACTATATTCTCAAGGAACCGTATTTGACGACATCAAGAAGAGTGGCTGTGTCCCTATTGAACAGTGTTCCTGTGTTCACGGTGGCAAAACCTACAAGGCTGGAGAGTCCTACACCAAGGCCTGTTCAAAATGGTAATAATAAAGTGTAAATATAAACATTGCAATGTACACAGTAGCCAACATTAGACTGCTTGTATTGTCACACAGAGAAAGAGGCACAGACGGAAAGGTGTTATTCGTCACATGTACAACTTGTACCAGAGGAAGTGTACTCCAGTGACAGACTGACAGTGCAGTCAGCTCTTTAGTCTAGTTTTAGTCCACTAAATATCATACGATTTTGTCTACAGTCTACACTAAATCTACAGTTTATTTAGGCGACAAAAATGTATTTTGCCTTGATGGCATCGTATAATGCGATTCGGTTTTTCACTTTGTTGCATGCTTGAATATAGCCGATCTGAGCTTGTAGATCTGCTATTTTCAGAGCGGAACCAAACTCTTCTCCATTATAGTCCCTCCCTGACATTATGTCTAGTTGTTCAGTACATTCAGTACATTTAGTCATAGTTTTAGTCTTTGTAGCTTCATTTTTATTTCGTTTTCGTCAGTGAAAAAATGTAGTCGACAAACAGTTTTAGTCCAAGAAATCTACACTGTACTGCACATGTTCATACTACAATATACATGAGCTGCACTACCGTACATTGAATTGCCGGTATGTGAAGTATTGCACTATAGAGTGCATAGTGCATAGAGTGCAAGGTCGTCGAGGCTAGGGAAAGTGCTACGGCAAGTGCTACGGGCTATATACCTGTATGTGTGTGTGTGTGTGTGTGTGTTTCAGTACCTGTACAGGTGGAAGGTGGAGTTGTGTTGACACCAACTGTCCTGGAACCTGCAGCATCATGGCTGGCAGTTTCTTCAGCACCTTCGATGAGAACGAATACCAGTTCAGCGGAGACTGCTCCTACATTCTGACACAAGTTAGTAATAACTAGTAAAACATGAACAAGTTAAGAGCTCCATTTCAGCAACTGTGTTGATTCTTGCTACTGTTCCTGCTTTTGGCTGAGATGACTTGGCACGTCACAAACGAGATGAGTTCGAGTGCAGTTAATTTTCACGCAAGATAATTCTCCACCTACATCCATTTTTAGCTTTTACACATCAACCATCTTAGTATGAAAGTATGAAATGTAAAAAATTAAAATTAAAATAAAACGATGAACCCTTGTTGTACTTCTATCAAGTAAAACACCTAAGACAAATAGAAATAGGAATAGGAATATAAATAATATAGAAAAAAACAACGAAAAAATTTATAATACTTCTGGAGGGACAGTGCAGCTTTTGTGGTATATTCTGCCTGCCTTGCCAATTTAGGGTTGCAGACTTTGTTTAAAATATGTATTTTAACATGGGCCTTTATGGGAAGGAGCTGCTTTGGCTTGCATTGATTTGTTAGCATCCCTGGCTGACACTCTGGCACCTCACCAATCAGAACTATAACGTATGAGCCTCCTATTATCAGTCCTCTCTTATACCCATGGGTCAAATAAAGGCTGTGTTTCTCATCTTCACCTTGTTTTCCAGGTGAAAAGTAAGAACATCACAGTTCATGGTGATCTGTCCAGATGTGGTAAATCTGACTCTGAGACATGTCTGGAGGCTATAACTGTGGTCCTGCCTGGACAGGTACACGCACGCACGCACACACACACACACACACACACACACACACGCACACACACACACGCACATAATTATGCGCACATACACACTTATGCACACATACGAACGCACGCACACAGGACCGGCAAAGCAAATAAATACTTAAATAATTGCTACGCATATAGGCCTATAGTTGGACAATACCATTTAGGTATAGTCAATTAACAGACCCTTTTCTTTTTTACTACAGATGATTAAAGTTGAAGACAGTGGAGAAATATTTTATAACAAACTGACCTCTCAACTGCCCCTCCTCCTGGGTGAGTTTTCATTTATTGGATTGGCTTTGACAACCCCCCCCCCCCCCCCCCCCCCCCCCAATAATCTAATCCTATAATCGGTGCATTGGTGATGATGAGTCATTCTGTAAATCTGTATTTCACAGACAATGTAAAGGTCTTCAAGCCGTCCACGTTTTACATACTCATTCATACCAGCTATGGACTCCAGGTGCAGATACAGCTAACGCCCAGAATGCAAGTCTACATCACAGCTGCTGCATCTCTTATGGGGAAGCTCCGTGGTATGCATCCTTACCATAATGCTTTGTATTATTGAAAAACAATACATTCAAATGGTGATGCAATGATATGACTGTTGTTTGTTTCCCCAGGTCTTTGTGGAGACTTTAACGATGTTAAAACGGATGACTTAAAAACCAGTAGTGGGCTGATTGAGGCTCGGGCTGCACAGTTTGCTAATACATGGATGAGTAAAGCTTCCTGTCCTGCCAGCAAAGACTTTACCAGCGCATGCAGTTGGAATGTACAGAAAGGTATGTTATCTGCACATTGCTTTAGTCTGTCTATTGAACTATCTCAGGCCATAACACTTTCTTTGTTTTAACAGAGAAGTATGCTGAGACTTGGTGTTCCAAGATTGCTGACCCCAAAGGGATTTTTTCTAAGTGTCATTCTGAAATAGATCCAGAGTTCTATGAAGATGTAAGATTTGATATTGTACAGACAATTCAGCCAAATGTAGATTAAATATGTGTGTGTAGATTGACCCTGTGAATAACCCTCTTCATAGAGCTGTAAGGAGGCTACCTGCTCCTGTGATAAGAGTGAAGACTGCATGTGCGCGGCTGTATCTGCCTACGTTCAGACCTGCGCTGCAGCAGGCATCTTCATCACTGGGTGGAGAAACACAGTGTGCAGTAAGCTCTGAATACAAACATCTCATTTCACATGAACAGCAGTGTTTGTTAGATTAAAAATAAAACTGACAGCCTCTCATGTTTTCACAGAAAAATACACAACCTCCTGCCCTGCTAGCATGGTGTACAGCTACAAAACAACCAGCTGTGATCGTGGTTGTCGCTCTCTAAGCCAGCCCGACGCTACGTGCCAGATTGCCTTTACTCCTGTGGACGGCTGTGGATGTGCTGAAGGAACTTATCTTAATGAAAAGGCAGAGTGTGTGCCAGCGATAAAATGTCCCTGCTATGATGGGTATCACCAGATTCAACCTGGGACCACCGTCAAGATTCAAGGCAGAACCTGGTGAGACTTTCACTGCTCAAATGCTTCTATCAGGATTTACTGCTTCTGTTTCATCTACTTTCTACTCTTTTCACCTATATACTTTCCAATGTGTCTCTTCCACTTCCTAGTGCCTGCAAGCGTGGGAAGTTCAGCTGTTATGGAAGACCAGACAGTACATGTAGGTTCTCAGCACTTTGCTCATTGAATCATTTCTAACATAAGAAGTATAGTTTGGATTTTAACACAATTTTCTCTTCAGCCTGCAAAGCTCCGATGGTCTTCTTCAACTGCTCCAAAGGTTCGGTGGACGCAAAAGGCTCAGAATGCCAGAAGAGCTGTCAGTCTGCCGACATTGAATGCGTAAATTTACTTTTGGTCCTTTACTATTATCTAAAATAATACTAAATGTTGTCAATGCAATGCTGACTTGAGCTTGTTGTAGATAAAGGTGGTGTTTACAATGAACTGAGCTTGATGTGTTTTGTAGGTGAGCTCTGATTGCGTGTCAGGCTGTGTGTGTCCTGGCGGCTTGCTGTCCGATGGTAAAGGGGGATGTATCAAAGAAAACCAGTGTCCCTGTTCGTATGGTGGGGTCACCTATGAGCCTGGACAGACGGTCAAGGTGGACTGTAACACCTGGTAAAGGACTTTCATGCTCTGAAGTATGTCTTTGTGTGTTATTCAGAATCTGTTCTAGATTTAAACCTTTCTGTCATGGTCATTATAGCACGTGCTCTGGGAAAACATGGAAATGCACCGCAAAGCAATGTGAAGGGACCTGCAGTATCTATGGAGAGGGTCATTATGTCACTTTTGATGCCAAGAGGTTCTCTTTTCATGGTGGCTGTGGATATGTCTTTGCTCAGGTACAATAGAGAGGTTTCTATTCGGTCTCTCTCTGTTATTTCAGTGTTTTGATGTGAATTCAGTCAGGCTGCTATAATGCCAGCATCTTACAGGATTACTGCGGCGGCAACACCGACGGCACCTTCAGGGTTCTGACTGAGAGTGTCCCATGTGGGCCTGCTTACCAGACCTGCTCCATCTCGATCAAGCTCTTCTTAGGGGTACAAAGCACAGATATAAAAACCACACATATTTACTGTACTATGTTGGCCATTACTAGTCAATAATGCTATGCTCTTTGTTATTTCAGGACAATGAAATTGAACTGAGTGAGGAAAGAGTCAAAGTTGTAAAACAAAACAAAAGCCAGGACGTCTCTTACAAGGTGCACACTATGGGCATTTATTTGGTCCTTGAGGCAAAGCAGGGACTGACTCTCATCTGGGACAAGAAGACAGGTCTGATGATCAAACTCAGTTCTACATACAAGGTGAGTCAACAATAGAACTAACGTACACCTAGTTAACAATAGAACTAACACTTAGTATCTATAGTAACTAATAATATTATAGAACATAAATGTTGTTAAAGGGCAAGGACACTTTAACGTTTTAAATAACAGAGAAGTAGGAAGTGCAATATTGTCAGGCTTATTGTCAGTATCAGCCAGTAACACGCAGGAGTCAATGCGCTATACCCCTGGGAGGTGGATTGCTGAGGGGGAGCACTAGTGCGCCACACCTACCATCAGCTCCCAGTACTTCCCGCACGACTTGCCGCACCATTATACATTACACAAGCTTTAAACCGTTTTTAACGTGTATTAGTTGTAATAGTTATTAGTTTGTATTTTAACACAATTTAACTCTTCCATTGGACCCCTTCCATTGAATAACAAATAGCTGCAAAAAGATGACCTATCCATCCATCCATGGATCATTTGAGGACCATTCTTTAAAACAATATCCCTCTGACAGTTACACAAACTCTAGGCTTAAGCTAGGCTTGGATTACTCATTCAATGGGCAAGACAACACATCACACACGCAAAGACAGAAAGTCTAAACTGACTGGAAGTGGCAGATAAGAAACACTCAGTATCTCAGTATTTATTATCTGGTGCTGCAGAATTATTAATCAAGATATAAAATGTAATCTATAAAGGTTTTAGAATTTGCTTCAGAATTTGGAAAATGAACTCCTTTCTGTTTGAATGCAAGGTTCAATTTCTGACTATCTGGAGCTATAAACTATTTTTATTTTCCATAATCAACATATTTTCTGTCCTCCAGGGAAAAGTGTGTGGTCTGTGTGGGAACTATGATGGAAATGCAAGGAATGACTTCACAGCCAGAAACCAGGAAGTGGTGGCGAAAGCTCTTGAGTTTGGAAACAGCTGGAAAGTTTCTCCTGGTTGTCCTGACAAGGAAAGTGAGAAGGGGCCTTGTGCTGTCTACTCCTACAGACAGGCCTGGGCTGTGAAGCACTGCAGCATTATCAACACTGACGTATTCAAAGCCTGTCACTTGAAGGTAGGTCTGGTCCATAGCTCTAATGCGTGCATTAGAGCTATGTTACTATCAACGTCCGCCGCTCGCATGAATGCAGACCAGCCTCTACTCTTTAGTGTAAATAAAAAGAACGTTTTTGCTACTCACCAAAACAAAGGCGGGTTGTGTCAATAGAAAGACTACTTTCCTTAGTGGAAGCACTCTGAGCCCCCCACCACACGTATAAACTGTACTTTTTGGCCAAAAAGGGATTTTGTTTCCACTGAAAAAAAAACATTTTTAGTTACTCCACTGCGCCCTCTACTGATATTGCTCAGAGAACTGCCTCATAGAGGATATTTTTCCTCCGGTGAAAAAATGCCAAAAAGTACCGTTTATACGTGTGGTGGGGGGCTCAGAGTGCGTCCACTAAGGAAAGTAGTCTTTCTATTGACACAACCCGCCTTTGTTTTGGTGAGTAGCAAAAACGTTCTTTTTATTCACGCCAAAGAGGAGAGGCTGGTCTGATTTCGATTTGAGATTTAACATTGGAAGTCCCATATCCTTGTACTGCGCGGGGCAGAATCGTAGAAGCAGTAGAAGGATATGGATCAGATCTAACTTGAAGGTAGCATGACACACATATGCACGCACGTACGCACGTACACATGCATGCATGCACGTCGTACATGTATACGTATGTATGTGTTTTTTGTGTAGTAATTAGTGAACTTTATTTAAAATTCAAATGATTCTATACCAAAACACCATATGTGTCAACTTAAACAAAATGTTGCACAATTATTTATAACGCCCCTAATATAATTATGCAACAAAATATTTAAGTTAATTTAGGTTATCGAGGGCAGTGTTGTGGTCATACATCATCAAAAGGATGAGATCTGCATTTAAAACCCCAAGCTGAGGTCTAACTTTAATCGTGCAAAGTTACTACTAGTTCATACTAGTTAATAACATATCTATGTTTATTTCTTGCTGTATTCACTAGCAAATCGTAATTGCAATAATGAAATGTCTTCTCTGGAAAAAGGTGGATCCCAAAAACTATTATGAAGCGTGTGTGAAGGACTCCTGTGCCTGTAACTCTGGGGGTGACTGTGAGTGTTTCTGCACAGCGGTGGCAGCTTACGCTGCTGCCTGTAACATAGCTGGAGTGTGCGTGAGGTGGAGAACTCCCAAAGTCTGCCGTGAGTCTTTGTCCTTCTAACAAATGAAACACATAAAGCATCTGTCATTGTCATTCTGTTGTATTCTGATACACTGACCCTAACAGAGAGGGTGTTTGCTGTTGTCATGTCTCTGTCCTACACAGCTCTGTTCTGTGATTATTACAACCCATCTGGAGAATGTGAATGGCACTACGAACCCTGTGGTAAACCATGTATGAAGACATGCACAAATCCTTCAGGATTATGCACCAATCCGATACCAGCTCTGGAAGGTATGATGTATACATTTATGGAAAACAGAGGAAGTACAATAACATAAAACTAAATGCCAGTGGAGAATTCAAGCATAGCAGGCAGAAAAGTCGTAATTTAAAGTAAATGGCAATACAAATGAGGACAATAAGTAGAAGTCCTGTTTCAAGGCTCAAGTTTGTTACAGCAGTTACTGATATGGTAATAAATATAACTAAATGTTTACATCAGAGATCCGGATGTGCAATGTTAACTCATATCCATTCTGTATTGTTCTATGGTCACCATGGAATAATGTTAACATAGGGTGCTACCCACGATGCCCTCCGGAACGACCTTATCTGGAAGAATCTACTATGAAATGTGTGCAGACGAAGCAGTGTGGCTGTTATGTTGAAGGGAAGCATTATGAGGAAGGAGAGGACATTCCTTCAGACATTTCTTCAGTCCAGAACTGCCACACATGGTATTTGTGTAGATGTATAATGCTGTAGAAAGACTCAATTAACTAGTATACAGTGAGATAACGGTGCAATGTCTATTGTGTGTGGCAAAACTCCCCAAGTGGGAATAAATCAACCAAAGTGAGGGATTCATATTCAATATGTGCAGATTCTATGCATAAAATCCAATGTATGAAATTGGGATACATTTTCATTACTCAGCCGACTCTGTGCTCCATAGATTAGGCAAAAGAGCTGAGAACATGAAAACCTGAAATGTGTTTAATTATTCAAATCTCCAAATCAATAGAAAAGAACAAATTAAATATAATTGAAACTGTCCACTGCTACGGTAAATGTTCTAAAACAATAACACTCCACTTGACATGTGTGCTTTAAAACAGAAGAGTATTATGAATACAATTTTGTTATATTATGAATGTGATGTCAAATTCTAATGCTAATTCAATATTCAATATTCATGAACTAAACTTCTCTCAATCTCTATGTTTGAAGTTCTTGTGAATCCACAAAAGCGATCTGCACCTATGATGTCAAGGGTAACTATTAGTCTGATATATTTATAATGTAATATTATGACTTTAAACACATTTATTATAAACATGACTGTATCAATTGTGTGTGTGTGTGTGTGTGTGTGTGTGTGTGTGTGTGTGTGTGTGTGTGTGTGTGTGTGTGTGTGTGTGTGTGTGTGTGTGTGTGTGTGTGTGTGTGTGTGTGTGTGTGTGTGTGTGTGTGTGTTGTTTCTATTCCAGCCTGCTATTGTTTGTACAAGGGGTATAAATATGAATATGGAGAAACAATCTACGACACACATGATGGAGATGATACTTGTCTCACTGCAACCTGCGGAAAGGATGGAAACATTACGAGGGTCATGAAGCAATGTACTACAACTACAACAACAACTACACGTGCCCCAACTACCACACCCTTTATCTTTAGTACCACCACTATTCAAGCTACTACTACTACTAAGCCTACCACAACCACAGAAATACCTACAACAGAAACACCTCCAACAGGAATACCTACAACTACCACAACCACAGGAAAACCTACAACTACGACAATCACAGAAAAAACTCCAAGTACCACAACCACAGAAATACCTACAACAGAAACACCTCCAACAGGAATACCTACCACAACCACAGGAAAACCTACAACTACGACAATCACAGAAATAAATACAACAGAAACACCTCTAAAAGGAATACCTACCACAACCACAGGAAAACCTACAACTACAACAATCACAGAAAAAACTCCAAGTACCACAACCACAGAAATACCTACAACAGAAACACCTCCAACAGGAATACCTACAACTACCACAACCACAGGAAAACCTACAACTACGACAATCACAGAAAAAACTCCAAGTACCACAACCACAGAAATACCTACAACAGAAACACCTCCAACAGGAATACCTACAACTACCACAACCACAGGAAAACCTACAACTACGACAATCACAGAAAAAACTCCAAGTACCACAACCACAGAAATAAATACAACAGAAACACCTCCAACAGGAATACCTACCACAACCACAGGAAAACCTACAACTACGACAATCACAGAAAAAACTCCAAGTACCACAACCACAGAAATACCTACAACAGAAACACCTCCAACAGGAATACCTACAACTACCACAACCACAGGAAAACCTACAACTACGACAATCACAGAAAAAACTCCAAGTACCACAACAACAGAAATAAATACAACAGAAACACCTCCAACAGGAATACCTACCACAACCACAGGAAAACCTACAACTACGACAATCACAGAAAAAACTCCAAGTACCACAACCACAGAAATACCTACAACAGAAACACCTCCAACAGGAATACCTACAACTACCACAACCACAGGAAAACCTACAACTACGACAATCACAGAAAAAACTCCAAGTACCACAACCACAGAAATACCTACAACAGAAACACCTCCAACAGGAATACCTACCACAACCACAGGAAAACCTACAACTACGACAATCACAGAAAAAACTCCAAGTACCACAACCACAGAAATACCTACAACAGAAACACCTCCAACAGGAATACCTACCACAACCACAGGAAAACCTACAACTACGACAATCACAGAAAAAACTCCAAGTACCACAAACACAGAAATACCTACAACAGAAACACCTCCAACAGGAATACCTACAACTACCACAACCACAGGAAAACCTACAACTACGACAATCACAGAAAAAACTCCAAGTACCACAACCACAGAAATACCTACAACAGAAACACCTCCAACAGGAATACCTACCACAACCACAGAAATACCTACAACAGAAACACCTCCAACAGGAATACCTACAACTACCACAACCACAGGAAAACCTACAACTACGACAATCACAGAAAAAACTCCAAGTACCACAACCACAGAAATACCTACAACAGAAACACCTCCAACAGGAATACCTACCACAACCACAGGAAAACCTACAACTACGACAATCACAGAAAAAACTCCAAGTACCACAACCACAGAAATACCTACAACAGAAACACCTCCAACAGGAATACCTACCACAACCACAGGAAAACCTACAACTACGACAATCACAGAAAAAACTCCAAGTACCACAACCACAGAAATACCTACAACAGAAACGCCTCCAACAGGAATACCTACAACTACCACAACCACAGGAAAACCTACAACTACGACAATCACAGAAAAAACTCCAAGTACCACAACCACAGAAATACCTACAACAGAAACACCTCCAACAGGAATACCTACCACAACCACAGAAATACCTACAACAGAAACACCTCCAACAGGAATACCTACCACAACCACAGGAAAACCTACAACTACGACAATCACAGAAAAAACTCCAAGTACCATAACCACAGAAATACCTACAACAGAAACACCTCCAACAGGAATACCTACCACA
The DNA here is from genome assembly GCF_963924005.1 of Protomyctophum bolini. NCBI lineage: Eukaryota > Metazoa > Chordata > Actinopteri > Myctophiformes > Myctophidae > Protomyctophum > Protomyctophum bolini. The sequence goes on from NC_137870.1 coordinate 5,297,705, forward strand.
ACCACAGGAAAACCTACAACTACGACAATCACAGAAAAAACTCCAAGTACCACAACCACAGAAATACCTACAACAGAAACACCTCCAACAGGAATACCTACCACAACCACAGGAAAACCTACAACTACGACAATCACAGAAAAAACTCCAAGTACCACAACCACAGAAATACCTACAACAGAAACACCTCCAACAGGAATACCTACCACAACCACAGGAAAACCTACAACTACGACAATCACAGAAAAAACTCCAAGTACCATAACCACAGAAATACCTACAACAGAAACACCTCCAACAGGAATACCTACCACAACCACAGGAAAACCTACAACTACGACAATCACAGAAAAAACTCCAAGTACCACAACCACAGAAATACCCGTAATCACAAGAAAACCAAGTACCACAGTTACTCCGACCACAGAAAGAGAGATAATATGTAAATGCAAATTCAACAACCGTGAATTTGTTCAGGGTACGTAAAAATGTTCCTGTAGCGATTGGCACCCATGGCTTTATTTCACATATCTTTTAAATCAGCATAGTGTAAGAATTAATGTGTTTTTCCTTCTACCATAATAGGAGCTATTATCTATAATGCAACTGATGGCGATGGCTGGTGTTATTTTGCCGAATGTGATCCCAATGCGTGTACGGGTAACATTACAAAACACAGTAGACCATGCCAGTCTACAACCACAACCACAACAAAGATCACGACTCCTGTAGTAACCACTCCATCTGTGGATTGTTATTACCTAGAGCCACCATTAAAGGTATTCAAGCACGTTCATGCAAATGTGGAACAAAAACTATACTAGAGTTGAATGAAAACCATACATTTAGTACAGATTTTGTGGTGTTGAATGTTTTTCTTTACTCTCCTTGATTAGAATGGACAAACCAGGGAATCAGGCTGTAAAATAGAAGAATGTTCATCTGGAAAAGTAATTACAGCATTTAAGACATGTATAGATAAACCAAAACCCACATGTTCAAATGGACTTCCACCAGTCAAGGTCTATGATGATGATGATGGCTGTTGTTTTCACCATGAATGTCAATGTAAGTTCATATCAATACTAGATTTGATCCTAAATCTACCAAGAAACGATATGTTCTGCTTCAATGTGACCTTTAATGCTTTATGTTATTATTCATCCAGGTGTCTGCGATGGCTGGGGAGATCGTCATCATATTACATTTGATGGACAATCTTACAACTTCCAAGCAAATTGCACATATGTTTTATTTAAAGAAATTGTTACAAAATACAATCTGACTGTTCTTATTCACAATGAGAATTGTTATGAAAATGTTCCATGTGAGCGCTCCTTGATCGTACGCTACAAACGGCATGACATTATTCTCACGCAAAAGAGTGGAGAGGTGACTGAGAACAAGGTAAATAATATCACGGTGAACTGCTCTAAATACTTGTGGAATTACTCTAAATAGACAATGAACATTTCAGTCTAATGAACTTGTTTCCCCCAGGTAATTGTCAATGGCAAGCGTGTAATCCCATTCTTCTTTAATGAGGACGTCATCATAGCAAGTACTGGAATTGAGTTGGTGGTGTTAATCCCAGAGATTCAAGGCACTGTGAAGTTCAAAGGACCCCGGTATAGCATCAGACTGCCAAACTCCCGTTTCTACAACAACACAGAGGGACAGTGTGGTGAGATACCGCTTGAATTACATTTGCGTTGAGGAACAGTGAGGGGGTCATGTGTCATGTGATAAATGTTATATTACTGGTAAACACATAAGCATCTGTTCTCTCTGTGTTTCCCTCTCTCCACGTGAATTGTCCTGACAGGCACATGTGACAACGACAAAACCAATGAATGCAGATTACCCGATGGTCAGATCATTACTGACTGTACTGAAATGGCTTATGAATGGCATGTCAGAGATAACATCACTGCCAATGCGACAAATACTTATTGTGAAAAGCCACCTCCTACAACCCCAACCCCCAGCACCACCCTACCGCCCCAATTGACCCCTACAGGCCCAACACAACAATCGACCACTGCAGGTCAAACACAACCGACCACTGAACAACCAATTGGACCATGCAAGACTGAAGTCTGTGAAGTCATCATGGGCCCGTAAGAAGGAATCAATCATCATGCTAAATCGTATCTGTGTAATGTAAGTCACATACTAACACAAGTGTACTTTATTTGCACATGCAGGGTTTTTAAGGACTGCCACAAAGTCGTTTCATCAACACCATTCTATGATGCCTGTAAGAATGATTGTTACAAGAAATTGATCCAGAATACCTGCAGTAGTTTGGAGGCGTACGCTGAAGAATGTGCAGAAAACAACATCTGTCTTGACTGGAGGCATCATACATTTGGAACGTGTGGTATGAAGGTTTTGTTTGTTTGTGTCTCATGAAGTCATAATACATGTTCAGAGTTGTTAATAATAATAATAGGACTAACTGTCTGTATCACCTTGATTCTTAATCTGCTTCTTCAATTGTTTCAGAACCTAAATGCCCCAAGGGCCAGATCTACAAGGCGTGTGGTCCAACTTCTTCACAAGCAACATGTAATGGAAGGTACCTGCTGTAGTCATTATTTTTAAGATTTATTTTTTTAGCATTTTAAAGGCAAATATACAGGGATGACATGCAGTAACGCACCTTGGGTTTGGATTTATACGGGGTTCAGTGTTATGAAGCACTATAGCTATATGAGCTCCTAACCTCGCTTCACCAGGCTTTCCACCTCGGAGGAAAGCCTGGTCTGTGTTACAAAATTGCCGTGTGAACTGTTCTGGAGCGGATTATCTCGCTACGTCATGTTCCTTCGTCATCAGGCAGGAACAATCATCTGGAACTTCCTTTCCCTCAAACCGGAAGAATAACAATAAAAGCTCTCGTAGCCTCCTACAATATGACGTAGTGATATCATCCGCTCCCGACCCGATCATAAACCCGAAAAGGAATGCTGCCCAGGCTAATGAGCTCCTGCTCATTAGCCTTCATTGTTCATTGTTATCATTGATGTCACTCCCACTACCCCTGGGTTACAGGGTTATTTTTGGTATTGGAATGCCCATATGGAAAATAAACAAACCACCCTGCCGATTTGATCAGGTAGCCGTAGCCCAATATGACTGCGTCATTTATTTATTGAGTTTATACCAGTAAGACGCCTGAGGGAGAGAAGCGACCTCGCCTTAAAGGGTGAGGTCACATGCACCCATTCGCCTGGGTGACAGCAGACTGCTGGGCGAACGCTGGCGCTTTGGAATGGGGGCTCAGATCAACATATCCACCTGGGTGACAGCAGACTGCTGGGCGAACGCTGGCGCTTTGGAATGGGGTCTCAGATCAACATATCCACCTGGGTGACAGCAGACTGCTGGGCGAACGCTGGCACTTTGGAATGGGGGGTCAGATCAACATATCCACCTGGGTGACAGCAGACTGCTGGGCGAGCGCTGGCACTTTGGCATGGGGGGTCAGATCAACATATGGAATGAATTCTGTACTGGCCATATATGGAGCGTGTCTTGAGTCTACAGGGTTTGATGAGGTCAGATCAACATATGGAATGTGAGCACATGACGTAGAGATACTGTGTAATGATTTGCGGGATTTTTCCAAATCTGGAGGAGTAGTAGCAAAACATGTGTTATACAAAAGTCGGCCTCCTGGTGGCGCTATAACAAGCCGTTCAGGATAATTAGGTTAAATTAGCTGGTAACGGACGGACGGACAGACATAGTGCAAAACATACTCTCTCCCCATACCTTCGGCCTGCTGGAGACAATAATGCAGAGACCCAAGGGGGATAGCACCCTATAGTGGCAGATGTCAGACTTGGTGATATTACATTGGTAGTTTTTATTCTCTGCTGTACACAACATTAAGTGATCTCCTGATGTTTGTATCATCTTTCTGTCATGCATTTCTTCTTCTTCTTAGATACAATGAAAAGAATGTGGCGAACAAGACACAAATGTCTGCGTCTCATGAAGGATGTTTCTGCCCTGAAGGAACTGTCTTGTTCAGTTCAAAGTCGGATGTCTGTGTTTCCAGCTGTAAGTCCAAATATTTACAAAATAGTTCTAAATTATTATTATTATTGCGCAGTTAACTATTGAATTTACGCCTAAGGGCGAGAAGAACCTTACTGGTTATTACTAGTAGCCTATTGTTATTATTATTATTACATTTATTATTATTTTTATTATTATTATTATTAGTGTTGTTTTCTCAATGAGATGAATCTAACCGTTGTATTCTATCAGGTTGTACTGGTCCGGACGGCAATCCTAAAGAGGTAGATGTTATGTGATTTTTACCTCCGTTTAAATATTGCTGCCATTGTTTAATAGTTTAGTAGTAATAGTAGACAGACAGACAGTAATGGTGTATGTTGAAAGCCTAGGTTTTGTTAGATCTTCTGTTGGTACTAACATTGTTTCTGATCAAGGTGGGTGACACATGGAGGAGTGAGTGTAAGCAGTGTACTTGTGATGAAACCTCAATGAGTGTTGAGTGTGAGCCAGTGGCTTGTGCAACCCAAACATCTCCTCCTAGATGTGACAAAGATGGAGAGGTGCTGGTCAACGAAATCAAAGACTGCTGTCCAGTATCAAAATGTGGTGAGTTGTTTGTACGCCAACATAAAATAATAGAATTACATTAGACAATCCGTTCCAGAGTCATGGTGTTAATGTAACCCACAGAATATACAATACAAAAGTCACAGTATCTCCAAATATAAATTTGCTTAAAATAAGAAAATTTTATTCTATAAAAGCCCACATGATGAAAATATTCCTGATGTGCTACAATGTTCTACTTTGATGGTAATCATATATACATGATCTTCCTTCGCCCACAGAGTGTGATAAAACAATGTGTTCAAATCGCACACAAAAGTGTGCAACAGGGTTTGAAATGACCGTAGAAGACTTACCCGACAAATGTTGTGACTCACACTGTAGTAAGTTATTTTATTTATTCTGTATTCTGATCCTGTATTGTTATTTTCATTGATATGGACTTTGATGATGATTATGTCAGGAATGTGAGTGTTTGAATTCATTTTATTTTATTAACATTATTCTTCTTCTCCAGAACCCAAAAAAGTTTGTGTCTGCAATGACACTGAATACAAGGTAAGCCGTGATGTCGATTTGTGAACATTCATAATCAAACATTTGCAATACAAACAAGCTACAGACAATGCTCATTGGAATAACTGTATTTTGATACATTTAACCCATTCTGAACGGGAACCCATTTTGGTGTTAGCATCATGTTATGCTTTAGCTATTGAAAAATAGCAGATCTACAAGCTCATAGCGTGCCACCGACTGACATTTTTAGAATCTGATCTCGGGTCAGAATGGGTTCATCAGACCAGTGTGTGTCCAGTGGAAACCTCGTATGAATCTGATCTCAGGTCAGAATGGGTTAAATATCTGTCGGACAAATGTAATGAGCTTTCCATTCTGTCACAGCCTGGTGTATCAATCCCATCCCAATACATTTGCAAGAAATGCGTGTGTAGTGAAAAAACGGATAACATCACATCTCTGAATGTTATCGAGTGTGAACCTATACAATGTGACACCAACTGTTCCCAGGTAAATGTGTATGACATTAATAATAACCTTCTGCTCAGTATTGGATTGGGATTTTCTATTCATTTTTCAAATCACTATTTTGTTAATCAAAAAAGCAATCTTTAATAATTGCTTTTGCTTTTATCAAGGCTATAAATCACACCTCTTTCACACATAACTATGCACTGCATCTCTGTATCTTAGCTATCATCTGTATGTGATCATGTGCAGAATTGGTCATGTCAGACTGCTTGTGAAACCATATTTATTCTTACAATAATGCATGGTGTTGTTTGGAACTGTATCAACTGTTAACAGCTTAACAACCATACAATGACAGGATCATTATAATTTTATTTTATTTGAATATTGTTGATGATGTCAGCAGCAATACATGTACTGAATGCTGTCAGGAGATACAACAGATATATTAAGTATTAAAAGGCATCATATTCATCTTCTTAATAATTTCATTGATTGTTGATCCCTAAAATATAACATGTGCTGTTTTTCCAAACAGGGCTTCAAGTATGAAAATGTGACAGGACAATGTTGTGGAACGTGTAAAAAGAACAGCTGCACTGTTCTTCTACCAGACAACACATCTTATGTTATTGAGGTGAGTTCAATAGAAAACCATTTGAAAACACTTAGTTTTACTATAGTTTCCAACGGGTTGTTGTTGGAAATGTGTTTTATGTTCCATCAAACCATATCATGTCTTTTAACCCATTCTGAACGGGAACCCGTTTTGGTGTTAGCACTATGTTATGCTTTACGTATTGAAAAATAGCAGATCTACAAGCTCATAGCGTGCCACCGAGTGGCGCGCTACGAGCTTGTAGGTCTGCTATTTTTGAAAAATCGAAGAATGACTGACATTTTTTTAGAATCTGATCTCAGGTCAGAATGGGTTAATCAGACCAGTGTGTGTCCAATGGAAACCTCGTATGAATCTGATCTCAGGTCAGAATGGGTTATAATGTAATTAATTGCATCCTCTCACAGCCTTCACAAACCTGGTCTTCACCAAATGACAACTGTACAAAGTATCAATGCGTCGCAGACCAACTCACAGTCCTTGAACTCAAAACTGAATGTGCTGAATATGATCCCAGCAACTGCCTTCCAGTGAGTAGCCTATATCTGGATACTAGCTTCATAACGTTTTCTAATAAATGAAGCTCAGGCTTTTCAGGAACATTGATCTTTCATCTGCAAGATTGAAGTGAAACGTGACGTTAGTCTTCATTACTTGCAGTAGTAAGAAGCTGTAGTCAGTCAGTAACCATGGCTTTGTATCTGATGATTTCAATTTATATAAAATTTGTATTACAGGGCACAGAAAAATTGGACAAGAAAGGCTGTTGCAAAACATGTAAGAATTCATTAACATTTGTGATGCTGTTTTTAACTGGTGTTTCCATTCTTTTTTTAGTAGGCTACTACAGTAACATCATTTAACATTTTCAAAAATGTCTTATGTTTCTAATAACACTGTAATCTTTCTCTTTGATAAATATTACCTTGTATGTGCAAACCAGGTACCAAGCGTCACGACTGTGTACATAAGAACGAAACAACCATCCTGGAGGTTAAAAAGGGACGGCCTACAAGTCGACCCAGCGGTTCCAGTGAAACTCAAACTGTCACTGTTCCTACAAGTCAGTTCATCGGTTCCAAAGAAACTACAACTGTCGCTGTACCTACAACTCGAGTCATTGGTCCCGAAGGAACTAAAACTGTCCCTGTACCGACAGCTCAGTCCGTAGGTCCCGAAGGAACTAAAATTTCCGCTGTAACTCCAGGTCAGCCCATCGGTCCCGAAGGAACTAAAACTGTCTCTGTACCTACAGCTCAAGAAGGAACAAAAACTTCCGCTGTAACTACAGCTGAGCCCATCGGTCCCGAAGGAACTAAAACTGTCTCTGTACCTACAGCTCAGTCCGTAGGTCCCGAAGGAACTAAAACTTCCGCTGTAACTCCAGGTCAGCCCATCGGTCGCGGAGGAACTAAAACTGTCCCTGTAGTTGTACAGACAGCTCAGACCATAGGTCCCAAAGGAGCTAAAACTGCCGCTGTAACTACAGCTGAGCCGATCGGTCCTGGAGGAACTAAAACTGTCCCTATACCGACTGCTCAGTCCGTAGGTCCCGAAGGAACCAAAACTTCCGCTGTAACCCCAGGTCAAACCATCGGTCCCGGAGGAACTAAAACTGTCCCTGTAGTTGTACAGACGGCTCAGACCATAGGTCCCAAAGGAGCTAAAACTGCTGCTGTAACTACAGCTGAGCCCGTTGGCCCCGAAGGAACTAAAACTGTCCCTGTACCGACAACTCAGTCTGTCGGATCCGGAAAAACTGGAGCCGTCACTGTCACAAGGCCGCTCATTGGTTTCAAAGGCACTCAAGCTGTCACTGAACCTACAGGTCGGTTCAGCGCTTCCACTGAAACCACAACTGTGCCAGTTGGTCCTGAAACTCAGATTGTTGAATGCAGATCAACAGTTCCAGTTGAAATGACATCTTGCGGTGGTAGCTGTCCAACATACTGCATGTAAGATTTCCATCTATTCTATAGGATTTGGGATTGGGGTTTCATGGGAGGGATTTAGGCTATCACCAAATACATACATTATTTAAATTCTTCTCAAGACAACATTGTCTGCATTTTCCCCTTTGCAAAATATGCCAACAAATGAAACCATGTCTACAATATTTGTTATTGATTCATAAAATCACCAAATTCCTCTTCCATTTAACATGCAATAGTAGTTGGGAGTCTTGACAGAGAAGGAAATCCCCAATTGAACTGCCCAACAACAATTCAGAATACTCAGTCTGTTCTTCCTTCATAGAATACATTTGAATTGATGTAAACAGACTGCTGATAGATATCCCCTAGTAACTAAATCTGGTGCAAAGCATCTCTCCTGATGATCCCTGCATGGCAAAAATGAGCATATGCACAAACACATAACTTAACCTAACATTTACAGCACTTATTTTTCCATTATATACACTAGTCAGAGCAGGTTATACATTTGAGTGAGCAGTGGGACAATTTGTGTGCTTTTACTTGCTTTTACGTGTGTGTCCTAAAAGTATGTTTGTTGCAGAACACAGTTATGTATTTGAAGTCCAATATCTTTACTTGTTGATTAACGGCTTAATTTCAGCAACTCTGCACTAACGCTACCAACCATTGCCACTATAACACTGTTCTTCTCCTCTCTCTAAAGGTATTCATCAAAGACAAATGGCTTAATGCACAAATGCTCCTGTTGTCAGGAGATGGCCACCAGCACGAAGGAAGTAGAGTTGCAATGTGATGATGGCACGACAGAGATGTACTCTTACACTGTCATTGAAAAGTGTGGTTGTCGTGACCTCAAGTGTAGTAAGGATTTAATTTCGGGCTAGGATAAACTTGTTTGCTCTGAAATGTAGCCTGGACTTTTAAACAACCAAAACCATCAACCATCAACAGTCGGAAACAATGTCATCATGATGAAGACGGGTCCCAATTAATTGTGTGTGATTACCTCATTTTGGTTTGGAGAAAAGTGTTTGATTTAGTCTGGGTTGCTTCACAAAGACTTGCATTGTTTTTTTCCACGTAAAATTATTATCTTCATTGATCTAAAAGAGATAATTTTACATTATATCCTAATTTGTATTGTAACTAATCTTATAGCTTTAATTATTTGATTGATTTGAACAGTGATTTGTCAACCTGAAGCAATCAATTAAAATTCTCAAGCATGTCTGGTTGTTTTATTTGTGGTTCTTGGCTTATAATTGTGGGTCTAATTAAATGTGGAAATAGGACTAAAATGAATGAATGGTTATTTTTCCATGTCTTATTGAAACACATTAATAATTGAAATACATTTCAATTGATAATGTATTAATTATTATCTTATAATGCATTACAACTCACTATACATTGTCTTTCCATTTGTGCTTTAAGTAAAGGGGAAAACTATAATTATAATGCATCATCACAAAACACTAAACAAATAAATACAAAGATCCCTATTGCAGAACAAAACGTAGTAGCAAGGTAAACCTATAGTTATGACATCAGCACAAATCAGAATGTGTTGCTTCGAGTGATTTTCCAAACTTGGGTATATAGGCATGCACAAAAGTTCATTCTTCAATTACGTTTTTATAATTAATTTATACTTTATACACTTAAAACATGAATACAGAATGTGTTGCTTCAGTGATTTTCCATACTTGGGTATAAGGCATGCACAAAAAAAAAATCATTTTTCAATTAAGCTTTTATAATTAATTTATACTTTATACACTTCTAGGCTAGGTTAAATCCCGATGCTCTGCGATCTCCCTCGCACTCCCTCTCAGTGCTCTTCTTCCTTATACAGAGGCGGTAAAGAGCATTGCTACCACATGATTTACGCCATACAGCATGCCAGAGTGATTTCCATAATAACAAAAAAAAAAGTGGCAAATTAACTACCTAGAGATCTTCATTTTCAAACAAAGTTTTACTCGAAAAAATAATAATTCGCTTTATTAATATCAAGACGAATTATACCGAAGCGCATGCAGGAGCGAGCAATTAAAATTAGTCAAGCTAAAACAATGTATATTCATTTTCCAAATGTCCCCATAGGCTCTATTTCTTTCAATCAACCTTTTCCCCCATGACGGTCTCATTGTGTTTTATTAATTGAAAGTTTAGAGTTACTAACCAAACCAGAGAAGAAGTTCTCAAAAACAAAACTGTATCAGATGAAGAAAAGGCAGAGAGAGAGGTGAAATCACGGTCTCATCTTGTATTTATTCAAAGTTCAAAGAGTACAAAAACAGCAGAGCTACCCGCGCCCACAGGATCGCGGACTGACCTGACCGCGGACACGGCCAGTCAAGACTGACTCAGTACATTTTCACTAGGCTACTTAAAGCAGTTTTACAGTAGAACATGAATACAGAGTGTGTCGCTTTAGTGATTTTCCATGCGTGGGTGTAGTCATGCACAAAAAGGTCACAATAGGTGTCCTTATCCTGAGCATTTAGACTCAGAGAATACTATTACTAATAGCACCTAATCTGTCTTCTGTTCTCCTATCACATCAGTTTAACACTTGACTGAGCCTCAAAGGGACTTTGAGACAATGGGGTATGTGCCTCGTGTAAATGACAGGGTGCTGAAACCACTGAGGTGACTGCTCTAGACCAGATATGTCTTCACCATCAAACCATCGAATTAGCACAGTGACAGAAATGTAGTTGAACAGTATTGAAAGGTAGAGTAAGTGATTTCACTCAAAAAACCAATCAGGATAGAGCATAGAGTATTAAAAGGATAGAGACTAAACTGGCGCGAAGCTCCGCCCCCTCCGCTATTCATGTCAGTGGAAGTTGCTCAGTGGCGTTTTGAAGCACCCGGAAGGCTGCCGGAAGTACCGTCTATTTCCGCATTTTTTCGCTGATATCAGCATTTGGACACCATCATTTGGTGTCCGGAAGTCAAGAAGTGCGGAAGTGCAGCTGGGCTTTAACATTGAGCGCTCGGTTGCACGGGGTTTCCTCGTCAAGAATCCACAGGTCCGCCTGCAGTCCTTCCTCTTACCACTAGGGCCCAGCGCTTCAACATTGGAGTGCCTAGCTGGCCCCTTGGGATAGAGAGTAAAAAAAAGGAACTCCTTATATGGTCAGCACACTCTATAGTAGAGAGGATTATCACAACAAAACAAAACAATAAGTGATATTTGAATTAAGTGAAATCACTTACTCTACCTTGAAATATAGTATATGATTATTGCAAATGGAACATCTCATCATCATCATTGTTCGACCGCAGTCGAGATCATGGATTTCACAATGCCATGATAGACTTCCCGGTTCTTCATTGCCATCCCCAGTTCCTGCTTACTGATGCATGTGTCCCTACTAGTGATCAGGGAACGACAGTTTCTACCTCTGGTCTGGTTTCTGCCTCAGAACTTCTTCTCCGTAGTTTAGTATTTTCAAGTCTGCATGTTTGTGCAGTATAGAGAGAAAACACACATCTCTCTGTAGTTCTATTTACAACAATCACTTGCTCTGGGCCTCTTTTAACGAGCTCAGCTGTCCTGACCGAGTAGGTGATTGGGTTTGGCTATAATCATCAGATAACACATTCTGTACGGGAACCCCTTTTGGTGTTTTAAGCATTATGTTATACTTTAGCTATTGAAAAATAGCAGATCTACAAGCCGAGTACCGAGTGCCACTCTACAAGCTTGTTTTGAAAAATCGTGAAAATGTGGCGCAAATCTTTTAATATTATATTCTTTCAGAGCGATCATTTTTAACTCAAATCTTTGCTTCTGGGGGGGGGGATCAACTACTTATTTTCAGATGGGGGTCGGCAGCCAATTACATATAGTTTTGGGGGTCCTTCACATGAAAAAGGTTGAGCATCAATGACATACAGTAGGAACATGGGTTTTTCAGAAAACTGTCAGGATTTAGAAGACATTTGTGGAATCATCGTCAGGTCTAAGATTACAATCGGCAGGTCATCTGAGTCTGACTGTGACCCACCTGCCAGTGCCGCTGCATTTGTCTCCGTCTCACTCTCCTCTTCGCCCTTCTCCTCCACCTCCTCCTCCTCCTCCTCCTCCTCCTCCTCCTCTATTATATCAAGTTCGCCCGCATCATCCCAGGATACCTGCAGGTAACATTCTCACCGGTGCTGGCGTGTGCAGTCGTATCCAAAAAAGATGTCAACTTTGGATATGCATCCAGTTTTTTTTACCGTTCCAATGCACGTCGTTTGGAACATAATTTGGAACGTGTAAGGCCTCACTCACACTGTTGCAACATGCATACAACAATGTTGCATGGTAGATGTAAACAAAGGGTAATTGTCATGGCCGCCCCAATGGTTTGACACAACATTTTTGTTGTACGGCTTTCGGCTGTGTTTCGACTGCACCCCTCCCGCTCATACAACAAAAATGTTGTGTCAAACCACGTGACTCCCATTGGAAATAAATTGCGAGCTTGCAACAGTCAACAATGCATCACATGCGTCTCATGCATCACACAACAATATGTTGTGCAGGTGTGAGTGAAGCCTAAGGCCTCACTCACACCTGGGCCTCACTCACACCTTCACATCTATTATGTAACCCAGGTGAAAATAGCCAAGTCAATAAAATAAGGATTGCAACTGGACTTATAAATGGACTTAGGATATAAACCAGGTTAACATAAAGTAACCAAACTTCTACTGAAGAGCTTTAAATAATGAAAACTAAATAGGATTTGTCTAAAACTATTTTACTATACAGAGTACAATGTAGGGGTTTATATTTATTCTGTATTCACATTCATCTACTTGTGTCTTTGAGAGAGCTGCATGTGCAATGCTCTGAACAAGCCAATTGAACCAAGCAATGAGGTCTCTCAATTAATATACTGCTCTTTGGAGAATCACCAGCCCAGGTGATGTGGCTCAGCTAATTACATGCTGCAGAGCACATAATGTTCTGGAGAGAACAGGAGAGAGAAGCCTGTTGAGCAGACAGTTTGACAAACAGAAGGAAATACATGATTTAATGAATGCGTGTTGGATACTGTCTGGTGTCCCCACGCCAGATTTGTCATTCTGACTGCGGTGATGAAAGTGTTGTCCAGCAGGGGGAGTGGTTTTACCATCCATACGCACGTGCATGTATTTACGTCATCAGGACGCACCACGCCAGTTTTTGGTAGAAAAAAAACGCCAACACACAACACTGCTGCTAGAGTGTTTGTTTGTTTGTTTGTTACTTACAACAAGGCCGTTTGTTCTCATAAATAACTCGTCATGTAACATATTGTAGACAACATGGACATCGAGTAGAGTATAGAAATGGCCAGTGTTTTTTTTACCATGGCTGATGAAAAACAACAAGAAGCTTCTACAGTAAGCTGTGGAAACTCAGGTGAGTGAGTGTTTGCACTGCAGGTGTTAGCCGTGTTAGCCTATTTTTAGCTCAGTGGTTTTCAACCTGTAACTCTGAGAATGTGACACATATGGAACCAAATGGACCCTTACAGCTCTGTAACTCTGAGAGTATATAGGCCTACATGTAACCAAATGGACCGTTATAAGGGTCCAGTCAAATGGTGGTCCTTAATTGGCTCAAATGCTGCACAGGCTTGGGCCTGGCAAGCTAAAATGTCATTAAATGGTGCGGCATTTGAGCCACGGTCCACGGACCACCATTTGATGACATTTAGAATATGTTGTCAGTGTAATGCTTAATTGGGTCGTCCACTCACAGTTAACAGTCTTTAATACAAAAGACTGTCTTTGTATTGAGTTTGTGCTTGAAATGTAGGCTACTGTAATTCTACAAACTGTTAATAAATATTTCAATCAATCAATCAATCAATTGTTGTCGTTGGATAAGATTGAATTGAAGCATTTCTTAACAGTTTTCAGAATGGGTTCATTTCACATGAAAGCACAACTCAATACAAAGACTGTTACTGTGTCGACGACACACTGATAAAGCATTGCACTTGTTTACAACAGGGTCCACCATGTTCAATTCATCAGAACATTCTGAGACGAACAAATATACACTTCTATCTATAAATGATTTTCTCCACAATTCCATCCATGCTGTAGGCTATTGATGTTAATGAAGGTAGGTCTACCATTAGGAGAGATAACAGGCAAACGTTGATTAAAATGACAATCATTTTACATCTAATTGTGTAGACTTCTGGTATTAGATTAATTGGCCTAATGCAGATATTTAACAATAATTTTACTCTGACTGGGGTCCATTTGGTTTCATTCTACTATCTTAAGAGTTAAAGATCTAATAAGGAGCATTGTTGTTTTGTGTGATGTGATATGAAGCTTTTATTTGCTGGAGTATTTCCAATTTGACATACATTTTACTTTTCTACTCTATTAAGTGTGTGTGTGTGTGTGTGTGTGTGTGTGTGTGTGTGTGTGTGTGTGTGTGTGTGTGTGAGATAGTTTGGCTACTTGGACACGTGAGCTTGCAGATCTGCTTTTTGTATACATTTCATACAAATCTTCCCCCTGGGTCCACAGTTGATATTGCTAAATGTGCAACATTGTGATTTGGGACAGACTATAGGCTAATTGACATCACCAGCTAGATTGGAAGTGACTGTTGTGTTGTATATTTTAGTGTCCTTGTGTACAACATATAGATCAATGTTTAACCCATTTTGACCTGGAAACGATTTTACAAATGTCTTCTGAAAAACCATATGTTTCTATGTCAGTCCTTCTCAAACATTTTCATGTCAACGACTGAAAATATGTTGTTCCTGCAGTGACCTCCCAGAAGCAAAGATATGAGTTAAAAAAAACGTTCGCTTTGAAAGAATATAATATTCAAAGATTTGCACTACAATTTCACGATTAAAAAAGAAATAGCAGACCTACAAGCTCATAGCGCGGCACTCTGTGCAATTTAGTTCAAATTGACAGGCGAGTGTGATTTTTTATTTATACTCGTCTCAATATTTGCAATTTGCAATATATTGACAATGAAAGGAGAACTTAGGTACAGTACAGTACAGTACAGTACAGCACCACTCACTTCAGACGGTTCTGATGTTTTTTTGTGTTTATTTTTAAAGGAGAACGATGCCTGGTGCTCTTGTCTGGAACCCTCCTCAGAACGGCGTGGGGGAGAGGTACAGATTTGGCACCCTGCCTCTCCCCGGCCTGTGGACCCGGCAGACCGGTGAGTTGTAATTTATTACATGTGTTACAATGATAGTACAATATTACAATGTCAATGTCATTATAGCGCTACACTGTTATCGCAAGGTTACTACAATGTTGTTAAAATGTTACAATATTAAAAAAACGTGATTTGAGTAGGTTTTGGTCATTCGTTAAAATGTTGAGGCATTTGGACTAGTTTTTCCCCAATCTTTTTAAATTCTACTACATCTCGGATCCAGATATTATACTTTTACCTCCACTGCATGTATTTGAAAACATTAGTTACTTTAGTCACTTTGCAGATCTTTTTTAATATTTATTACAGAACATACCTGAGGACTATTCTACAAATATTCTAAATCCTGACAGTTTGTGCCACATTTTCAGGATTTTTCAAAAATAGCAGATCTACCAGCTCACATTTGAAAACTTGTAAAGGGACATTTAGCAGAATGACTACTTTCTACTTTTGGTACTTTATGTACATTTTTTTAAACCAATACTTTTGTACTTTTGCGGAAGTACATTTTAAATTCTGGACTTTTACAGAAACAGTAATTTCTATACAGCACTATTGATACTTTTACTTAAAGGAAAACGTTAGATGTCTTTCGACCAAGGTTCATGTTTTAGGTTATTAGAGAAAGTAAAAGATGAGTACATTTTCTTTCATTTACTGCTTTCTTTCGTTTTAGCGATTTTAACCATTTCTGACAGGGGGCTGGGGGCATTCCAACATTTACAAAATGTTATAGCGATTTTTTTTACTATAGTCCTACTAGACCCCAGGAAATTACATTTGGCCACAAAAGATCACGGGATCTGTTGAATGTGACAAACTGACATCCCCCCAGTATCCTCCTTCACATTCAGTTGATCCCGTGATCTTCTGTGGCCAGATGTAATTCCCTGGGGTCTAGTAGGACTATAGTAAATAATATTAAAGAAATTGCCATAACATTTTGTAAAATAAATATATATATGTATTTAGCCCCATGTTCGAATGCCCCCGCCCCATGTCAAAAATAGCTAAAATAGCTAAAAAAAAAATAGGGGGCATGGTGGCACAGTTGGTAGTGCTGTCGCCTCACAGCTAGAAGGTCCTGGGTTCGATTCCCGCTCGGGGCACTGTGGGTGCTGGCGGCGTGTTTCCTCCTCCGCGTCATCAGTGCCCATACCCGAAGGCGGGGTTGGCGAAAGGGCCTTTCTGTGTGGAGTTTGCATGTTCTCCCCGTGTCCCCTAGGGTAGGTACCCTCACAAAAACATGCAGTAATCCTGGTCTCTAAACTGCCTCCCCCTGGCCAGCCGGGGCGCCTGATGGAGGGGAAAGGAACTGGTTGGAATAACGTGTTCCTTCCACGCGCTACGTCCAACCAGGGAAACTCCCCCCTGTCAGGTGTAAAGGAGCAACTTGGACACTCAAGCATGAAGGAGGCATGAGTTAAGTCCGTTGCTCTCCCCAGGTTGGCGGAGGGTGTGTAGAGCCCAGGATCACAGTAGATGATTGACACAGGGGTGAAAAATGGGTTACAAAATCGTGGGATAAAAAATATATTAAAAAAAAAAAAAAAAGCTAAATTTGTTGAAACTAATTAAAGCAGCAAATGAAAATAAACCAATAAACACTCATCTTTTGCTTTCTCTAATAACAACCTAAAACATGAACCTTGGTTGAAAAAAACTAAAGTTGTCCTTCAAGTCAGAAATGAGAATTCCAACACTGCTTATACTTTTTCATAGTATTCATCATTGCTGTTAGAAATATTGTATTTGTCGTAGCAACAACATTACAGTGGCAATACCTTGCACTGCGAGCTGTTGTGAGCTTGTAGATCGGCTATTTACAACATCTTTGCCGTTCTGATGTAATTACCAATTTGGCTAATGTTTGATACTTTTTGGGGTTGCTTTAGACGCAGCAATGGTCTTATTGGTTTATTTTTATTTGTCATTTCAGAGATTAAAAAAAAAAAAAAAAGTAGTGGAGTAAAAGCATAATATTTGCCTCTGAGATGTAGTGGAGTAGCAATTGGGGGGCGGGGATATTTCATTATGCCCAATTGTGGTCCCAAATCCTACTTTAAATGTGCCACGTCTCTGCGTGCGGTTGTAATGCATGTAACTCAAGAACCGTTTGCCCCACTGACTTCAAACTTGACACACGCGTTCCACACCCCTACAGGGAGTGCAGTACCCTGCCTTGAGTCAGTGGCAAACACCGTTGTCCAGAAACGCCACAAAAGGCTCTGGTCAGGCTCTGCCAGTGGACCTAATGAGCCCAAATCCATCACCTGTGCAATTTCCAGTCTCTGCCTCAGCCAATTCATTGCCACGGCAACCCCACACCTGTTAATTGATTACTTAACCAGTCCACTTGTCACAGTCAGTTTGCACTCTTCAGGCACAGACAGATACAGAGACCTCCATATACAGTATGGGCACAAAAGGGACCCGTTAAAACGGGTGCTATGACAAGTTATTGTCGGGTATTATTAGGTTCCCTAGTTGCATCATTCTCAAGTAGGCCGATGGGCACGTGCAGGTGTATTAATTTCTAACACTTGTTTTTAACACCTTTTTTTTTGTTTATTTATTTATAGGCATTATTCATGCCTATAAAAATCATGCCGGCTGCCCTTGATGTCTGGAATGCTCCTTGGGAACGCCAGGGGAGTGACCTCCGAACACCGGGGATAGGGTCGAGATGCCTGGGGGGTCTCCACGCCCGGTCAACGATAGTGGGCGCGCTATGTTGTCTGGAATCCCCATGGATATGTACCGCTCAAGCTGGTACATTGAGGTACATTAGGCCCGTCACAAGTACTAATACATTATTCAAATTACAATAAAAAATGCATGAATAGTGAAAGTAGCAGATCTACGAAAATCTACCAAAATAATTTGCCTCCCAAAATAATTTGCCAAAATAATTTGCCTCCCAAAATAATTTGCCAAAATAATTTGCCTCCCAAAATAATTTGCCTCCCAAAATAATTTGCCAAAATAATTTGCCTCCCAAAATAATTTAATTTGCCAAAATAATTTGCCTCCCAAAATAATTTGCCTCCCAAAATAATTTGCCAAAATAATTTGCCTCCCAAAATAATTTGCCTGCCAAAATAATTTGCCTCCCAAAATAATTTGCCTCCCAAAATAATTTGCCTCCCAAAAAAATTTAATTTGCCAAAATAATTTGCCTCCCAAAATAATTTGCCTCCCAAAATAATTTGCCTCCCAAAATAATTTGCCTGCCAAAATAATTTGCCTCCCAAAATAATTTGCCAAAATAATTTGCCTCCCAAAATAATTTGCCAAAATAATTTGCCTCCCAAAATAATTTGCCTCCCAAAATAATTTGCCTCCCAAAATAATTTGCCAAAATAATTTGCCTCCCAAAATAATTTGCCAAAATAATTTGCCTCCCAAAATAATTTGCCAAAATAATTTGCCTCCCAAAATAATTTGCAAAAATAATTTGCCTCCCAAAATAATTTGCCTCCCAAAATAATTTGCCTCCCAAAATAATTTGCCAAAATAATTTGCCTCCCAAAATAATTTGCCAAAATAATTTGCCTCCCAAAATAATTTGCCAAAATAATTTGCCTCCCAAAATAATTTGCCTCCCAAAATAATTTGCCAAAATAATTTGCCTCCCAAAATAATTTGCCTGCCAAAATAATTTGCCTCCCAAAATAATTTGCCAAAATAATTTGCCTCCCAAAATAATTTGCCTCCCAAAATAATTTGCCAAAATAATTTGCCTCCCAAAATAATTTGCCAAAATAATTTGCCTCCCAAAATAATTAGCCAAAATAATTTGCCTTCCAAAATAATTAGCCAAAACAATGTTTTAGGAGCTGTTTCTCAACAACCAAAGTGTCAAATAATGGTTAGAAGCTGTTTTTCAACAACCAAAAGTGTCAAATAATGTTTTAGGAGCTGTTTCTCAACAACCAAAAGTGTCAAATAATGTTTTAGGAGCTGTTTCTCAAAAACCAAAAGTGTAAAATAATGTTTTAGGAGCTGTTTCTCAACAACCAAAGTGTCAAATAATGGTTAGAAGCTGTTTTTCAACAACCAAAAGTGTCAAATAATGTTTTAGGAGCTGTTTCTCAACAACCAAAAGTGTAAAATAATGTTTTAGGAGCTGTTTCTCAACAACCAAAGTGTCAAATAATGGTTAGAAGCTGTTTTTCAACAACCAAAAGTGTCAAATAATGTTTTAGGAGCTGTTTCTCAATAACCAAAAGTGTAAAATAATGTTTTAGGAGCTGTTTCTCAATAACCAAAAGTGTAAAATAATGTTTTAGGAGCTGTTTCTCAACAACCAAAGTGTCAAATAATGGTTAGAAGCCGTTTTTCAACAACCAAAAGTGTCAAATAATGTTTTAGGAGCTGTTTCTCAATAACCAAAAGTGTAAAATAATGTTTTAGGAGCTGTTTCTCAACAACCAAAGTGTCAAATAATGGTTAGAAGCTGTTTTTCAACAACCAAAAGTGTCAAATAATGTTTTAGGAGCTGTTTCTCAATAACCAAAAGTGTAAAATAATGTTTTAGGAGCTGTTTCTCAACAACCAAAGTGTCAAATAATGGTTAGAAGCTGTTTTTCAACAACCAAAAGTGTCAAATAATGTTTTAGGAGCTGTTTCTCAACAACCAAAAGTGTAAAATAATGTTTTAGGAGCTGTTTCTCAACAACCAAAGTGTCAAATAATGGTTAGAAGCAGTTTTTCAACAACCAAAAGTGTCAAATAATGTTTTAGGAGCTGTTTCTCAATAACCAAAAGTGTAAAATAATGTTTTAGGAGCTGTTTCTCAACAACCAAAGTGTCAAATAATGGTTAGAAGCTGTTTTTCAACAACCAAAAGTGTCAAATAATGTTTTAGGAGCTGTTTCTCAATAACCAAAAGTGTAAAATAATGTTTTAGGAGCTGTTTCTCAACAACCAAAGTGTCAAATAATGGTTAGAAGCTGTTTTTCAACAACCAAAAGTGTCAAATAATGTTTTAGGAGCTGTTTCTCAATAACCAAAAGTGTAAAATAATGTTTTAGGAGCTGTTTCTCAACAACCAAAGTGTCAAATAATGGTTAGAAGCTGTTTTTCAACAACCAAAAGTGTCAAATAATGTTTTAGGAGCTGTTTCTCAATAACCAAAAGTGTAAAATAATGTTTTAGGAGCTGTTTCTCAACAACCAAAGTGTCAAATAATGGTTAGAAGCTGTTTTTCAACACCCAAAAGTGTCAAATAATGTTTTAGGAGCTGTTTCTCAATAACCAAAAGTGTAAAATAATGTTTTAGGAGCTGTTTCTCAACAACCAAAGTGTCAAATAATGGTTAGAAGCTGTTTTTCAACAACCAAAAGTGTCAAATAATGTTTTAGGAGCTGTTTCTCAACAACCAAAAGTGTAAAATAATGTTTTAGGAGCTGTTTCTCAACAACCAAAGTGTCAAATAATGGTTAGAAGCTGTTTTTCAACAACCAAAAGTGTCAAATAATGTTTTAGGAGCTGTTTCTCAATAACCAAAAGTGTAAAATAATGTTTTAGGAGCTGTTTCTCAACAACCAAAGTGTCAAATAATGGTTAGAAGCTGTTTTTCAACAACCAAAAGTGTCAAATAATGTTTTAGGAGCTGTTTCTCAATAACCAAAAGTGTAAAATAATGTTTTAGGAGCTGTTTCTCAACAACCAAAGTGTCAAATAATGGTTAGAAGCTGTTTTTCAACAACCAAAAGTGTCAAATAATGTTTTAGGAGCTGTTTCTCAATAACCAAAAGTGTAAAATAATGTTTTAAGAGCTGTTTCTCAACAACCAAAGTGTCAAATAATGGTTAGAAGCTGTTTTTCAACAACCAAAAGTGTCAAATAATGTTTTAGGTGCTGTTTCTCAATAACCAAAAGTGTAAAATAATGTTTTAGGAGCTGTTTCTCAACAACCAAAGTGTCAAATAATGGTTAGAAGCTGTTTTTCAACAACCAAAAGTGTCAAATAATGTTTTAGGAGCTGTTTCTCAATAACCAAAAGTGTAAAATAATGTTTTAGGAGCTGTTTCTCAATAACCAAAGTGTCAAATAATGGTTAGAAGCTGTTTTTCAACAACCAAAAGTGTCAAATAATGTTTTAGGAGCTGTTTCTCAATAACCAAAAGTGTAAAATAATGTTTTAGGAGCTGTTTCTCAACAACCAAAGTGTCAAATAATGGTTAGAAGCTGTTTTTCAACAACCAAAAGTGTCAAATAATGTTTTAGGAGCTGTTTCTCAACAACCAAAAGTGTAAAATAATGTTTTAGGAGCTGTTTCTCAACAACCAAAGTGTCAAATAATGGTTAGAAGCTGTTTTTCAACAACCAAAAGTGTCAAATAATGTTTTAGGAGCTGTTTCTCAATAACCAAAAGTGTAAAATTATGTTTTAGGAGCTGTTTCTCAACAACCAAAGTGTCAAATAATGGTTAGAAGCTGTTTTTCAACAACCAAAAGTGTCAAATAATGTTTTAGGAGCTGTTTCTCAATAACCAAAAGTGTAAAATAATGTTTTAGGAGCTGTTTCTCAACAACCAAAGTGTCAAATAATGGTTAGAAGCTGTTTTTCAAAATAATTTAATTTGCCAAAATAATTTGCCTCCCAAAATGATTTGCCTCCCAAAATAATTTGCCAAAATAATTTGCCTCCCAAAATAATTTGCCAAAATAATTTGCCTGCCAAAATAATTTGCCTCCCAAAATAATTTGCCAAACACTTGTTTTTAACACCTTTTTTTTTGTTTATTTATTTATAGGCATTATTCATGCCTATAAAAATCATGCCGGCTGCCCTTGATGTCTGGAATGCTCCTTGGGAACGCCAGGGGAGTGACCTCCGAACACCGGGTATAGGGTCGAGATGCCTGGGGGGTCTCCACGCCCGGTCAACGATAGTGGGCGCGCTATGTTGTCTGGAATCCCCATGGATATGTACCGCTCAAGCTGGTACATTGAGGTACATTAGGCCCGTCACAAGTACTAATACATTATTCAAATTACAATAAAAAATGCATGAATAGTGAAAGTAGCAGATCTACGAAAATCTACCAAAATAATTTGCCTCCCAAAATAATTTGCCTGCCAAAATAATTTGCCTCCCAAAATAATTTAATTTGCCAAAATAATTTGCCTCCCAAAATAATTTGCCTCCCAAAATAATTTGCCTCCCAAAATAATTTGCCTCCCAAAATAATTTGCCTGCCAAAATAATTTGCCTCCCAAAATAATTTAATTTGCCAAAATAATTTGCCTCCCAAAATAATTTGCCTCCCAAAATAATTTGCCAAAATAATTTCCCTCCCAAAATAATTTGCCTCCCAAAAAAATTTAATTTGCCAAAATAATTTGCCTCCCAAAATAATTTGCCTCCCAAAACAATTTGCCTCCCAAAATAATTTGCCTCCCAAAATAATTTGCCTGCCAAAATAATTTGCCTCCCAAAATAATTTGCCTCCCAAAATAATTTGCCAAAATAATTTGCCTCCCAAAATAATTTGCCAAAATAATTTGCCTCCCAAAATAATTTGCCAAAATAATTTGCCTCCCAAAATAATTTGCCAAAATAATTTGCCTCCCAAAATAATTTGCCTCCCAAAATAATTTGCCAAAATAATTTGCCTCCCAAAATAATTTGCCAAAATAATTTGCCTGCCAAAATAATTTGCCTCCCAAAATAATTTGCCAAACACTTGTTTTTAACACCTTTTTTTTTGTTTATTTATTTATAGGCATTATTCATGCCTATAAAAATCATGCCGGCTGCCCTTGATGTCTGGAATGCTCCTTGGGAACGCCAGGGGAGTGACCTCCGAACACCGGGTATAGGGTCGAGATGCCTGGGGGGTCTCCACGCCCGGTCAACGATAGTGGGCGCGCTATGTTGTCTGGAATCCCCATGGATATGTACCGCTCAAGCTGGTACATTGAGGTACATTAGGCCCGTCACAAGTACTAATACATTATTCAAATTACAATAAAAAATGCATGAATAGTGAAAGTAGCAGATCTACGAAAATCTACCAAAATAATTTGCCTCCCAAAATAATTTGCCTGCCAAAATAATTTGCCTCCCAAAATAATTTAATTTGCCAAAATAATTTGCCTCCCAAAATAATTTGCCTCCCAAAATAATTTGCCTCCCAAAATAATTTGCCTGCCAAAATAATTTGCCTCCCAAAATAATTTAATTTGCCAAAATAATTTGCCTCCCAAAATAATTTGCCTCCCAAAATAATTTGCCTCCCAAAATAATTTGCCAAAATAATTTCCCTCCCAAAATAATTTGCCTCCCAAAATAATTTGCCTCCCAAAAAAATTTAATTTGCCAAAATAATTTGCCTCCCAAAATAATTTGCCTCCCAAAACAATTTGCCTCCCAAAATAATTTGCCTCCCAAAATAATTTGCCTGCCAAAATAATTTGCCTCCCAAAATAATTTGCCTCCCAAAATAATTTGCCAAAATAATTTGCCTCCCAAAATAATTTGCCAAAATAATTTGCCTCCCAAAATAATTTGCCAAAATAATTTGCCTCCCAAAATAATTTGCCAAAATAATTTGCCTCCCAAAATAATTTGCCAAAATAATTGGCCTCCCAAAATAATTTGCCTCCCAAAATAATTTGCCTCCCAAAAAAATTTAATTTGCCAAAATAATTTGCCTCCCAAAATAATTTGCCTCCCAAAACAATTTGCCTCCCAAAATAATTTGCCTCCCAAAATAATTTGCCTGCCAAAATAATTTGCCTCCCAAAATAATTTGCCTCCCAAAATAATTTGCCAAAATAATTTGCCTCCCAAAATAATTTGCCAAAATAATTTGCCTCCCAAAATAATTTGCCAAAATAATTTGCCTCCCAAAATAATTTGCCAAAATAATTTGCCTCCCAAAATAATTTGCCTCCCAAAATAATTTGCCAAAATAATTTGCCTCCCAAAATAATTTGCCAAAATAATTTGCCTCCCAAAATAATTTGCAAAAATAATTTGCAAAAATAATTTGCAAAAATAATTTGCCTCCCAAAATAATTTGCCAAAATAATTTGCCTCCCAAAATAATTTGCCAAAATAATTTGCCTCCCAAAATAATTTGCCAAAATAATTTGCCAAAATAATTTGCCTCCCAAAATAATTTGCCAAAATAATTTGCCTCCCAAAATAATTTGCCAAAATAATTTGCCTCCCAAAATAATTTGCCTGCCAAAATAATTTGCCTCCCAAAATAATTTGCCTCCCAAAATAATTTGCCAAAATAATTTGCCTCCCAAAATAATTTGCCAAAATAATTTGCCTCCCAAAATAATTTGCCTCCCAAAATAATTTGCCTCCCAAAATAATTTGCCTCCCAAAATAATTTGCCTCCCAAAATAATTTGCCTCCCAAAATAATTTGCCTCCCAAAATAATTTGCCTCCCAAAATAATTTGCCAAAATAATTTGCCTCCCAAAATAATTTGCCTCCCAAAATAATTTGCCAAAATAATTTGCCTCCCAAAATAATTTGCCAAAATAATTTGCCTCCCAAAATAATTTGCCTCCCAAAATAATTTGCCAAAATAATTTGCCTCCCAAAATAATTTGCCTCCCAAAATAATTTGCCAAAATAATTTGCCTCCCAAAATAATTAGCCAAAACAATGTTTTAGGAGCTGTTTCTCAACAACCAAAGTGTCAAATAATGGTTAGAAGCTGTTTTTCAACAACCAAAAGTGTCAAATAATGTTTTAGGAGCTGTTTCTCAATAACCAAAAGTGTAAAATAATGTTTTAGGAGCTGTTTCTCAACAACCAAAGTGTCAAATAATGGTTAGAAGCTGTTTTTCAACAACCAAAAGTGTCAAATAATGTTTTAGGAGCTGTTTCTCAATAA
This sequence comes from Protomyctophum bolini, assembly GCF_963924005.1. NCBI lineage: Eukaryota > Metazoa > Chordata > Actinopteri > Myctophiformes > Myctophidae > Protomyctophum > Protomyctophum bolini. The sequence continues at coordinate 5,322,928 of NC_137870.1, forward strand.
CCAAAAGTGTAAAATAATGTTTTAAGAGCTGTTTCTCAACAACCAAAGTGTCAAATAATGGTTAGAAGCTGTTTTTCAACAACCAAAAGTGTCAAATAATGTTTTAGGTGCTGTTTCTCAATAACCAAAAGTGTAAAATAATGTTTTAGGAGCTGTTTCTCAACAACCAAAGTGTCAAATAATGGTTAGAAGCTGTTTTTCAACAACCAAAAGTGTCAAATAATGTTTTAGGAGCTGTTTCTCAATAACCAAAAGTGTAAAATAATGTTTTAGGAGCTGTTTCTCAACAACCAAAGTGTCAAATAATGGTTAGAAGCTGTTTTTCAACAACCAAAAGTGTCAAATAATGTTTTAGGAGCTGTTTCTCAATAACCAAAAGTGTAAAATAATGTTTTAGGAGCTGTTTCTCAACAACCAAAGTGTCAAATAATGGTTAGAAGCTGTTTTTCAACAACCAAAAGTGTCAAATAATGTTTTAGGAGCTGTTTCTCAACAACCAAAAGTGTAAAATAATGTTTTAGGAGCTGTTTCTCAACAACCAAAGTGTCAAATAATGGTTAGAAGCTGTTTTTCAACAACCAAAAGTGTCAAATAATGTTTTAGGAGCTGTTTCTCAATAACCAAAAGTGTAAAATTATGTTTTAGGAGCTGTTTCTCAACAACCAAAGTGTCAAATAATGGTTAGAAGCTGTTTTTCAACAACCAAAAGTGTCAAATAATGTTTTAGGAGCTGTTTCTCAATAACCAAAAGTGTAAAATAATGTTTTAGGAGCTGTTTCTCAACAACCAAAGTGTCAAATAATGGTTAGAAGCTGTTTTTCAACAACCAAAAGTGTCAAATAATGTTTTAGGAGCTGTTTCTCAATAACCAAAAGTGTAAAATAAGTTTTTAGGAGCTGTTTCTCAACAACCAAAGTGTCAAATAATGGTTAGAAGCTGTTTTTCAACAACCAAAAGTGTCAAATAATGTTTTAGGAGCTGTTTCTCAATAACCAAAAGTGTAAAATAATGTTTTAGGAGCTGTTTCTCAACAACCAAAGTGTCAAATAATGGTTAGAAGCTGTTTTTCAACAACCAAAAGTGTCAAATAATGTTTTAGGAGCTGTTTCTCAATAACCAAAAGTGTAAAATAATGTTTTAGGAGCTGTTTCTCAACAACCAAAGTGTCAAATAATGGTTAGAAGCTGTTTTTCAACAACCAAAAGTGTCAAATAATGTTTTAGGAGCTGTTTCTCAATAACCAAAAGTGTAAAATAATGTTTTAAGAGCTGTTTCTCAACAACCAAAGTGTCAAATAATGGTTAGAAGCTGTTTTTCAACAACCAAAAGTGTCAAATAATGTTTTAGGTGCTGTTTCTCAATAACCAAAAGTGTAAAATAATGTTTTAGGAGCTGTTTCTCAACAACCAAAGTGTCAAATAATGGTTAGAAGCTGTTTTTCAACAACCAAAAGTGTCAAATAATGTTTTAGGTGCTGTTTCTCAATAACCAAAAGTGTAAAATAATGTTTTAGGAGCTGTTTCTCAACAACCAAAGTGTCAAATAATGGTTAGCAGCTGTTTTTCAACAACCAAAAGTGTCAAATAATGTTTTAGGAGCTGTTTCTCAATAACCAAAAGTGTAAAATAATGTTTTAGGAGCTGTTTCTCAACAACCAAAGTGTCAAATAATGGTTAGAAGCTGTTTTTCAACAACCAAAAGTGTCAAATAATGTTTTAGGAGCTGTTTCTCAATAACCAAAAGTGTAAAATAATGTTTTAGGAGCTGTTTCTCAACAACCAAAGTGTCAAATAATGGTTAGAAGCTGTTTTTCAACAACCAAAAGTGTCAAATAATGTTTTAGGAGCTGTTTCTCAACAACCAAAAGTGTAAAATAATGTTTTAGAAGCTGTTTCTCAACAACCAAAGTGTCAAATAATGGTTAGAAGCTGTTTTTCAACAACCAAAAGTGTCAAATAATGTTTTAGGAGCTGTTTCTCAATAACCAAAAGTGTAAAATTATGTTTTAGGAGCTGTTTCTCAACAACCAAAGTGTCAAATAATGGTTAGAAGCTGTTTTTCAACAACCAAAAGTGTCAAATAATGTTTTAGGAGCTGTTTCTCAATAACCAAAAGTGTAAAATAATGTTTTAGGAGCTGTTTCTCAACAACCAAAGTGTCAAATAATGGTTAGAAGCTGTTTTTCAACAACCAAAAGTGTCAAATAATGTTTTAGGAGCTGTTTCTCAATAACCAAAAGTGTAAAATAAGTTTTTAGGAGCTGTTTCTCAACAACCAAAGTGTCAAATAATGGTTAGAAGCTGTTTTTCAACAACCAAAAGTGTCAAATAATGTTTTAGGAGCTGTTTCTCAATAACCAAAAGTGTAAAATAATGTTTTAGGAGCTGTTTCTCAACACCCAAAGTGTCAAATAATGGTTAGAAGCTGTTTTTCAACAACCAAAAGTGTCAAATAATGTTTTAGGAGCTGTTTCTCAATAACCAAAAGTGTAAAATAATGTTTTAGGAGCTGTTTCTCAACAACCAAAGTGTCAAATAATGGTTAGAAGCTGTTTTTCAACAACCAAAAGTGTCAAATAATGTTTTAGGAGCTGTTTCTCAATAACCAAAAGTGTAAAATAATGTTTTAAGAGCTGTTTCTCAACAACCAAAGTGTCAAATAATGGTTAGAAGCTGTTTTTCAACAACCAAAAGTGTCAAATAATGTTTTAGGTGCTGTTTCTCAATAACCAAAAGTGTAAAATAATGTTTTAGGAGCTGTTTCTCAACAACCAAAGTGTCAAATAATGGTTAGAAGCTGTTTTTCAACAACCAAAAGTGTCAAATAATGTTTTAGGAGCTGTTTCTCAATAACCAAAAGTGTAAAATAATGTTTTAGGAGCTGTTTCTCAACAACCAAAGTGTCAAATAATGGTTAGAAGCTGTTTTTCAACAACCAAAAGTGTCAAATAATGTTTTAGGAGCTGTTTCTCAATAACCAAAAGTGTAAAATAATGTTTTAGGAGCTGTTTCTCAACAACCAAAGTGTCAAATAATGGTTAGAAGCTGTTTTTCAACAACCAAAAGTGTCAAATAATGTTTTAGGAGCTGTTTCTCAACAACCAAAAGTGTAAAATAATGTTTTAGGAGCTGTTTCTCAACAACCAAAGTGTCAAATAATGGTTAGAAGCTGTTTTTCAACAACCAAAAGTGTCAAATAATGTTTTAGGAGCTGTTTCTCAATAACCAAAAGTGTAAAATTATGTTTTAGGAGCTGTTTCTCAACAACCAAAGTGTCAAATAATGGTTAGAAGCTGTTTTTCAACAACCAAAAGTGTCAAATAATGTTTTAGGAGCTGTTTCTCAATAACCAAAAGTGTAAAATAATGTTTTAGGAGCTGTTTCTCAACAACCAAAGTGTCAAATAATGGTTAGAAGCTGTTTTTCAACAACCAAAAGTGTCAAATAATGTTTTAGGAGCTGTTTCTCAATAACCAAAAGTGTAAAATAAGTTTTTAGGAGCTGTTTCTCAACAACCAAAGTGTCAAATAATGGTTAGAAGCTGTTTTTCAAAATAATTTAATTTGCCAAAATAATTTGCCTCCCAAAATAATTTGCCTCCCAAAATAATTTGCCAAAATAATTTGCCTCCCAAAATAATTTGCCAAAATAATTTGCCTCCCAAAATAATTTGCCAAACACTTGTTTTTAACACTTTTTTTTTGTTTATTTATTTATAGGCATTATTCATGCCTATAAAAATCATGCCGGCTGCCCTTGATGTCTGGAATGCTCCTTGGGAACGCCAGGGGAGTGACCTCCGAACACCGGGGATAGGGTCGAGATGCCTGGGGGGTCTCCACGCCCGGTCAACGATAGTGGGCGCGCTATGTTGTCTGGAATCCCCATGGATATGTACCGCTCAAGCTGGTACATTGAGGTACATTAGGCCCGTCACAAGTACTAATACATTATTCAAATTACAATAAAAAATGCATGAATAGTGAAAGTAGCAGATCTACGAAAATCTACCAAAATAATTTGCCTCCCAAAATAATTTGCCTCCCAAAATAATTTGCCTCCCAAAATAATTTAATTTGCCAAAATAATTTGCCTCCCAAAATAATTTGCCTCCCAAAATAATTTGCCTCCCAAAATAATTTGCCTCCCAAAATAATTTGCCTCCCAAAATAATTTGCCTGCCAAAATAATTTGCCTCCCAAAATAATTTAATTTGCCAAAATAATTTGCCTCCCAAAATAATTTGCCTCCCAAAATAATTTGCCTCCCAAAATAATTTGCCAAAATAATTTCCCTCCCAAAATAATTTGCCTCCCAAAATAATTTGCCTCCCAAAAAAATTTAATTTGCCAAAATAATTTGCCTCCCAAAATAATTTGCCTCCCAAAACAATTTGCCTCCCAAAATAATTTGCCTCCCAAAATAATTTGCCTCCCAAAATAATTTGCCTGCCAAAATAATTTGCCTCCCAAAATAATTTGCCTCCCAAAATAATTTGCCAAAATAATTTGCCTCCCAAAATAATTTGCCAAAATAATTTGCCTCCCAAAATAATTTGCCAAAATAATTTGCCTCCCAAAATAATTTGCCAAAATAATTTGCCTCCCAAAATAATTTGCCTCCCAAAATAATTTGCCAAAATAATTTGCCTCCCAAAATAATTTGCCTCCCAAAATAATTTGCCTCCCAAAATAATTTGCCTCCCAAAATAATTTGCCAAAATAATTTGCCTCCCAAAATAATTTGCCTCCCAAAATAATTTGCCTCCCAAAATAATTTGCCTCCCAAAATAATTTAATTTGCCAAAATAATTTGCCTCCCAAAATAATTTGCCTCCCAAAATAATTTGCCTGCCAAAATAATTTGCCTCCCAAAATAATTTGCCTCCCAAAATAATTTGCCAAAATAATTTGCCTCCCAAAATAATTTGCCAAAATAATTTGCCTCCCAAAATAATTTGCCAAAATAATTTGCCAAAATAATTTGCCAAAATAATTTGCCTCCCAAAATAATTTGCCTCCCAAAATAATTTGCCTCCCAAAATAATTTGCCTCCCAAAATAATTTGCCAAAATAATTTGCCTCCCAAAATAATTTGCCTCCCAAAATAATTTGCCTCCCAAAATAATTTGCCTCCCAAAATAATTTGCCAAAATAATTTGCCTCCCAAAATAATTTGCCAAAATAATTTGCCTCCCAAAATAATTTGCCTGCCAAAATAATTTGCCTCCCAAAATAATTTGCCTGCCAAAATAATTTGCCTCCCAAAATAATTTGCCTCCCAAAATAATTTGCCAAAATAATTTGCCTCCCAAAATAATTTGCCAAAATAATTTGCCTCCCAAAATAATTTGCCTCCCAAAATAATTTGCCAAAATAATTTGCCTCCCAAAATAATTTGCCAAAATAATTTGCCTCCCAAAATAATTAGCCAAAACAATGTTTTAGGAGCTGTTTCTCAACAACCAAAGTGTCAAATAATGGTTAGAAGCTGTTTTTCAACAACCAAAAGTGTCAAATAATGTTTTGCCAAAATAATTTGCCTCCCAAAATAATTTGCCTCCCAAAATAATTTGCCAAAATAATTTGCCTCCCAAAATAATTTGCCTCCCAAAATAATTTGCCAAAATAATTTGCCTCCCAAAATAATTAGCCAAAACAATGTTTTAGGAGCTGTTTCTCAACAACCAAAGTGTCAAATAATGGTTAGAAGCTGTTTTTCAACAACCAAAAGTGTCAAATAATGTTTTAGGAGCTGTTTCTCAATAACCAAAAGTGTAAAATAATGTTTTAGGAGCTGTTTCTCAATAACCAAAAGTGTAAAATAATGGTTAGAAGCTGTTTTTCAACAACCAAAAGTGTCAAATAATGTTTTAGGAGCTGTTTCTCAACAACCAAAAGTGTAAAATAATGTTTTAGGAGCTGTTTCTCAACAACCAAAGTGTCAAATAATGGTTAGAAGCTGTTTTTCAACAACCAAAAGTGTCAAATAATGTTTTAGGAGCTGTTTCTCAATAACCAAAAGTGTAAAATAATGTTTTAGGAGCTGTTTCTCAACAACCAAAGTGTCAAATAATGGTTAGAAGCTGTTTTTCAACAACCAAAAGTGTCAAATAATGTTTTAGGAGCTGTTTCTCAATAACCAAAAGTGTAAAATAATGTTTTAGGAGCTGTTTCTCCACAACCAAAGTGTCAAATAATGGTTAGAAGCTGTTTTTCAACAACCAAAAGTGTCAAATAATGTTTTAGGAGCTGTTTCTCAACAACCAAAGTGTCAAATAATGGTTAGAAGCTGTTTTTCAACAACCAAAAGTGTCAAATAATGTTTTAGGAGCTGTTTCTCAATAACCAAAAGTGTAAAATTATGTTTTAGGAGCTGTTTCTCAACAACCAAAGTGTCAAATAATGGTTAGAAGCTGTTTTTCAACAACCAAAAGTGTCAAATAATGTTTTAGGAGCTGTTTCTCAATAACCAAAAGTGTAAAATAATGTTTTAGGAGCTGTTTCTCAACAACCAAAGTGTCAAATAATGGTTAGAAGCTGTTTTTCAACAACCAAAAGTGTCAAATAATGTTTTAGGAGCTGTTTCTCAATAACCAAAAGTGTAAAATAAGTTTTTAGGAGCTGTTTCTCAACAACCAAAGTGTCAAATAATGGTTAGAAGCTGTTTTTCAAAATAATTTAATTTGCCAAAATAATTTGCCTCCCAAAATAATTTGCCTCCCAAAATAATTTGCCAAAATAATTTGCCTCCCAAAATAATTTGCCAAAATAATTTGCCTCCCAAAATAATTTGCCAAACACTTGTTTTTAACACTTTTTTTTTGTTTATTTATTTATAGGCATTATTCATGCCTATAAAAATCATGCCGGCTGCCCTTGATGTCTGGAATGCTCCTTGGGAACGCCAGGGGAGTGACCTCCGAACACCGGGGATAGGGTCGAGATGCCTGGGGGGTCTCCACGCCCGGTCAACGATAGTGGGCGCGCTATGTTGTCTGGAATCCCCATGGATATGTACCGCTCAAGCTGGTACATTGAGGTACATTAGGCCCGTCACAAGTACTAATACATTATTCAAATTACAATAAAAAATGCATGAATAGTGAAAGTAGCAGATCTACGAAAATCTACCAAAATAATTTGCCTCCCAAAATAATTTGCCTCCCAAAATAATTTGCCTCCCAAAATAATTTAATTTGCCAAAATAATTTGCCTCCCAAAATAATTTGCCTCCCAAAATAATTTGCCTCCCAAAATAATTTGCCTCCCAAAATAATTTGCCTCCCAAAATAATTTGCCTGCCAAAATAATTTGCCTCCCAAAATAATTTAATTTGCCAAAATAATTTGCCTCCCAAAATAATTTGCCTCCCAAAATAATTTGCCAAAATAATTTCCCTCCCAAAATAATTTGCCTCCCAAAATAATTTGCCTCCCAAAAAAATTTAATTTGCCAAAATAATTTGCCTCCCAAAATAATTTGCCTCCCAAAACAATTTGCCTCCCAAAATAATTTGCCTCCCAAAATAATTTGCCTCCCAAAATAATTTGCCTGCCAAAATAATTTGCCTCCCAAAATAATTTGCCTCCCAAAATAATTTGCCAAAATAATTTGCCTCCCAAAATAATTTGCCAAAATAATTTGCCTCCCAAAATAATTTGCCAAAATAATTTGCCTCCCAAAATAATTTGCCAAAATAATTTGCCTCCCAAAATAATTTGCCTCCCAAAATAATTTGCCAAAATAATTTGCCTCCCAAAATAATTTGCCTCCCAAAATAATTTGCCTCCCAAAATAATTTGCCTCCCAAAATAATTTGCCAAAATAATTTGCCTCCCAAAATAATTTGCCTCCCAAAATAATTTGCCTCCCAAAATAATTTGCCTCCCAAAATAATTTAATTTGCCAAAATAATTTGCCTCCCAAAATAATTTGCCTCCCAAAATAATTTGCCTGCCAAAATAATTTGCCTCCCAAAATAATTTGCCTCCCAAAATAATTTGCCAAAATAATTTGCCTCCCAAAATAATTTGCCAAAATAATTTGCCTCCCAAAATAATTTGCCAAAATAATTTGCCAAAATAATTTGCCAAAATAATTTGCCTCCCAAAATAATTTGCCTCCCAAAATAATTTGCCTCCCAAAATAATTTGCCTCCCAAAATAATTTGCCAAAATAATTTGCCTCCCAAAATAATTTGCCTCCCAAAATAATTTGCCTCCCAAAATAATTTGCCTCCCAAAATAATTTGCCTCCCAAAATAATTTGCCAAAATAATTTGCCTCCCAAAATAATTTGCCAAAATAATTTGCCTCCCAAAATAATTTGCCTGCCAAAATAATTTGCCTCCCAAAATAATTTGCCTGCCAAAATAATTTGCCTCCCAAAATAATTTGCCTCCCAAAATAATTTGCCAAAATAATTTGCCTCCCAAAATAATTTGCCAAAATAATTTGCCTCCCAAAATAATTTGCCTCCCAAAATAATTTGCCAAAATAATTTGCCTCCCAAAATAATTTGCCAAAATAATTTGCCTCCCAAAATAATTAGCCAAAACAATGTTTTAGGAGCTGTTTCTCAACAACCAAAGTGTCAAATAATGGTTAGAAGCTGTTTTTCAACAACCAAAAGTGTCAAATAATGTTTTGCCAAAATAATTTGCCTCCCAAAATAATTTGCCTCCCAAAATAATTTGCCAAAATAATTTGCCTCCCAAAATAATTTGCCTCCCAAAATAATTTGCCAAAATAATTTGCCTCCCAAAATAATTAGCCAAAACAATGTTTTAGGAGCTGTTTCTCAACAACCAAAGTGTCAAATAATGGTTAGAAGCTGTTTTTCAACAACCAAAAGTGTCAAATAATGTTTTAGGAGCTGTTTCTCAATAACCAAAAGTGTAAAATAATGTTTTAGGAGCTGTTTCTCAATAACCAAAAGTGTAAAATAATGGTTAGAAGCTGTTTTTCAACAACCAAAAGTGTCAAATAATGTTTTAGGAGCTGTTTCTCAACAACCAAAAGTGTAAAATAATGTTTTAGGAGCTGTTTCTCAACAACCAAAGTGTCAAATAATGGTTAGAAGCTGTTTTTCAACAACCAAAAGTGTCAAATAATGTTTTAGGAGCTGTTTCTCAATAACCAAAAGTGTAAAATAATGTTTTAGGAGCTGTTTCTCAACAACCAAAGTGTCAAATAATGGTTAGAAGCTGTTTTTCAACAACCAAAAGTGTCAAATAATGTTTTAGGAGCTGTTTCTCAATAACCAAAAGTGTAAAATAATGTTTTAGGAGCTGTTTCTCCACAACCAAAGTGTCAAATAATGGTTAGAAGCTGTTTTTCAACAACCAAAAGTGTCAAATAATGTTTTAGGAGCTGTTTCTCAATAACCAAAAGTGTAAAATAATGTTTTAGGAGCTGTTTCTCAACAACCAAAGTGTCAAATAATGGTTAGAAGCTGTTTTTCAACAACCAAAAGTGTCAAATAATGTTTTAGGAGCTGTTTCTCAATAACCAAAAGTGTAAAATAATGTTTTAGGAGCTGTTTCTCAACAGCCAAAGTGTCAAATAATGGTTAGAAGCTGTTTTTCAACAACCAAAAGTGTCAAATAATGTTTTAGGTGCTGTTTCTCAATAACCAAAAGTGTAAAATAATGTTTTAGGAGCTGTTTCTCAACAACCAAAGTGTCAAATAATGGTTAGAAGCTGTTTTTCAACAACCAAAAGTGTCAAATAATGTTTTAGGAGCTGTTTCTCAATAACCAAAAGTGTAAAATAATGTTTTAGGAGCTGTTTCTCAACAACCAAAGTGTCAAATAATGGTTAGAAGCTGTTTTTCAACAACCAAAAGTGTCAAATAATGTTTTAGGAGCTGTTTCTCAACAACCAAAAGTGTAAAATAATGTTTTAGGAGCTGTTTCTCAACAACCAAAGTGTCAAATAATGGTTAGAAGCTGTTTTTCAACAACCAAAAGTGTCAAATAATGTTTTAGGAGCTGTTTCTCAATAACCAAAAGTGTAAAATTATGTTTTAGGAGCTGTTTCTCAACAACCAAAGTGTCAAATAATGGTTAGAAGCTGTTTTTCAACAACCAAAAGTGTCAAATAATGTTTTAGGAGCTGTTTCTCAATAACCAAAAGTGTAAAATAAGTTTTTAGGAGCTGTTTCTCAACAACCAAAGTGTCAAATAATGGTTAGAAGCTGTTTTTCAACAACCAAAAGTGTCAAATAATGTTTTAGGAGCTGTTTCTCAATAACCAAAAGTGTAAAATAATGTTTTAGGAGCTGTTTCTCAACAACCAAAGTGTCAAATAATGGTTAGAAGCTGTTTTTCAAAATAATTTAATTTGCCAAAATAATTTGCCTCCCAAAATAATTTGCCTCCCAAAATAATTTGCCAAAATAATTTGCCTCCCAAAATAATTTGCCAAAATAATTTGCCTCCCAAAATAATTTGCCAAACACTTGTTTTTAACACCTTTTTTTTTGTTTATTTATTTATAGGCATTATTCATGCCTATAAAAATCATGCCGGCTGCCCTTGATGTCTGGAATGCTCCTTGGGAACGCCACGGGAGTGACCTCCGAACACCGGGGATAGGGTCGAGATGCCTGGGGGGTCTCCACGCCCGGTCAACGATAGTGGGCGCGCTATGTTTTCTGGAATCCCCATGGATATCTACCGCTCAAGCTGGTACATTGAGGTACATTAGGCCCGTCACAAGTACTAATACATTATTCAAATTACAATAAAAAATGCATGAATAGTGAAAGTAGCAGATCTACGAAAATCTACCAAAATAATTTGCCTCCCAAAATAATTTGCCTGCCAAAATAATTTGCCTCCCAAAATAATTTAATTTGCCAAAATAATTTGCCTCCCAAAATAATTTGCCTCCCAAAATAATTTGCCTCCCAAAATAATTTGCCTCCCAAAATAATTTGCCTCCCAAAATAATTTGCCTGCCAAAATAATTTGCCTCCCAAAATAATTTAATTTGCCAAAATAATTTGCCTCCCAAAATAATTTGCCTCCCAAAATAATTTGCCAAAATAATTTCCCTCCCAAAATAATTTCCCTCCCAAAATAATTTGCCTCCCAAAATAATTTGCCTCCCAAAAAAAATTAATTTGCCAAAATAATTTGCCTCCCAAAATAATTTGCCTCCCAAAACAATTTGCCTCCCAAAATAATTTGCCTCCCAAAATAATTTGCCTGCCAAAATAATTTGCCTCCCAAAATAATTTGCCTCCCAAAATAATTTGCCAAAATAATTTGCCTCCCAAAATAATTTGCCAAAATAATTTGCCTCCCAAAATAATTTGCCAAAATAATTTGCCTCCCAAAATAATTTGCCAAAATAATTTGCCTCCCAAAATAATTTGCCAAAATAATTTGCCTCCCAAAATAATTTGCCTCCCAAAATAATTTGCCTCCCAAAATAATTTGCCTCCCAAAATAATTTGCCAAAATAATTTGCCTCCCAAAATAATTTGCCTCCCAAAATAATTTAATTTGCCAAAATAATTTGCCTCCCAAAATAATTTGCCTCCCAAAATAATTTGCCTGCCAAAATAATTTGCCTCCCAAAATAATTTGCCTCCCAAAATAATTTGCCAAAATAATTTGCCTCCCAAAATAATTTGCCAAAATAATTTGCCTCCCAAAATAATTTGCCAAAATAATTTGCCTCCCAAAATAATTTGCCTCCCAAAATAATTTGCCAAAATAATTTGCCTCCCAAAATAATTTGCCTCCCAAAATAATTTGCCTCCCAAAATAATTTGCAAAAATAATTTGCCTCCCAAAATAATTTGCAAAAATAATTTGCCTCCCAAAATAATTTGCCAAAATAATTTGCCTCCCAAAATAATTTGCCTCCCAAAATAATTTGCCAAAATAATTTGCCAAAATAATTTGCCTCCCAAAATAATTTGCCTCCCAAAATAATTTGCCAAAATAATTTGCCTCCCAAAATAATTTGCCAAAATAATTTGCCTCCCAAAATAATTTGCCAAAATAATTTGCCTCCCAAAATAATTTGCCTGCCAAAATAATTTGCCAAAATAATTTGCCTCCCAAAATAATTTGCCAAAATAATTTGCCTCCCAAAATAATTTGCCTCCCAAAATAATTTGCCTCCCAAAATAATTTGCCAAAATAATTTGCCAAAATAATTTGCCTCCCAAAATAATTTGCCAAAATAATTTGCCTCCCAAAATAATTTGCCTGCCAAAATAATTTGCCTCCCAAAATAATTTGCCTGCCAAAATAATTTGCCTCCCAAAATAATTTGCCTCCCAAAATAATTTGCCTCCCAAAATAATTTGCCTGCCAAAATAATTTGCCTCCCAAAATAATTTAATTTGCCAAAATAATTTGCCTCCCAAAATAATTTGCCTCCCAAAATAATTTGCCAAAATAATTTCCCTCCCAAAATAATTTCCCTCCCAAAATAATTTGCCTCCCAAAAAATTTTAATTTGCCAAAATAATTTGCCTCCCAAAATAATTTGCCTCCCAAAACAATTTGCCTCCCAAAATAATTTGCCTCCCAAAATAATTTGCCTGCCAAAATAATTTGCCTCCCAAAATAATTTGCCTCCCAAAATAATTTGCCAAAATAATTTGCCTCCCAAAATAATTTGCCAAAATAATTTGCCTCCCAAAATAATTTGCCAAAATAATTTGCCTCCCAAAATAATTTGCCAAAATAATTTGCCTCCCAAAATAATTTGCCTCCCAAAATAATTTGCCAAAATAATTTGCCTCCCAAAATAATTTGCCTCCCAAAATAATTTGCCTCCCAAAATAATTTGCCTCCCAAAATAATTTAATTTGCCAAAATAATTTGCCTCCCAAAATAATTTGCCTCCCAAAATAATTTGCCTGCCAAAATAATTTGCCTCCCAAAATAATTTGCCAAAATAATTTGCCAAAATAATTTGCCTCCCAAAATAATTTGCCAAAATAATTTGCCTCCCAAAATAATTTGCCTCCCAAAATAATTTGCAAAAATAATTTGCCTCCCAAAATAATTTGCAAAAATAATTTGCCTCCCAAAATAATTTGCCAAAATAATTTGCCTCCCAAAATAATTTGCCTCCCAAAATAATTTGCCAAAATAATTTGCCAAAATAATTTGCCAAAATAATTTGCCAAAATAATTTGCCTCCCAAAATAATTTGCCTCCCAAAATAATTTGCCAAAATAATTTGCCTCCCAAAATAATTTGCCAAAATAATTTGCCTCCCAAAATAATTTGCCAAAATAATTTGCCTCCCAAAATAATTTGCCTGCCAAAATAATTTGCCTCCCAAAATAATTTGCCTGCCAAAATAATTTGCCTCCCAAAATAATTTGCCTCCCAAAATAATTTGCCTCCCAAAATAATTTGCCTGCCAAAATAATTTGCCTCCCAAAATAATTTAATTTGCCAAAATAATTTGCCTCCCAAAATAATTTGCCTCCCAAAATAATTTGCCAAAATAATTTCCCTCCCAAAATAATTTCCCTCCCAAAATAATTTGCCTCCCAAAATAATTTGCCTCCCAAAAAATTTTAATTTGCCAAAATAATTTGCCTCCCAAAATAATTTGCCTCCCAAAACAATTTGCCTCCCAAAATAATTTGCCTCCCAAAATAATTTGCCTGCCAAAATAATTTGCCTCCCAAAATAATTTGCCTCCCAAAATAATTTGCCAAAATAATTTGCCTCCCAAAATAATTTGCCAAAATAATTTGCCTCCCAAAATAATTTGCCAAAATAATTTGCCTCCCAAAATAATTTGCCAAAATAATTTGCCTCCCAAAATAATTTGCCTCCCAAAATAATTTGCCAAAATAATTTGCCTCCCAAAATAATTTGCCTCCCAAAATAATTTGCCTCCCAAAATAATTTGCCTCCCAAAATAATTTAATTTGCCAAAATAATTTGCCTCCCAAAATAATTTGCCTCCCAAAATAATTTGCCTGCCAAAATAATTTGCCTCCCAAAATAATTTGCCAAAATAATTTGCCAAAATAATTTGCCTCCCAAAATAATTTGCCAAAATAATTTGCCTCCCAAAATAATTTGCCTCCCAAAATAATTTGCCAAAATAATTTGCCTCCCAAAATAATTTGCCTCCCAAAATAATTTGCCAAAATAATTTGCCTCCCAAAATAATTTGCCTCCCAAAATAATTTGCCTCCCAAAATAATTTGCAAAAATAATTTGCCTCCCAAAATAATTTGCAAAAATAATTTGCCTCCCAAAATAATTTGCCAAAATAATTTGCCTCCCAAAATAATTTGCCAAAATAATTTGCCAAAATAATTTGCCAAAATAATTTGCCAAAATAATTTGCCTCCCAAAATAATTTGCCAAAATAATTTGCCTCCCAAAATAATTTGCCAAAATAATTTGCCTCCCAAAATAATTTGCCTGCCAAAATAATTTGCCTCCCAAAATAATTTGCCAAAATAATTTGCCTCCCAAAATAATTTGCCAAAATAATTTGCCTCCCAAAATAATTTGCCTCCCAAAATAATTTGCCTCCCAAAATAATTTGCCAAAATAATTTGCCTCCCAAAATAATTTGCCTCCCAAAATAATTTGCCTCCCAAAATAATTTGCCAAAATAATTTGCCTCCCAAAATAATTTGCCAAAATAATTTGCCTCCCAAAATAATTTGCCAAAATAATTTGCCTCCCAAAATAATTTGCCTGCCAAAATAATTTGCCTCCCAAAATAATTTGCCTGCCAAAATAATTTGCCTCCCAAAATAATTTGCCTCCCAAAATAATTTGCCAAAATAATTTGCCTCCCAAAATAATTTGCCTCCCAAAATAATTTGCCAAAATAATTTGCCTCCCAAAATAATTTGCCTCCCAAAATAATTTGCCAAAATAATTTGCCTCCCAAAATAATTTGCCAAAATAATTTGCCTCCCAAAATAATTAGCCAAAACAATGTTTTAGGAGCTGTTTCTCAACAACCAAAGTGTCAAATAATGGTTAGAAGCTGTTTTTCAACAACCAAAAGTGTCAAATAATGTTTTGCCAAAATAATTTGCCTCCCAAAATAATTTGCCTCCCAAAATAATTTGCCAAAATAATTTGCCTCCCAAAATAATTTGCCAAAATAATTTGCCTCCCAAAATAATTAGCCAAAACAATGTTTTAGGAGCTGTTTCTCAACAACCAAAGTGTCAAATAATGGTTAGAAGCTGTTTTTCAACAACCAAAAGTGTCAAATAATGTTTTAGGAGCTGTTTCTCAATAACCAAAAGTGTAAAATAATGTTTTAGGAGCTGTTTCTCAATAACCAAAAGTGTAAAATAATGGTTAGAAGCTGTTTTTCAACAACCAAAAGTGTCAAATAATGTTTTAGGAGCTGTTTCTCAACAACCAAAAGTGTAAAATAATGTTTTAGGAGCTGTTTCTCAACAACCAAAGTGTCAAATAATGGTTAGAAGCTGTTTTTCAACAACCAAAAGTGTCAAATAATGTTTTAGGAGCTGTTTCTCAATAACCAAAAGTGTAAAATAATGTTTTAGGAGCTGTTTCTCAACAACCAAAGTGTCAAATAATGGTTAGAAGCTGTTTTTCAACAACCAAAAGTGTCAAATAATGTTTTAGGAGCTGTTTCTCAATAACCAAAAGTGTAAAATAATGTTTTAGGAGCTGTTTCTCAACAACCAAAGTGTCAAATAATGGTTAGAAGCTGTTTTTCAACAACCAAAAGTGTCAAATAATGTTTTAGGAGCTGTTTCTCAATAACCAAAAGTGTAAAATAATGTTTTAGGAGCTGTTTCTCAACAACCAAAGTGTCAAATAATGGTTAGAAGCTGTTTTTCAACAACCAAAAGTGTCAAATAATGTTTTAGGAGCTGTTTCTCAATAACCAAAAGTGTAAAATAATGTTTTAGGAGCTGTTTCTCAACAGCCAAAGTGTCAAATAATGGTTAGAAGCTGTTTTTCAACAACCAAAAGTGTCAAATAATGTTTTAGGAGCTGTTTCTCAATAACCAAAAGTGTAAAATAATGTTTTAGGAGCTGTTTCTCAACAACCAAAGTGTCAAATAATGGTTAGAAGCTGTTTTTCAACAACCAAAAGTGTCAAATAATGTTTTAGGAGCTGTTTCTCAATAACCAAAAGTGTAAAATAATGTTTTAGGAGCTGTTTCTCAACAACCAAAGTGTCAAATAATGGTTAGAAGCTGTTTTTCAACAACCAAAAGTGTCAAATAATGTTTTAGGAGCTGTTTCTCAATAACCAAAAGTGTAAAATAATGTTTTAGGAGCTGTTTCTCAACAACCAAAGTGTCAAATAATGGTTAGAAGCTGTTTTTCAACAACCAAAAGTGTCAAATAATGTTTTAGGAGCTGTTTCTCAACAACCAAAAGTGTAAAATAATGTTTTAGGAGCTGTTTCTCAACAGCCAAAGTGTCAAATAATAGTTAGAAGCTGTTTTTCAACAACCAAAAGTGTCAAATAATGTTTTAGGAGCTGTTTCTCAATAACCAAAAGTGTAAAATAATGTTTTAGGAGCTGTTTCTCAACAACCAAAGTGTCAAATAATGGTTAGAAGCTGTTTTTCAACAACCAAAGTGTCAAATAATGGTTAGAAGCTGTTTTTCAACAACCAAAAGTGTAAAATAATGTTTTAGGAGCTGTTTCTCAACAACCAAAGTGTCAAATAATGGTTAGAAGCTGTTTTTCAACAACCAAAAGTGTAAAATAATGTTTTAGGAGCTGTTTCTCAACAACCAAAGTGTCAAATAATGGTTAGAAGCTGTTTTTCAACAACCAAAAGTGTCAAATAATGTTTTAGGAGCTGTTTCTCAATAACCAAAAGTGTAAAATAATGTTTTAGGAGCTGTTTCTCAACAACCAAAGTGTCAAATAATGGTTAGAAGCTGTTTTTCAACAACCAAAAGTGTCAAATAATGTTTTAGGAGCTGTTTCTCAATAACCAAAAGTGTAAAATAATGTTTTAGGAGCTGTTTCTCAACAACCAAAGTGTCAAATAATGGTTAGAAGCTGTTTTTCAACAACCAAAAGTGTAAAATAATGTTTTAGGAGCTGTTTCTCAACAACCAAAGTGTCAAATAATGGTTAGAAGCTGTTTTTCAACAACCAAAAGTGTCAAATAATGTTTTAGGAGCTGTTTCTCAATAACCAAAAGTGTAAAATAATGTTTTAGGAGCTGTTTCTCAACAACCAAAGTGTCAAATAATGGTTAGAAGCTGTTTTTCAACAACCAAAAGTGTCAAATAATGTTTTAGGAGCTGTTTCTCAACAACCAAAAGTGTAAAATAATGTTTTAGGAGCTGTTTCTCAACAACCAAAGTGTCAAATAATGGTTAGAAGCTGTTTTTCAACAACCAAAAGTGTCAAATAATGTTTTAGGTGCTGTTTCTCAATAACCAAAAGTGTAAAATAATGTTTTAGGAGCTGTTTCTCAACAACCAAAGTGTCAAATAATGGTTAGAAGCTGTTTTTCAACAACCAAAAGTGTCAAATAATGTTTTAGGAGCTGTTTCTCAATAACCAAAAGTGTAAAATAATGTTTTAGGAGCTGTTTCTCAACAACCAAAGTGTCAAATAATGGTTAGAAGCTGTTTTTCAACAACCAAAAGTGTCGAATAATGTTTTAGGAGCTGTTTCTCAATAACCAAAAGTGTAAAATAATGTTTTAGGAGCTGTTTCTCAACAACCAAAGTGTCAAATAATGGTTAGAAGCTGTTTTTCAACAACCAAAAGTGTCAAATAATGTTTTAGGAGCTGTTTCTCAACAACCAAAAGTGTAAAATAATGTTTTAGGAGCTGTTTCTCAACAACCAAAGTGTCAAATAATGGTTATAAGCTGTTTTTCAACAACCAAAAGTGTCAAATAATGTTTTAGGAGCTGTTTCTCAATAACCAAAAGTGTAAAATAATGTTTTAGGAGCTGTTTCTCAACAACCAAAGTGTCAAATAATGGTTAGAAGCTGTTTTTCAACAACCAAAAGTGTCAAATAATGTTTTAGGAGCTGTTTCTCAATAACCAAAAGTGTAAAATAATGTTTTAGGAGCTGTTTCTCAACAACCAAAGTGTCAAATAATGGTTAGAAGCTGTTTTTCAACAACCAAAAGTGTCAAATAATGTTTTAGGAGCTGTTTCTCAATAACCAAAAGTGTAAAATAATGTTTTAGGAGCTGTTTCTCAACAACCAAAGTGTCAAATAATGGTTATAAGCTGTTTTTCAACAACCAAAAGTGTCAAATAATGTTTTAGGAGCTGTTTCTCAATAACCAAAAGTGTAAAATAATGTTTTAGGAGCTGTTTCTCAACAACCAAAGTGTCAAATAATGGTTAGAAGCTGTTTTTCAACAACCAAAAGTGTCAAATAATGTTTTAGGAGCTGTTTCTCAATAACCAAAAGTGTAAAATAATGTTTTAGGAGCTGTTTCTCAACAACCAAAGTGTCAAATAATGGTTAGAAGCTGTTTTTCAACAACCAAAAGTGTCAAATAATGTTTTAGGAGCTGTTTCTCAATAACCAAAAGTGTAAAATAATGTTTTAGGAGCTGTTTCTCAACAACCAAAGTGTCAAATAATGGTTAGAAGCTGTTTTTCAACAACCAAAAGTGTCAAATAATGTTTTAGGAGCTGTTTCTCAATAACCAAAAGTGTAAAATAATGTTTTAGGAGCTGTTTCTCAACAACCAAAGTGTCAAATAATGGTTAGAAGCTGTTTTTCAAAATAATTTAATTTGCCAAAATAATTTGCCAAAATAATTTGCCTCCCAAAATAATTTGCCAAAATAATTTGCCAAAATAATTTGCCTGCCAAAATAATTTGCCTCCCAAAATAATTTGCCAAACACTTGTTTTTAACACCTTTTTTTTTGTTTATTTATTTATAGGCATTATTCATGCCTATGAAAATCATGCCGGCTGCCCTTGATGTCTGGAATGCTCCTTGGGAACGCCAGGGGAGTGACCTCCGAACACCGGGGATAGGGTCGAGATGCCTGGGGGGTCTCCACGCCCGGTCAACGATAGTGGGCGCGCTATGTTGTCTGGAATCCCCATGGATATGTACCGCTCAAGCTGGTACATTGAGGTACATTAGGCCCGTCACAAGTACTAATACATTATTCAAATTACAATAAAAAATGCATGAATAGTGAAAGTAGCAGATCTACGAAAATCTACCAAAATAATTTGCCTCCCAAAATAATTTGCCAAAATAATTTGCCTCCCAAAATAATTTGCCAAAATAATTTGCCTCCCAAAATAATTTGCCTCCCAAAATAATTTGCCTCCCAAAATAATTTGCCAAAATAATTTGCCTCCCAAAATAATTTGCCTGCCAAAATAATTTGCCTCCCAAAATAATTTAATTTGCCTCCCAAAATAATTTGCCTCCCAAAATAATTTGCCAAAATAATTTGCCTCCCAAAATAATTTGCCAAAATAATTTGCCTCCCAAAATAATTTGCCTCCCAAAATAATTTGCCTCCCAAAATAATTTGCCTGCCAAAATAATTTGCCTCCCAAAATAATTTGCCTCCCAAAATAATTTAATTTGCCAAAATAATTTGCCAAAATAATTTGCCAAAATAATTTGCCTCCCAAAATAATTTGCCAAAATAATTTGCCTCCCAAAATAATTTGCCAAAATAATTTGCCTCCCAAAATAATTTGCCAAAATAATTTGCCTCCCAAAATAATTTGCCTGCCAAAATAATTTGCCTCCCAAAAAAATTTAATTTGCCAAAATAATTTGCCTCCCAAAATAATTTGCCTCCCAAAACAATTTGCCTCCCAAAATAATTTGCCTCCCAAAATAATTTGCCTCCCAAAATAATTTGCCTGCCAAAATAATTTGCCAAAATAATTTGCCTCCCAAAATAATTTGCCAAAATAATTTGCCTCCCAAAATAATTTGCCAAAATAATTTGCCTCCCAAAATAATTTGCCAAAATAATTTGCCTCCCAAAATAATTTGCCAAAATAATTTGCCTCCCAAAATAATTTGCCAAAATAATTTGCCTCCCAAAATAATTTGCCTCCCAAAATAATTTGCCAAAATAATTTGCCTCCCAAAATAATTTGCAAAAATAATTTGCCTCCCAAAATAATTTGCCTCCCAAAATAATTTGCCAAAATAATTTGCCAAAATAATTTGCCTCCCAAAATAATTTGCCAAAATAATTTGCCTCCCAAAATAATTTGCCAAAATAATTTGCCTCCCAAAATAATTTGCCTCCCAAAATAATTTGCCAAAATAATTTGCCTCCCAAAATAATTTGCCAAAATAATTTGCCTCCCAAAATAATTTGCCAAAATAATTTGCCTCCCAAAATAATTTGCCAAAATAATTTGCCTCCCAAAATAATTTGCCTGCCAAAATAATTTGCCTCCCAAAATAATTTGCCTCCCAAAATAATTTGCCAAAATAATTTGCCAAAATAATTTGCCTCCCAAAATAATTTGCCTCCCAAAATAATTTGCCAAAATAATTTGCCTCCCAAAATAATTTGCCAAAATAATTTGCCTCCCAAAATAATTTGCCTCCCAAAATAATTTGCCAAAATAATTTGCCTCCCAAAATAATTTGCCTCCCAAAATAATTTGCCTCCCAAAATAATTTGCAAAAATAATTTGCCTCCCAAAATAATTTGCCAAAATAATTTGCCTCCCAAAATAATTTGCCAAAATAATTTGCCTCCCAAAATAATTTGCCAAACACTTGTTTTTAACACCTTTTTTTTTGTTTATTTATTTATAGGCATTATTCATGCCTATAAAAATCATGCCGGCTGCCCTTGATGTCTGGAATGCTCCTTGGGAACGCCAGGGGAGTGACCTCCGAACACCGGGGATAGGGTCGAGATGCCTGGGGGGTCTCCACGCCCGGTCAACGATAGTGGGCGCGTGTTTTCTGGAATCCCCATGGATATGTACCGCTCAAGCTGGTACATTGAGGTACATTAGGCCCGTCACAAGTACTAATACATTATTCAAATTACAATAAAAAATGCATGAATAGTGAAAGTAGCAGATCTACGAAAATCTACCAAAATAATTTGCCTCCCAAAATAATTTGCCTCCCAAAATAATTTGCCTGCCAAAATAATTTGCCTCCCAAAATAATTTAATTTGCCAAAATAATTTGCCTCCCAAAATAATTTGCCTCCCAAAATAATTTGCCTGCCAAAATAATTTGCCTCCCAAAATAATTTAATTTGCCAAAATAATTTGCCTCCCAAAATAATTTGCCTCCCAAAATAATTTGCCAAAATAATTTCCCTCCCAAAATAATTTCCCTCCCAAAATAATTTGCCTCCCAAAATAATTTGCCTCCCAAAAAAATTTAATTTGCCAAAATAATTTGCCTCCCAAAATAATTTGCCTCCCAAAACAATTTGCCTCCCAAAATAATTTGCCTCCCAAAATAATTTGCCTGCCAAAATAATTTGCCTCCCAAAATAATTTGCCTCCCAAAATAATTTGCCAAAATAATTTGCCTCCCAAAATAATTTGCCAAAATAATTTGCCTCCCAAAATAATTTGCCAAAATAATTTGCCTCCCAAAATAATTTGCCAAAATAATTTGCCTCCCAAAATAATTTGCCAAAATAATTTGCCTCCCAAAATAATTTGCCTCCCAAAATAATTTGCCTCCCAAAATAATTTGCCAAAATAATTTGCCTCCCAAAATAATTTGCCTCCCAAAATAATTTGCCTCCCAAAATAATTTAATTTGCCAAAATAATTTGCCTCCCAAAATAATTTGCCTGCCAAAATAATTTGCCTCCCAAAATAATTTGCCTCCCAAAATAATTTGCCAAAATAATTTGCCTCCCAAAATAATTTGCCTCCCAAAATAATTTGCCAAAATAATTTGCCTCCCAAAATAATTTGCAAAAATAATTTGCCTCCCAAAATAATTTGCAAAAATAATTTGCCTCCCAAAATAATTTGCCAAAATAATTTGCCTCCCAAAATAATTTGCCAAAATAATTTGCCAAAATAATTTGCCTCCCAAAATAATTTGCCAAAATAATTTGCCTCCCAAAATAATTTGCCAAAATAATTTGCCTCCCAAAATAATTTGCCTGCCAAAATAATTTGCCTCCCAAAATAATTTGCCTCCCAAAATAATTTGCCAAAATAATTTGCCTCCCAAAATAATTTGCCTCCCAAAATAATTTGCCTCCCAAAATAATTTGCCAAAATAATTTGCCTCCCAAAATAATTTGCCTCCCAAAATAATTTGCCTCCCAAAATAATTTGCCTCCCAAAATAATTTGCCTCCCAAAATAATTTGCCAAAATAATTTGCCTCCCAAAATAATTTGCCAAAATAATTTGCCTCCCAAAATAATTTGCCAAAATAATTTGCCTCCCAAAATAATTTGCCTGCCAAAATAATTTGCCTCCCAAAATAATTTGCCTGCCAAAATAATTTGCCTCCCAAAATAATTTGCCTCCCAAAATAATTTGCCAAAATAATTTGCCTCCCAAAATAATTTGCCTCCCAAAATAATTTGCCAAAATAATTTGCCTCCCAAAATAATTTGCCTCCCAAAATAATTTGCCAAAATAATTTGCCTCCCAAAATAATTAGCCAAAACAATGTTTTAGGAGCTGTTTCTCAACAACCAAAGTGTCAAATAATGGTTAGAAGCTGTTTTTCAACAACCAAAAGTGTCAAATAATGTTTTGCCAAAATAATTTGCCTCCCAAAATAATTTGCCAAAATAATTTGCCTCCCAAAATAATTTGCCTCCCAAAATAATTTGCCAAAATAATTTGCCTCCCAAAATAATTTGCCAAAATAATTTGCCTCCCAAAATAATTAGCCAAAACAATGTTTTAGGAGCTGTTTCTCAACAACCAAAGTGTCAAATAATGGTTAGAAGCTGTTTCTCAACAACCAAAGTGTCAAATAATGGTTAGAAGCTGTTTTTCAACAACCAAAAGTGTCAAATAATGTTTTAGGAGCTGTTTCTCAATAACCAAAAGTGTAAAATAATGTTTTAGGAGCTGTTTCTCAACAACCAAAGTGTCAAATAATGGTTAGAAGCTGTTTTTCAACAACCAAAAGTGTCAAATAATGTTTTAGGAGCTGTTTCTCAACAACCAAAAGTGTAAAATAATGTTTTAGGAGCTGTTTCTCAACAACCAAAGTGTCAAATAATGGTTAGAAGCTGTTTTTCAACAACCAAAAGTGTCAAATAATGTTTTAGGTGCTGTTTCTCAATAACCAAAAGTGTAAAATAATGTTTTAGGAGCTGTTTCTCAACAACCAAAGTGTCAAATAATGGTTAGAAGCTGTTTTTCAACAACCAAAAGTGTCAAATAATGTTTTAGGAGCTGTTTCTCAATAACCAAAAGTGTAAAATAATGTTTTAGGAGCTGTTTCTCAACAACCAAAGTGTCAAATAATGGTTAGAAGCTGTTTTTCAACAACCAAAAGTGTCGAATAATGTTTTAGGAGCTGTTTCTCAATAACCAAAAGTGTAAAATAATGTTTTAGGAGCTGTTTCTCAACAACCAAAGTGTCAAATAATGGTTAGAAGCTGTTTTTCAACAACCAAAAGTGTCAAATAATGTTTTAGGAGCTGTTTCTCAACAACCAAAAGTGTAAAATAATGTTTTAGGAGCTGTTTCTCAACAACCAAAGTGTCAAATAATGGTTATAAGCTGTTTCTCAACAACCAAAAGTGTCAAATAATGTTTTAGGAGCTGTTTCTCAATAACCAAAAGTGTAAAATAATGTTTTAGGAGCTGTTTCTCAACAACCAAAGTGTCAAATAATGGTTAGAAGCTGTTTTTCAACAACCAAAAGTGTCAAATAATGTTTTAGGAGCTGTTTCTCAATAACCAAAAGTGTAAAATAATGTTTTAGGAGCTGTTTCTCAACAACCAAAGTGTCAAATAATGGTTAGAAGCTGTTTTTCAACAACCAAAAGTGTCAAATAATGTTTTAGGAGCTGTTTCTCAATAACCAAAAGTGTAAAATAATGTTTTAGGAGCTGTTTCTCAACAACCAAAGTGTCAAATAATGGTTAGAAGCTGTTTTTCAACAACCAAAAGTGTCAAATAATGTTTTAGGAGCTGTTTCTCAATAACCAAAAGTGTAAAATAATGTTTTAGGAGCTGTTTCTCAACAACCAAAGTGTCAAATAATGGTTAGAAGCTGTTTTTCAAAATAATTTAATTTGCCAAAATAATTTGCCAAAATAATTTGCCTCCCAAAATAATTTGCCAAAATAATTTGCCTGCCAAAATAATTTGCCTCCCAAAATAATTTGCCAAACACTTGTTTTTAACACCTTTTTTTTTGTTTATTTATTTATAGGCATTATTCATGCCTATGAAAATCATGCCGGCTGCCCTTGATGTCTGGAATGCTCCTTGGGAACGCCAGGGGAGTGACCTCCGAACACCGGGGATAGGGTCGAGATGCCTGGGGGGTCTCCACGCCCGGTCAACGATAGTGGGAGCGCTATGTTGTCTGGAATCCCCATGGATATGTACCGCTCAAGCTGGTACATTGAGGTACATTAGGCCCGTCACAAGTACTAATACATTATTCAAATTACAATAAAAAATGCATGAATAGTGAAAGTAGCAGATCTACGAAAATCTACCAAAATAATTTGCCTCCCAAAATAATTTGCCAAAATAATTTGCCTCCCAAAATAATTTGCCAAAATAATTTGCCTCCCAAAATAATTTGCCTCCCAAAATAATTTGCCTCCCAAAATAATTTGCCTCCCAAAATAATTTGCCTGCCAAAATAATTTGCCTCCCAAAATAATTTAATTTGCCTCCCAAAATAATTTGCCTCCCAAAATAATTTGCCAAAATAATTTGCCTCCCAAAATAATTTGCCAAAATAATTTGCCTCCCAAAATAATTTGCCTCCCAAAATAATTTGCCTCCCAAAATAATTTGCCTGCCAAAATAATTTGCCTCCCAAAATAATTTGCCTCCCAAAATAATTTAATTTGCCAAAATAATTTGCCAAAATAATTTGCCAAAATAATTTGCCTCCCAAAATAATTTGCCAAAATAATTTGCCTCCCAAAATAATTTGCCAAAATAATTTGCCTCCCAAAATAATTTGCCAAAATAATTTGCCTCCCAAAATAATTTGCCTGCCAAAATAATTTGCCTCCCAAAAAAATTTAATTTGCCAAAATAATTTGCCTCCCAAAATAATTTGCCTCCCAAAACAATTTGCCTCCCAAAATAATTTGCCTCCCAAAATAATTTGCCTCCCAAAATAATTTGCCTGCCAAAATAATTTGCCAAAATAATTTGCCTCCCAAAATAATTTGCCAAAATAATTTGCCTCCCAAAATAATTTGCCAAAATAATTTGCCTCCCAAAATAATTTGCCAAAATAATTTGCCTCCCAAAATAATTTGCCAAAATAATTTGCCTCCCAAAATAATTTGCCAAAATAATTTGCCAAAATAATTTGCCTCCCAAAATAATTTGCCAAAATAATTTGCCTCCCAAAATAATTTGCCTCCCAAAATAATTTGCAAAAATAATTTGCCTCCCAAAATAATTTGCCTCCCAAAATAATTTGCAAAAATAATTTGCCTCCCAAAATAATTTGCCTCCCAAAATAATTTGCCAAAATAATTTGCCTCCCAAAATAATTTGCCTCCCAAAATAATTTGCCAAAATAATTTGCCTCCCAAAATAATTTGCCAAAATAATTTGCCTCCCAAAATAATTTGCCTCCCAAAATAATTTGCCAAAATAATTTGCCTCCCAAAATAATTTGCCAAAATAATTTGCCTCCCAAAATAATTTGCCAAAATAATTTGCCTCCCAAAATAATTTGCCAAAATAATTTGCCTGCCAAAATAATTTGCCTCCCAAAATAATTTGCCTCCCAAAATAATTTGCCAAAATAATTTGCCTCCCAAAATAATTTGCCTCCCAAAATAATTTGCCAAAATAATTTGCCTCCCAAAATAATTTGCCAAAATAATTTGCCTCCCAAAATAATTTGCCTCCCAAAATAATTTGCCAAAATAATTTGCCTCCCAAAATAATTTGCCTCCCAAAATAATTTGCCTCCCAAAATAATTTGCAAAAATAATTTGCCTCCCAAAATAATTTGCCAAAATAATTTGCCTCCCAAAATAATTTGCCAAAATAATTTGCCTCCCAAAATAATTTGCCAAACACTTGTTTTTAACACCTTTTTTTTTGTTTATTTATTTATAGGCATTATTCATGCCTATAAAAATCATGCCGGCTGCCCTTGATGTCTGGAATGCTCCTTGGGAACGCCAGGGGAGTGACCTCCGAACACCGGGGATAGGGTCGAGATGCCTGGGGGGTCTCCACGCCCGGTCAACGATAGTGGGCGCGCTATGTTGTCTGGAATCCCCATGGATATGTACCGCTCAAGCTGGTACATTGAGGTACATTAGGCCCGTCACAAGTACTAATACATTATTCAAATTACAATAAAAAATGCATGAATAGTGAAAGTAGCAGATCTACGAAAATCTACCAAAATAATTTGCCTCCCAAAATAATTTGCCAAAATAATTTGCCTCCCAAAATAATTTGCCAAAATAATTTGCCTCCCAAAATAATTTGCCTCCCAAAATAATTTGCCTCCCAAAATAATTTGCCTCCCAAAATAATTTGCCTCCCAAAATAATTTGCCAAAATAATTTGCCTCCCAAAATAATTTGCCTCCCAAAATAATTTGCCTGCCAAAATAATTTGCCTCCCAAAATAATTTAATTTGCCTCCCAAAATAATTTGCCTCCCAAAATAATTTGCCAAAATAATTTGCCTCCCAAAATAATTTGCCTCCCAAAATAATTTGCCTGCCAAAATAATTTGCCTCCCAAAATAATTTGCCTCCCAAAATAATTTGCCTCCCAAAATAATTTGCCTCCCAAAATAATTTGCCTCCCAAAATAATTTGCCTCCCAAAATAATTTGCCTCCCAAAATAATTTGCCAAAATAATTTGCCAAAATAATTTGCCTCCCAAAATAATTTGCCAAAATAATTTGCCTCCCAAAATAATTTGCCTGCCAAAATAATTTGCCTCCCAAAAAAATTTAATTTGCCAAAATAATTTGCCTCCCAAAATAATTTGCCTCCCAAAACAATTTGCCTCCCAAAATAATTTGCCTCCCAAAATAATTTGCCTGCCAAAATAATTTGCCTCCCAAAATAATTTGCCAAAATAATTTGCCTCCCAAAATAATTTGCCTCCCAAAATAATTTGCCAAAATAATTTGCCTCCCAAAATAATTTGCCAAAATAATTTGCCTCCCAAAATAATTTGCCAAAATAATTTGCCTCCCAAAATAATTTGCCAAAATAATTTGCCTCCCAAAATAATTTTCCTCCCAAAATAATTTGCCTCCCAAAATAATTAGCCAAAATAATTTGCCTCCCAAAATAATTTGCAAAAATAATTTGCCTCCCAAAATAATTTGCAAAAATAATTTGCCTCCCAAAATAATTTGCCTCCCAAAATAATTTGCCAAAATAATTTGCCTCCCAAAATAATTTGCCAAAATAATTTGCCTCCCAAAATAATTTGCCAAAATAATTTGCCAAAATAATTTGCCTCCCAAAATAATTTGCCAAAATAATTTGCCTCCCAAAATAATTTGCCTCCCAAAATAATTTGCCTGCCAAAATAATTTGCCTCCCAAAATAATTTGCCTCCCAAAATAATTTGCCTGCCAAAATAATTTGCCAAAATAATTTGCCTCCCAAAATAATTTGCCTCCCAAAATAATTTGCCAAAATAATTTGCCTCCCAAAATAATTTGCCTCCCAAAATAATTTGCCTCCCAAAATAATTTGCCTCCCAAAATAATTTGCCAAAATAATTTGCCTCCCAAAATAATTTGCCAAAATACTTTGCCTCCCAAAATAATTTGCCAAAATAATTTGCCTCCCAAAATAATTTGCCTCCCAAAATAATTTGCCTCCCAAAATAATTTGCCTCCCAAAATAATTTGCCAAAATAATTTGCCTCCCAAAATAATTTGCCAAAATAATTTGCCTCCCAAAATAATTTGCCAAAATAATTTGCCTCCCAAAATAATTTGCCAAAACAATGTTTTAGGAGCTGTTTCTCAACAACCAAAGTGTCAAATAATGGTTAGAAGCTGTTTTTCAACAACCAAAAGTGTCAAATAATGTTTTAGGAGCTGTTTCTCAATAACCAAAAGTGTAAAATAATGTTTTAGGAGCTGTTTCTCAACAACCAAAGTGTCAAATAATGGTTAGAAGCTGTTTTTCAACAACCAAAAGTGTCAAATGCATGAATAGTGAAAGTAGCAGATCTACGAAAATCTACCAAAATAATTTGCCTCCCAAAATAATTTGCCAAAATAATTTGCCTCCCAAAATAATTTGCCTCCCAAAATAATTTGCCTCCCAAAATAATTTGCCTCCCAAAATAATTTGCCTCCCAAAATAATTTGCCTGCCAAAATAATTTGCCTCCCAAAATAATTTAATTTGCCTCCCAAAATAATTTGCCTCCCAAAATAATTTGCCTCCCAAAATAATTTGCCTCCCAAAATAATTTGCCTGCCAAAATAATTTGCCTCCCAAAATAATTTGCCTCCCAAAATAATTTAATTTGCCAAAATAATTTGCCTCCCAAAATAATTTGCCTCCCAAAATAATTTGCCTCCCAAAATAATTTGCCAAAATAATTTGCCTCCCAAAATAATTTGCCAAAATAATTTGCCAAAATAATTTGCCTCCCAAAATAATTTGCCAAAATAATTTGCCTCCCAAAATAATTTGCCTGCCAAAATAATTTGCCTCCCAAAAAAATTTAATTTGCCAAAATAATTTGCCTCCCAAAATAATTTGCCTCCCAAAACAATTTGCCTCCCAAAATAATTTGCCTCCCAAAATAATTTGCCTCCCAAAATAATTTGCCTGCCAAAATAATTTGCCTCCCAAAATAATTTGCCAAAATAATTTGCCTCCCAAAATAATTTGCCTCCCAAAATAATTTGCCAAAATAATTTGCCTCCCAAAATAATTTGCCAAAATAATTTGCCTCCCAAAATAATTTGCCAAAATAATTTGCCAAAATAATTTGCCTCCCAAAATAATTTTCCTCCCAAAATAATTTGCCTCCCAAAATAATTTGCCAAAATAATTTGCCTCCCAAAATAATTTGCAAAAATAATTTGCCTCCCAAAATAATTTGCAAAAATAATTTGCCTCCCAAAATAATTTGCCTCCCAAAATAATTTGCCAAAATAATTTGCCTCCCAAAATAATTTGCCAAAATAATTTGCCTCCCAAAATAATTTGCCAAAATAATTTGCCTCCCAAAATAATTAGCCAAAATAATTTGCCTCCCAAAATAATTTGCCTGCCAAAATAATTTGCCTCCCAAAATAATTTGCCTCCCAAAATAATTTGCCAAAATAATTTGCCTCCCAAAATAATTTGCCTCCCAAAATAATTTGCCAAAATAATTTGCCTCCCAAAATAATTTGCCTCCCAAAATAATTTGCCAAAATAATTTGTCTCCCAAAATAATTTGCCAAAATAATTTGCCTCCCAAAATAATTTGCCAAAATAATTTGCCTCCCAAAATAATTTGCCAAAATAATTTGCCTCCCAAAATAATTTGCCTCCCAAAATAATTTAATTTGCCAAAATAATTTGCCTCCCAAAATAATTTGCCTCCCAAAATAATTTGCCTCCCAAAATAATTTGCCAAAATAATTTGCCTCCCAAAATAATTTGCCAAAATAATTTGCCAAAATAATTTGCCTCCCAAAATAATTTGCCAAAATAATTTGCCTCCCAAAATAATTTGCCTGCCAAAATAATTTGCCTCCCAAAAAAATTTAATTTGCCAAAATAATTTGCCTCCCAAAATAATTTGCCTCCCAAAACAATTTGCCTCCCAAAATAATTTGCCTCCCAAAATAATTTGCCTCCCAAAATAATTTGCCTGCCAAAATAATTTGCCTCCCAAAATAATTTGCCAAAATAATTTGCCTCCCAAAATAATTTGCCTCCCAAAATAATTTGCCAAAATAATTTGCCTCCCAAAATAATTTGCCAAAATAATTTGCCTCCCAAAATAATTTGCCAAAATAATTTGCCAAAATAATTTGCCTCCCAAAATAATTTTCCTCCCAAAATAATTTGCCTCCCAAAATAATTTGCCAAAATAATTTGCCTCCCAAAATAATTTGCAAAAATAATTTGCCTCCCAAAATAATTTGCAAAAATAATTTGCCTCCCAAAATAATTTGCCTCCCAAAATAATTTGCCAAAATAATTTGCCTCCCAAAATAATTTGCCAAAATAATTTGCCTCCCAAAATAATTTGCCAAAATAATTTGCCTCCCAAAATAATTTGCCAAAATAATTTGCCTCCCAAAATAATTTGCCTGCCAAAATAATTTGCCTCCCAAAATAATTTGCCTCCCAAAATAATTTGCCAAAATAATTTGCCTCCCAAAATAATTTGCCTCCCAAAATAATTTGCCAAAATAATTTGCCTCCCAAAATAATTTGCCTCCCAAAATAATTTGCCAAAATAATTTGTCTCCCAAAATAATTTGCCAAAATAATTTGCCTCCCAAAATAATTTGCCAAAATACTTTGCCTCCCAAAATAATTTGCCAAAATAATTTGCCTCCCAAAATAATTTGCCAAAATAATTTGCCTCCCAAAATAATTTGCCTCCCAAAATAATTTGCCTCCCAAAATAATTTGCCTCCCAAAATAATTTGCCAAAATAATTTGCCTCCCAAAATAATTTGCCTCCCAAAATAATTTGCCAAAATAATTTGCCTCCCAAAATAATTTGCCAAAATAATTTGCCTCCCAAAATAATTTGCCAAAATAATTTGCCTCCCAAAATAATTTGCCAAAACAATGTTTTAGGAGCTGTTTCTCAACAACCAAAGTGTCAAATAATGGTTAGAAGCTGTTTTTCAACAACCAAAAGTGTCAAATAATGTTTTAGGAGCTGTTTCTCAATAACCAAAAGTGTAAAATAATGTTTTAGGAGCTGTTTCTCAACAACCAAAGTGTCAAATAATGGTTAGAAGCTGTTTTTCAACAACCAAAAGTGTCAAATGCATGAATAGTGAAAGTAGCAGATCTACGAAAATCTACCAAAATAATTTGCCTCCCAAAATAATTTGCCAAAATAATTTGCCTCCCAAAATAATTTGCCAAAATAATTTGCCTCCCAAAATAATTTGCCTCCCAAAATAATTTGCCTCCCAAAATAATTTGCCAAAATAATTTGCCTCCCAAAATAATTTGCCTGCCAAAATAATTTGCCTCCCAAAATAATTTAATTTGCCTCCCAAAATAATTTGCCTCCCAAAATAATTTGCCAAAATAATTTGCCTCCCAAAATAATTTGCCTCCCAAAATAATTTGCCTCCCAAAATAATTTGCCTGCCAAAATAATTTGCCTCCCAAAATAATTTGCCTCCCAAAATAATTTAATTTGCCAAAATAATTTGCCTCCCAAAATAATTTGCCTCCCAAAATAATTTGCCTCCCAAAATAATTTGCCTCCCAAAATAATTTGCCAAAATAATTTGCCTCCCAAAATAATTTGCCAAAATAATTTGCCAAAATAATTTGCCTCCCAAAATAATTTGCCAAAATAATTTGCCTCCCAAAATAATTTGCCTGCCAAAATAATTTGCCTCCCAAAAAAATTTAATTTGCCAAAATAATTTGCCTCCCAAAACAATTTGCCTCCCAAAATAATTTGCCTCCCAAAATAATTTGCCTCCCAAAATAATTTGCCTGCCAAAATAATTTGCCTGCCAAAATAATTTGCCTCCCAAAATAATTTGCCAAAATAATTTGCCTCCCAAAATAATTTGCCTCCCAAAATAATTTGCCAAAATAATTTGCCTCCCAAAATAATTTGCCAAAATAATTTGCCTCCCAAAATAATTTGCCAAAATAATTTGCCTCCCAAAATAATTTTCCTCCCAAAATAATTTGCCTCCCAAAATAATTTGCCAAAATAATTTGCCTCCCAAAATAATTTGCAAAAATAATTTGCCTCCCAAAATAATTTGCAAAAATAATTTGCCTCCCAAAATAATTTGCCTCCCAAAATAATTTGCCAAAATAATTTGCCTCCCAAAATAATTTGCCAAAATAATTTGCCTCCCAAAATAATTTTCCAAAATAATTTGCCTCCCAAAATAATTTGCCAAAATAATTTGCCTCCCAAAATAATTTGCCTGCCAAAATAATTTGCCTCCCAAAATAATTTGCCTCCCAAAATAATTTGCCAAAATAATTTGCCTCCCAAAATAATTTGCCAAAATAATTTGCCTCCCAAAATAATTTGCCTCCCAAAATAATTTGCCAAAATAATTTGCCTCCCAAAATAATTTGCCAAAATAATTTGCCTCCCAAAATAATTTGCCAAAATACTTTGCCTCCCAAAATAATTTGCCAAAATAATTTGCCTCCCAAAATAATTTGCCAAAATAATTTGCCTCCCAAAATAATTTGCCTCCCAAAATAATTTGCCTCCCAAAATAATTTGCCAAAATAATTTGCCTCCCAAAATAATTTGCCAAAATAATTTGCCTCCCAAAATAATTTGCCAAAATAATTTGCCTCCCAAAATAATTTGCCAAAATAATTTGCCTCCCAAAATAATTTGCCAAAACAATGTTTTAGGAGCTGTTTCTCAACAACCAAAGTGTCAAATAATGGTTAGAAGCTGTTTTTCAACAACCAAAAGTGTCAAATAATGTTTTAGGAGCTGTTTCTCAATAACCAAAAGTGTAAAATAATGTTTTAGGAGCTGTTTCTCAACAACCAAAGTGTCAAATAATGGTTAGAAGCTGTTTTTCAACAACCAAAAGTGTCAAATAATGTTTTAGGAGCTGTTTCTCAACAACCAAAAGTGTAAAATAATGTTTTAGGAGCTGTTTCTCAACAACCAAAGTGTCAAATAATGGTTAGAAGCTGTTTTTCAACAACCAAAAGTGTCAAATAATGTTTTAGGAGCTGTTTCTCAATAACCAAAAGTGTAAAATAATGTTTTAGGAGCTGTTTCTCAACAACCAAAGTGTCAAATAATGGTTAGAAGCTGTTTTTCAACAACCAAAAGTGTCAAATAATGTTTTAGGAGCTGTTTCTCAACAACCAAAAGTGTAAAATAATGTTTTAGGAGCTGTTTCTCAACAACCAAAGTGTCAAATAATGGTTAGAAGCTGTTTTTCAACAACCAAAAGTGTCAAATAATGTTTTAGGAGCTGTTTCTCAACAACCAAAGTGTCAAATAATGGTTAGAAGCTGTTTTTCAACAACCAAAAGTGTCAAATAATGTTTTAGGAGCTGTTTCTCAATAACCAAAAGTGTAAAATAATGTTTTAGGAGCTGTTTCTCAACAACCAAAGTGTCAAATAATGGTTAGAAGCTGTTTTTCAACAACCAAAAGTGTCAAATAATGTTTTAGGAGCTGTTTCTCAATAACCAAAAGTGTAAAATAATGTTTTAGGAGCTGTTTCTCAACAACCAAAGTGTCAAATAATGGTTAGAAGCTGTTTTTCAACAACCAAAAGTGTCAAATAATGTTTTAGGAGCTGTTTCTCAACAACCAAAAGTGTAAAATAATGTTTTAGGAGCTGTTTCTCAACAATCAAAGTGTCAAATAATGGTTAGAAGCTGTTTTTCAACAACCAAAAGTGTCAAATAATGTTTTAGGAGCTGTTTCTCAATAACCAAAAGTGTAAAATAATGTTTTAGGAGCTGTTTCTCAACAACCAAAGTGTCAAATAATGGTTAGAAGCTGTTTTTCAACAACCAAAAGTGTCAAATAATGTTTTAGGAGCTGTTTCTCAATAACCAAAAGTGTAAAATAATGTTTTAGGAGCTGTTTCTCAACAACCAAAGTGTCAAATAATGGTTAGAAGCTGTTTTTCAACAACCAAAAGTGTCAAATAATGTTTTAGGAGCTGTTTCTCAATAACCAAAAGTGTAAAATAATGTTTTAGGAGCTGTTTCTCAACAACCAAAGTGTCAAATAATGGTTAGAAGCTGTTTTTCAACAACCAAAAGTGTCAAATAATGTTTTAGGAGCTGTTTCTCAATAACCAAAAGTGTAAAATAATGTTTTAGGAGCTGTTTCTCAACAACCAAAGTGTCAAATAATAATAATTTGCAAAAATAATTTGCCTCCCAAAATAATTTGCCTCCCAAAATAATTTGCCAAAATAATTTGCCAAAATAATTTGCCTCCCAAAATAATTTGCCTCCCAAAATAATTTGCCAAAATAATTTGCCTCCCAAAATAATTTGCCAAAATAATTTGCCTCCCAAAATAATTTGCCTCCCAAAATAATTTGCCAAAATAATTTGCCTCCCAAAATAATTTGCCTCCCAAAATAATTTGCCTCCCAAAATAATTTGCAAAAATAATTTGCCTCCCAAAATAATTTGCCAAAATAATTTGCCTCCCAAAATAATTTGCCAAAATAATTTGCCTCCCAAAATAATTTGCCAAACACTTGTTTTTAACACCTTTTTTTTTGTTTATTTATTTATAGGCATTATTCATGCCTATAAAAATCATGCCGGCTGCCCTTGATGTCTGGAATGCTCCTTGGGAACGCCAGGGGAGTGACCTCCGAACACCGGGGATAGGGTCGAGATGCCTGGGGGGTCTCCACGCCCGGTCAACGATAGTGGGCGCGCTATGTTTTCTGGAATCCCCATGGATATGTACCGCTCAAGCTGGTACATTGAGGTACATTAGGCCCGTCACAAGTACTAATACATTATTCAAATTACAATAAAAAATGCATGAATAGTGAAAGTAGCAGATCTACGAAAATCTACCAAAATAATTTGCCTCCCAAAATAATTTGCCTCCCAAAATAATTTGCCTGCCAAAATAATTTGCCTCCCAAAATAATTTAATTTGCCAAAATAATTTGCCTCCCAAAATAATTTGCCTCCCAAAATAATTTGCCTCCCAAAATAATTTGCCTGCCAAAATAATTTGCCTCCCAAAATAATTTAATTTGCCAAAATAATTTGCCTCCCAAAATAATTTGCCAAAATAATTTCCCTCCCAAAATAATTTCCCTCCCAAAATAATTTGCCTCCCAAAATAATTTGCCTCCCAAAAAAATTTAATTTGCCAAAATAATTTGCCTCCCAAAATAATTTGCCTCCCAAAACAATTTGCCTCCCAAAATAATTTGCCTCCCAAAATAATTTGCCTGCCAAAATAATTTGCCTCCCAAAATAATTTGCCTCCCAAAATAATTTGCCAAAATAATTTGCCTCCCAAAATAATTTGCCAAAATAATTTGCCTCCCAAAATAATTTGCCAAAATAATTTGCCTCCCAAAATAATTTGCCAAAATAATTTGCCTCCCAAAATAATTTGCCAAAATAATTTGCCTCCCAAAATAATTTGCCTCCCAAAATAATTTGCCTCCCAAAATAATTTGCCTCCCAAAATAATTTGCCAAAATAATTTGCCTCCCAAAATAATTTGCCTCCCAAAATAATTTGCCTCCCAAAATAATTTAATTTGCCAAAATAATTTGCCTCCCAAAATAATTTGCCTCCCAAAATAATTTGCCTGCCAAAATAATTTGCCTCCCAAAATAATTTGCCTCCCAAAATAATTTGCCAAAATAATTTGCCTCCCAAAATAATTTGCCAAAATAATTTGCCTCCCAAAATAATTTGCCAAAATAATTTGCCAAAATAATTTGCCTCCCAAAATAATTTGCCTCCCAAAATAATTTGCCAAAATAATTTGCCTCCCAAAATAATTTGCCTCCCAAAATAATTTGCCAAAATAATTTGCCTCCCAAAATAATTTGCAAAAATAATTTGCCTCCCAAAATAATTTGCAAAAATAATTTGCCTCCCAAAATAATTTGCCAAAATAATTTGCCTCCCAAAATAATTTGCCAAAATAATTTGCCAAAATAATTTGCCAAAATAATTTGCCAAAATAATTTGCCTCCCAAAATAATTTGCCAAAATAATTTGCCTCCCAAAATAATTTGCCAAAATAATTTGCCTCCCAAAATAATTTGCCTGCCAAAATAATTTGCCTCCCAAAATAATTTGCCAAAATAATTTGCCTCCCAAAATAATTTGCCTCCCAAAATAATTTGCCTCCCAAAATAATTTGCCTCCCAAAATAATTTGCCAAAATAATTTGCCTCCCAAAATAATTTGCCTCCCAAAATAATTTGCCTCCCAAAATAATTTGCCTCCCAAAATAATTTGCCTCCCAAAATAATTTGCCAAAATAATTTGCCTCCCAAAATAATTTGCCAAAATAATTTGCCTCCCAAAATAATTTGCCAAAATAATTTGCCTCCCAAAATAATTTGCCTGCCAAAATAATTTGCCTCCCAAAATAATTTGCCTGCCAAAATAATTTGCCTCCCAAAATAATTTGCCTCCCAAAATAATTTGCCAAAATAATTTGCCTCCCAAAATAATTTGCCTCCCAAAATAATTTGCCAAAATAATTTGCCTCCCAAAATAATTTGCCTCCCAAAATAATTTGCCAAAATAATTTGCCTCCCAAAATAATTTGCCAAAATAATTTGCCTCCCAAAATAATTAGCCAAAACAATGTTTTAGGAGCTGTTTCTCAACAACCAAAGTGTCAAATAATGGTTAGAAGCTGTTTTTCAACAACCAAAAGTGTCAAATAATGTTTTGCCAAAATAATTTGCCTCCCAAAATAATTTGCCTCCCAAAATAATTTGCCAAAATAATTTGCCTCCCAAAATAATTTGCCAAAATAATTTGCCTCCCAAAATAATTTGCCAAAATAATTTGCCTCCCAAAATAATTAGCCAAAACAATGTTTTAGGAGCTGTTTCTCAACAACCAAAGTGTCAAATAATGGTTAGAAGCTGTTTTTCAACAACCAAAAGTGTCAAATAATGTTTTAGGAGCTGTTTCTCAATAACCAAAAGTGTAAAATAATGTTTTAGGAGCTGTTTCTCAACAACCAAAGTGTCAAATAATGGTTAGAAGCTGTTTTTCAACAACCAAAAGTGTCAAATAATGTTTTAGGAGCTGTTTCTCAATAACCAAAAGTGTAAAATAATGTTTTAGGAGCTGTTTCTCAACAACCAAAGTGTCAAATAATGGTTAGAAGCTGTTTTTCAACAACCAAAAGTGTCAAATAATGTTTTAGGAGCTGTTTCTCAATAACCAAAAGTGTAAAATAATGTTTTAGGAGCTGTTTCTCAACAACCAAAGTGTCAAATAATGGTTAGAAGCTGTTTTTCAACAACCAAAAGTGTCAAATAATGTTTTAGGAGCTGTTTCTCAATAACCAAAAGTGTAAAATAATGTTTTAGGAGCTGTTTCTCAACAGCCAAAGTGTCAAATAATGGTTAGAAGCTGTTTTTCAACAACCAAACGTGTCAAATAATGTTTTAGGAGCTGTTTCTCAATAACCAAAAGTGTAAAATAATGTTTTAGGAGCTGTTTCTCAACAACCAAAGTGTCAAATAATGGTTAGAAGCTGTTTTTCAACAACCAAAAGTGTCAAATAATGTTTTAGGAGCTGTTTCTCAATAACCAAAAGTGTAAAATAATGTTTTAGGAGCTGTTTCTCAACAACCAAAGTGTCAAATAATGTTTTAGGAGCTGTTTCTCAATAACCAAAAGTGTAAAATAATGTTTTAGGAGCTGTTTCTCAACAACCAAAGTGTCAAATAATGGTTAGAAGCTGTTTTTCAACAACCAAAAGTGTCGAATAATGTTTTAGGAGCTGTTTCTCAATAACCAAAAGTGTAAAATAATGTTTTAGGAGCTGTTTCTCGACAACCAAAGTGTCAAATAATGGTTAGAAGCTGTTTTTCAACAACCAAAAGTGTCAAATAATGTTTTAGGAGCTGTTTCTCAACAACCAAAAGTGTAAAATAATGTTTTAGGAGCTGTTTCTCAACAACCAAAGTGTCAAATAATGGTTAGAAGCTGTTTTTCAACAACCAAAAGTGTCAAATAATGTTTTAGGAGCTGTTTCTCAATAACCAAAAGTGTAAAATTATGTTTTAGGAGCTGTTTCTCAACAACCAAAGTGTCAAATAATGGTTAGAAGCTGTTTTTCAACAACCAAAAGTGTCAAATAATGTTTTAGGAGCTGTTTCTCAATAACCAAAAGTGTAAAATAATGTTTTAGGAGCTGTTTCTCAACAACCAAAGTGTCAAATAATGGTTAGAAGCTGTTTTTCAACAACCAAAAGTGTCAAATAATGTTTTAGGAGCTGTTTCTCAATAACCAAAAGTGTAAAATAATGTTTTAGGAGCTGTTTCTCAACAACCAAAGTGTCAAATAATGGTTAGAAGCTGTTTTTCAACAACCAAAAGTGTCAAATAATGTTTTAGGAGCCGTTTCTCAATAACCAAAAGTGTAAAATAATGTTTTAGGAGCTGTTTCTCAACAACCAAAGTGTCAAATAATGGTTAGAAGCTGTTTTTCAAAATAATTTAATTTGCCAAAATAATTTGCCTCCCAAAATAATTTGCCTCCCAAAATAATTTGCCAAAATAATTTGCCTCCCAAAATAATTTGCCAAAATAATTTGCCTGCCAAAATAATTTGCCTCCCAAAATAATTTGCCAAACACTTGTTTTTAACACCTTTTTTTTTGTTTATTTATTTATAGGCATTATTCATGCCTATAAAAATCATGCCGGCTGCCCTTGATGTCTGGAATGCTCCTTGGGAACGCCAGGGGAGTGACCTCCGAACACCGGGGATAGGGTCGAGATGCCTGGGGGGTCTCCACGCCCGGTCAACGATAGTGGGCGCGCTATGTTGTCTGGAATCCCCATGGATATGTACCGCTCAAGCTGGTACATTGAGGTACATTAGGCCCGTCACAAGTACTAATACATTATTCAAATTACAATAAAAAATGCATGAATAGTGAAAGTAGCAGATCTACGAAAATCTACCAAAATAATTTGCCTCCCAAAATAATTTGCCAAAATAATTTGCCTCCCAAAATAATTTGCCTCCCAAAATAATTTGCCTCCCAAAATAATTTGCCTCCCAAAATAATTTGCCAAAATAATTTGCCTCCCAAAATAATTTGCCTCCCAAAATAATTTGCCTGCCAAAATAATTTGCCTCCCAAAATAATTTAATTTGCCTCCCAAAATAATTTGCCTCCCAAAATAATTTGCCAAAATAATTTGCCTCCCAAAATAATTTGCCTCCCAAAATAATTTGCCTGCCAAAATAATTTGCCTCCCAAAATAATTTGCCTCCCAAAATAATTTGCCTCCCAAAATAATTTGCCTCCCAAAATAATTTGCCAAAATAATTTGCCTCCCAAAATAATTTGCCAAAATAATTTGCCAAAATAATTTGCCTCCCAAAATAATTTGCCAAAATAATTTGCCTCCCAAAATAATTTGCCTGCCAAAATAATTTGCCTCCCAAAAAAATTTAATTTGCCAAAATAATTTGCCTCCCAAAATAATTTGCCTCCCAAAACAATTTGCCTCCCAAAATAATTTGCCTCCCAAAATAATTTGCCTCCCAAAATAATTTGCCTGCCAAAATAATTTGCCTCCCAAAATAATTTGCCAAAATAATTTGCCTCCCAAAATAATTTGCCTCCCAAAATAATTTGCCAAAATAATTTGCCTCCCAAAATAATTTGCCAAAATAATTTGCCTCCCAAAATAATTTGCCAAAATAATTTGCCTCCCAAAATAATTTGCCAAAATAATTTGCCTCCCAAAATAATTTTCCTCCCAAAATAATTTGCCTCCCAAAATAATTTGCCAAAATAATTTGCCTCCCAAAATAATTTGCAAAAATAATTTGCCTCCCAAAATAATTTGCAAAAATAATTTGCCTCCCAAAATAATTTGCCTCCCAAAATAATTTGCCAAAATAATTTGCCTCCCAAAATAATTTGCCAAAATAATTTGCCTCCCAAAATAATTTGCCAAAATAATTTGCCTCCCAAAATAATTTGCCAAAATAATTTGCCTCCCAAAATAATTTGCCTCCCAAAATAATTTGCCTCCCAAAATAATTTGCCTGCCAAAATAATTTGCCTCCCAAAATAATTTGCCTCCCAAAATAATTTGCCTGCCAAAATAATTTGCCAAAATAATTTGCCTCCCAAAATAATTTGCCTCCCAAAATAATTTGCCAAAATAATTTGCCTCCCAAAATAATTTGCCTCCCAAAATAATTTGCCTCCCAAAATAATTTGCCTCCCAAAATAATTTGCCAAAATAATTTGCCTCCCAAAATAATTTGCCAAAATAATTTGCCTCCCAAAATAATTTGCCAAAATACTTTGCCTCCCAAAATAATTTGCCAAAATAATTTGCCTCCCAAAATAATTTGCCTCCCAAAATAATTTGCCAAAATAATTTGCCTCCCAAAATAATTTGCCTCCCAAAATAATTTGCCAAAATAATTTGCCTCCCAAAATAATTTGCCAAAATAATTTGCCTCCCAAAATAATTTGCCAAAACAATGTTTTAGGAGCTGTTTCTCAACAACCAAAGTGTCAAATAATGGTTAGAAGCTGTTTTTCAACAACCAAAAGTGTCAAATAATGTTTTAGGAGCTGTTTCTCAATAACCAAAAGTGTAAAATAATGTTTTAGGAGCTGTTTCTCAACAACCAAAGT
The DNA here is from genome assembly GCF_963924005.1 of Protomyctophum bolini. Taxonomy (NCBI): domain Eukaryota; kingdom Metazoa; phylum Chordata; class Actinopteri; order Myctophiformes; family Myctophidae; genus Protomyctophum; species Protomyctophum bolini. The sequence goes on from NC_137870.1 coordinate 5,363,620, forward strand.
GTCAAATAATGGTTAGAAGCTGTTTTTCAACAACCAAAAGTGTCAAATGCATGAATAGTGAAAGTAGCAGATCTACGAAAATCTACCAAAATAATTTGCCTCCCAAAATAATTTGCCAAAATAATTTGCCTCCCAAAATAATTTGCCTCCCAAAATAATTTGCCTCCCAAAATAATTTGCCTCCCAAAATAATTTGCCTCCCAAAATAATTTGCCAAAATAATTTGCCTCCCAAAATAATTTGCCTCCCAAAATAATTTGCCTGCCAAAATAATTTGCCTCCCAAAATAATTTAATTTGCCTCCCAAAATAATTTGCCTCCCAAAATAATTTGCCTCCCAAAATAATTTGCCTGCCAAAATAATTTGCCTCCCAAAATAATTTGCCTCCCAAAATAATTTAATTTGCCAAAATAATTTGCCTCCCAAAATAATTTGCCTCCCAAAATAATTTGCCTCCCAAAATAATTTGCCTCCCAAAATAATTTGCCAAAATAATTTGCCTCCCAAAATAATTTGCCAAAATAATTTGCCAAAATAATTTGCCTCCCAAAATAATTTGCCAAAATAATTTGCCTCCCAAAATAATTTGCCTGCCAAAATAATTTGCCTCCCAAAAAAATTTAATTTGCCAAAATAATTTGCCTCCCAAAATAATTTGCCTCCCAAAACAATTTGCCTCCCAAAATAATTTGCCTCCCAAAATAATTTGCCTCCCAAAATAATTTGCCTGCCAAAATAATTTGCCTCCCAAAATAATTTGCCAAAATAATTTGCCTCCCAAAATAATTTGCCTCCCAAAATAATTTGCCAAAATAATTTGCCTCCCAAAATAATTTGCCAAAATAATTTGCCTCCCAAAATAATTTGCCAAAATAATTTGCCAAAATAATTTGCCTCCCAAAATAATTTTCCTCCCAAAATAATTTGCCTCCCAAAATAATTTGCCAAAATAATTTGCCTCCCAAAATAATTTGCAAAAATAATTTGCCTCCCAAAATAATTTGCAAAAATAATTTGCCTCCCAAAATAATTTGCCTCCCAAAATAATTTGCCAAAATAATTTGCCTCCCAAAATAATTTGCCAAAATAATTTGCCTCCCAAAATAATTTGCCAAAATAATTTGCCTCCCAAAATAATTTGCCTCCCAAAATAATTTGCCAAAATAATTTGCCTCCCAAAATAATTTGCCTGCCAAAATAATTTGCCTCCCAAAATAATTTGCCTCCCAAAATAATTTGCCAAAATAATTTGCCTCCCAAAATAATTTGCCTCCCAAAATAATTTGCCAAAATAATTTGCCTCCCAAAATAATTTGCCTCCCAAAATAATTTGCCAAAATAATTTGTCTCCCAAAATAATTTGCCAAAATAATTTGCCTCCCAAAATAATTTGCCAAAATACTTTGCCTCCCAAAATAATTTGCCAAAATAATTTGCCTCCCAAAATAATTTGCCAAAATAATTTGCCTCCCAAAATAATTTGCCTCCCAAAATAATTTAATTTGCCAAAATAATTTGCCTCCCAAAATAATTTGCCTCCCAAAATAATTTGCCTCCCAAAATAATTTGCCTCCCAAAATAATTTGCCAAAATAATTTGCAAAAATAATTTGCCTCCCAAAATAATTTGCCAAAATAATTTGCCTCCCAAAATAATTTGCCTCCCAAAATAATTTGCCAAAATAATTTGCCTCCCAAAATAATTTGCCAAAATAATTTGCCTCCCAAAATAATTTGCCAAAATAATTTGCCTCCCAAAATAATTTGCCAAAATAATTTGCCTCCCAAAATAATTTGCCTGCCAAAATAATTTGCCTCCCAAAAAAATTTAATTTGCCAAAATAATTTGCCTCCCAAAATAATTTGCCTCCCAAAACAATTTGCCTCCCAAAATAATTTGCCTCCCAAAATAATTTGCCTGCCAAAATAATTTGCCTCCCAAAATAATTTGCCAAAATAATTTGCCTCCCAAAATAATTTGCCTCCCAAAATAATTTGCCAAAATAATTTGCCTCCCAAAATAATTTGCCAAAATAATTTGCCTCCCAAAATAATTTGCCAAAATAATTTGCCAAAATAATTTGCCTCCCAAAATAATTTTCCTCCCAAAATAATTTGCCTCCCAAAATAATTTGCCAAAATAATTTGCCTCCCAAAATAATTTGCAAAAATAATTTGCCTCCCAAAATAATTTGCAAAAATAATTTGCCTCCCAAAATAATTTGCCTCCCAAAATAATTTGCCAAAATAATTTGCCTCCCAAAATAATTTGCCAAAATAATTTGCCTCCCAAAATAATTTGCCAAAATAATTTGCCTCCCAAAATAATTTGCCAAAATAATTTGCCTCCCAAAATAATTTGCCTGCCAAAATAATTTGCCTCCCAAAATAATTTGCCTCCCAAAATAATTTGCCAAAATAATTTGCCTCCCAAAATAATTTGCCTCCCAAAATAATTTGCCAAAATAATTTGCCTCCCAAAATAATTTGCCTCCCAAAATAATTTGCCTCCCAAAATAATTTGCCAAAATAATTTGCCAAAATAATTTGCCTCCCAAAATAATTTGCAAAAATAATTTGCCTCCCAAAATAATTTGCAAAAATAATTTGCCTCCCAAAATAATTTGCCTCCCAAAATAATTTGCCAAAATAATTTGCCTCCCAAAATAATTTGCCAAAATAATTTGCCTCCCAAAATAATTTGCCAAAATAATTTGCCTCCCAAAATAATTTGCCAAAATAATTTGCCTCCCAAAATAATTTGCCTGCCAAAATAATTTGCCTCCCAAAATAATTTGCCTCCCAAAATAATTTGCCAAAATAATTTGCCTCCCAAAATAATTTGCCTCCCAAAATAATTTGCCAAAATAATTTGCCTCCCAAAATAATTTGCCTCCCAAAATAATTTGCCAAAATAATTTGTCTCCCAAAATAATTTGCCAAAATAATTTGCCTCCCAAAATAATTTGCCAAAATACTTTGCCTCCCAAAATAATTTGCCAAAATAATTTGCCTCCCAAAATAATTTGCCAAAATAATTTGCCTCCCAAAATAATTTGCCTCCCAAAATAATTTAATTTGCCAAAATAATTTGCCTCCCAAAATAATTTGCCTCCCAAAATAATTTGCCTCCCAAAATAATTTGCCTCCCAAAATAATTTGCCAAAATAATTTGCAAAAATAATTTGCCTCCCAAAATAATTTGCCAAAATAATTTGCCTCCCAAAATAATTTGCCTCCCAAAATAATTTGCCAAAATAATTTGCCTCCCAAAATAATTTGCCAAAATAATTTGCCTCCCAAAATAATTTGCCAAAATAATTTGCCTCCCAAAATAATTTGCCAAAATAATTTGCCTCCCAAAATAATTTGCCTGCCAAAATAATTTGCCTCCCAAAAAAATTTAATTTGCCAAAATAATTTGCCTCCCAAAATAATTTGCCTCCCAAAACAATTTGCCTCCCAAAATAATTTGCCTCCCAAAATAATTTGCCTGCCAAAATAATTTGCCTCCCAAAATAATTTGCCAAAATAATTTGCCTCCCAAAATAATTTGCCTCCCAAAATAATTTGCCAAAATAATTTGCCTCCCAAAATAATTTGCCAAAATAATTTGCCTCCCAAAATAATTTGCCAAAATAATTTGCCAAAATAATTTGCCTCCCAAAATAATTTTCCTCCCAAAATAATTTGCCTCCCAAAATAATTTGCCAAAATAATTTGCCTCCCAAAATAATTTGCAAAAATAATTTGCCTCCCAAAATAATTTGCAAAAATAATTTGCCTCCCAAAATAATTTGCCTCCCAAAATAATTTGCCAAAATAATTTGCCTCCCAAAATAATTTGCCAAAATAATTTGCCTCCCAAAATAATTTGCCAAAATAATTTGCCTCCCAAAATAATTTGCCAAAATAATTTGCCTCCCAAAATAATTTGCCTGCCAAAATAATTTGCCTCCCAAAATAATTTGCCTCCCAAAATAATTTGCCAAAATAATTTGCCTCCCAAAATAATTTGCCTCCCAAAATAATTTGCCAAAATAATTTGCCTCCCAAAATAATTTGCCTCCCAAAATAATTTGCCAAAATAATTTGTCTCCCAAAATAATTTGCCAAAATAATTTGCCTCCCAAAATAATTTGCCAAAATACTTTGCCTCCCAAAATAATTTGCCAAAATAATTTGCCTCCCAAAATAATTTGCCAAAATAATTTGCCTCCCAAAATAATTTGCCTCCCAAAATAATTTGCCTCCCAAAATAATTTGCCAAAATAATTTGCCTCCCAAAATAATTTGCCTCCCAAAATAATTTGCCAAAATAATTTGCCTCCCAAAATAATTTGCCAAAATAATTTGCCTCCCAAAATAATTTGCCAAAATAATTTGCCTCCCAAAATAATTTGCCAAAACAATGTTTTAGGAGCTGTTTCTCAACAACCAAAGTGTCAAATAATGGTTAGGAGCTGTTTCTCAATAACCAAAAGTGTAAAATAATGTTTTAGGAGCTGTTTCTCAACAACCAAAGTGTCAAATAATGGTTAGAAGCTGTTTTTCAACAACCAAAAGTGTCAAATGCATGAATAGTGAAAGTAGCAGATCTACGAAAATCTACCAAAATAATTTGCCTCCCAAAATAATTTGCCAAAATAATTTGCCTCCCAAAATAATTTGCCTCCCAAAATAATTTGCCTCCCAAAATAATTTGCCTCCCAAAATAATTTGCCTCCCAAAATAATTTGCCAAAATAATTTGCCTCCCAAAATAATTTGCCTGCCAAAATAATTTGCCTCCCAAAATAATTTAATTTGCCTCCCAAAATAATTTGCCTCCCAAAATAATTTGCCAAAATAATTTGCCTCCCAAAATAATTTGCCTCCCAAAATAATTTGCCTCCCAAAATAATTTGCCTGCCAAAATAATTTGCCTCCCAAAATAATTTGCCTCCCAAAATAATTTAATTTGCCAAAATAATTTGCCTCCCAAAATAATTTGCCTCCCAAAATAATTTGCCTCCCAAAATAATTTGCCTCCCAAAATAATTTGCCAAAATAATTTGCCTCCCAAAATAATTTGCCAAAATAATTTGCCAAAATAATTTGCCTCCCAAAATAATTTGCCAAAATAATTTGCCTCCCAAAATAATTTGCCTGCCAAAATAATTTGCCTCCCAAAAAAATTTAATTTGCCAAAATAATTTGCCTCCCAAAACAATTTGCCTCCCAAAATAATTTGCCTCCCAAAATAATTTGCCTCCCAAAATAATTTGCCTGCCAAAATAATTTGCCTCCCAAAATAATTTGCCAAAATAATTTGCCTCCCAAAATAATTTGCCTCCCAAAATAATTTGCCAAAATAATTTGCCTCCCAAAATAATTTGCCTCCCAAAATAATTTGCCAAAATAATTTGCCTCCCAAAATAATTTGCCAAAATAATTTGCCAAAATAATTTGCCTCCCAAAATAATTTTCCTCCCAAAATAATTTGCCTCCCAAAATAATTTGCCAAAATAATTTGCCTCCCAAAATAATTTGCAAAAATAATTTGCCTCCCAAAATAATTTGCAAAAATAATTTGCCTCCCAAAATAATTTGCCTCCCAAAATAATTTGCCAAAATAATTTGCCTCCCAAAATAATTTGCCAAAATAATTTGCCTCCCAAAATAATTTGCCAAAATAATTTGCCTCCCAAAATAATTTGCCAAAATAATTTGCCTCCCAAAATAATTTGCCTGCCAAAATAATTTGCCTCCCAAAATAATTTGCCTCCCAAAATAATTTGCCAAAATAATTTGCCTCCCAAAATAATTTGCCAAAATAATTTGCCTCCCAAAATAATTTGCCTCCCAAAATAATTTGCCTCCCAAAATAATTTGCCAAAATAATTTGCCTCCCAAAATAATTTGCCAAAATAATTTGCCTCCCAAAATAATTTGCCAAAATACTTTGCCTCCCAAAATAATTTGCCAAAATAATTTGCCTCCCAAAATAATTTGCCAAAATAATTTGCCTCCCAAAATAATTTGCCTCCCAAAATAATTTGCCTCCCAAAATAATTTGCCAAAATAATTTGCCTCCCAAAATAATTTGCCTCCCAAAATAATTTGCCTCCCAAAATAATTTGCCAAAATAATTTGCCTCCCAAAATAATTTGCCAAAATAATTTGCCTCCCAAAATAATTTGCCAAAATAATTTGCCTCCCAAAATAATTTGCCAAAACAATGTTTTAGGAGCTGTTTCTCAACAACCAAAGTGTCAAATAATGGTTAGAAGCTGTTTTTCAACAACCAAAAGTGTCAAATAATGTTTTAGGAGCTGTTTCTCAATAACCAAAAGTGTAAAATAATGTTTTAGGAGCTGTTTCTCAACAACCAAAGTGTCAAATAATGGTTAGAAGCTGTTTTTCAACAACCAAAAGTGTCAAATAATGTTTTAGGAGCTGTTTCTCAACAACCAAAAGTGTAAAATAATGTTTTAGGAGCTGTTTCTCAACAACCAAAGTGTCAAATAATGGTTAGAAGCTGTTTTTCAACAACCAAAAGTGTCAAATAATGTTTTAGGAGCTGTTTCTCAATAACCAAAAGTGTAAAATAATGTTTTAGGAGCTGTTTCTCAACAACCAAAGTGTCAAATAATGGTTAGAAGCTGTTTTTCAACAACCAAAAGTGTCAAATAATGTTTTAGGAGCTGTTTCTCAACAACCAAAAGTGTAAAATAATGTTTTAGGAGCTGTTTCTCAACAACCAAAGTGTCAAATAATGGTTAGAAGCTGTTTTTCAACAACCAAAAGTGTCAAATAATGTTTTAGGAGCTGTTTCTCAACAACCAAAGTGTCAAATAATGGTTAGAAGCTGTTTTTCAACAACCAAAAGTGTCAAATAATGTTTTAGGAGCTGTTTCTCAATAACCAAAAGTGTAAAATAATGTTTTAGGAGCTGTTTCTCAACAACCAAAGTGTCAAATAATGGTTAGAAGCTGTTTTTCAACAACCAAAAGTGTCAAATAATGTTTTAGGAGCTGTTTCTCAATAACCAAAAGTGTAAAATAATGTTTTAGGAGCTGTTTCTCAACAACCAAAGTGTCAAATAATGGTTAGAAGCTGTTTTTCAACAACCAAAAGTGTCAAAAAATGTTTTAGGAGCTGTTTCTCAACAACCAAAAGTGTAAAATAATGTTTTAGGAGCTGTTTCTCAACAATCAAAGTGTCAAATAATGGTTAGAAGCTGTTTTTCAACAACCAAAAGTGTCAAATAATGTTTTAGGAGCTGTTTCTCAATAACCAAAAGTGTAAAATAATGTTTTAGGAGCTGTTTCTCAACAACCAAAGTGTCAAATAATGGTTAGAAGCTGTTTTTCAACAACCAAAAGTGTCAAATAATGTTTTAGGAGCTGTTTCTCAATAACCAAAAGTGTAAAATAATGTTTTAGGAGCTGTTTCTCAACAACCAAAGTGTCAAATAATGGTTAGAAGCTGTTTTTCAACAACCAAAAGTGTCAAATAATGTTTTAGGAGCTGTTTCTCAATAACCAAAAGTGTAAAATAATGTTTTAGGAGCTGTTTCTCAACAACCAAAGTGTCAAATAATGGTTAGAAGCTGTTTTTCAACAACCAAAAGTGTCAAATAATGTTTTAGGAGCTGTTTCTCAATAACCAAAAGTGTAAAATAATGTTTTAGGAGCTGTTTCTCAACAACCAAAGTGTCAAATAATAATAATTTGCAAAAATAATTTGCCTCCCAAAATAATTTGCCTCCCAAAATAATTTGCCAAAATAATTTGCCAAAATAATTTGCCTCCCAAAATAATTTGCCTCCCAAAATAATTTGCCAAAATAATTTGCCTCCCAAAATAATTTGCCTCCCAAAATAATTTGCCTCCCAAAATAATTTGCCTCCCAAAATAATTTGCCTGCCAAAATAATTTGCCTCCCAAAATAATTTGCCTCCCAAAATAATTTAATTTGCCAAAATAATTTGCCTCCCAAAATAATTTGCCTCCCAAAATAATTTGCCAAAATAATTTGCCTCCCAAAATAATTTGCCTCCCAAAATAATTTGCCAAAATAATTTGCCTCCCAAAATAATTTGCCAAAATAATTTGCCTCCCAAAATAATTTGCCAAAATAATTTGCCTCCCAAAATAATTTGCCAAAATAATTTGCCTCCCAAAATAATTTGCCTGCCAAAATAATTTGCCTCCCAAAAAAAATTAATTTGCCAAAATAATTTGCCTCCCAAAATAATTTGCCTCCCAAAATAATTTGCCTCCCAAAACAATTTGCCTCCCAAAATAATTTGCCTCCCAAAATAATTTGCCTCCCAAAATAATTTGCCTGCCAAAATAATTTGCCTCCCAAAATAATTTGCCAAAATAATTTGCCTCCCAAAATAATTTGCCTCCCAAAATAATTTGCCAAAATAATTTGCCTCCCAAAATAATTTGCCAAAATAATTTGCCTCCCAAAATAATTTGCCAAAATAATTTGCCTCCCAAAATAATTTGCCAAAATAATTTGCCTCCCAAAATAATTTGCCAAAATACTTTGCCTCCCAAAATAATTTGCCAAAATAATTTGCCTCCCAAAATAATTTGCCAAAATAATTTGCCTCCCAAAATAATTTGCCTCCCAAAATAATTTGCCTCCCAAAATAATTTGCCAAAATAATTTGCCTCCCAAAATAATTTGCCTCCCAAAATAATTTGCCAAAATAATTTGCCTCCCAAAATAATTTGCCAAAATAATTTGCCTCCCAAAATAATTTGCCAAAATAATTTGCCTCCCAAAATAATTTGCCAAAACAATGTTTTAGGAGCTGTTTCTCAACAACCAAAGTGTCAAATAATGGTTAGAAGCTGTTTTTCAACAACCAAAAGTGTCAAATAATGTTTTAGGAGCTGTTTCTCAATAACCAAAAGTGTAAAATAATGTTTTAGGAGCTGTTTCTCAACAACCAAAGTGTCAAATAATGGTTAGAAGCTGTTTTTCAACAACCAAAAGTGTCAAATAATGTTTTAGGAGCTGTTTCTCAACAACCAAAAGTGTAAAATAATGTTTTAGGAGCTGTTTCTCAACAACCAAAGTGTCAAATAATGGTTAGAAGCTGTTTTTCAACAACCAAAAGTGTCAAATAATGTTTTAGGAGCTGTTTCTCAATAACCAAAAGTGTAAAATAATGTTTTAGGAGCTGTTTCTCAACAACCAAAGTGTCAAATAATGGTTAGAAGCTGTTTTTCAACAACCAAAAGTGTCAAATAATGTTTTAGGAGCTGTTTCTCAACAACCAAAAGTGTAAAATAATGTTTTAGGAGCTGTTTCTCAACAACCAAAGTGTCAAATAATGGTTAGAAGCTGTTTTTCAACAACCAAAAGTGTCAAATAATGTTTTAGGAGCTGTTTCTCAATAACCAAAAGTGTAAAATAATGTTTTAGGAGCTGTTTCTCAACAACCAAAGTGTCAAATAATGGTTAGAAGCTGTTTTTCAAGAACCAAAAGTGTCAAATAATGTTTTAGGAGCTGTTTCTCAATAACCAAAAGTGTAAAATAATGTTTTAGGAGCTGTTTCTCAACAACCAAAGTGTCAAATAATGGTTAGAAGCTGTTTTTCAACAACCAAAAGTGTCAAATAATGTTTTAGGAGCTGTTTCTCAATAACCAAAAGTGTAAAATAATGTTTTAGGAGCTGTTTCTCAACAACCAAAGTGTCAAATAATGGTTAGAAGCTGTTTTTCAACAACCAAAAGTGTCAAATAATGTTTTAGGAGCTGTTTCTCAACAACCAAAAGTGTCAAATAATGTTTTAGGAGCTGTTTCTCAACAACCAAAGTGTCAAATAATGGTTAGAAGCTGTTTTTCAACAACCAAAAGTGTCAAATAATGTTTTAGGAGCTGTTTCTCAACAACCAAAGTGTCAAATAATGGTTAGAAGCTGTTTTTCAACAACCAAAAGTGTCAAATAATGTTTTAGGAGCTGTTTCTCAATAACCAAAAGTGTAAAATAATGTTTTAGGAGCTGTTTCTCAACAACCAAAGTGTCAAATAATGGTTAGAAGCTGTTTTTCAACAACCAAAAGTGTCAAATAATGTTTTAGGAGCTGTTTCTCAACAACCAAAAGTGTAAAATAATGTTTTATGAGCTGTTTCTCAACAACCAAAGTGTCAAATAATGGTTAGAAGCTGTTTTTCAACAACCAAAAGTGTCAAATAATGTTTTAGGAGCTGTTTCTCAATAACCAAAAGTGTAAAATAATGTTTTAGGAGCTGTTTCTCAACAACCAAAGTGTCAAATAATGGTTAGAAGCTGTTTTTCAACAACCAAAAGTGTCAAATAATGTTTTAGGAGCTGTTTCTCAATAACCAAAAGTGTAAAATAATGTTTTAGGAGCTGTTTCTCAACAACCAAAGTGTCAAATAATGGTTAGAAGCTGTTTTTCAACAACCAAAAGTGTCAAATAATGTTTTAGGAGCTGTTTCTCAATAACCAAAAGTGTAAAATAATGTTTTAGGAGCTGTTTCTCAACAACCAAAGTGTCAAATAATGGTTAGAAGCTGTTTTTCAACAACCAAAAGTGTCAAATAATGTTTTAGGAGCTGTTTCTCAATAACCAAAAGTGTAAAATAATGTTTTAGGAGCTGTTTCTCAACAACCAAAGTGTCAAATAATAATAATTTGCAAAAATAATTTGCCTCCCAAAATAATTTGCCTCCCAAAATAATTTGCCAAAATAATTTGCCAAAATAATTTGCCTCCCAAAATAATTTGCCTCCCAAAATAATTTGCCAAAATAATTTGCCTCCCAAAATAATTTGCCTCCCAAAATAATTTGCCTCCCAAAATAATTTGCCTGCCAAAATAATTTGCCTCCCAAAATAATTTGCCTCCCAAAATAATTTAATTTGCCAAAATAATTTGCCTCCCAAAATAATTTGCCTCCCAAAATAATTTGCCAAAATAATTTGCCTCCCAAAATAATTTGCCAAAATAATTTGCCTCCCAAAATAATTTGCCAAAATAATTTGCCTCCCAAAATAATTTGCCAAAATAATTTGCCTCCCAAAATAATTTGCCAAAATAATTTGCCTCCCAAAATAATTTGCCAAAATAATTTGCCTCCCAAAATAATTTGCCTGCCAAAATAATTTGCCTCCCAAAATAATTTGCCAAAATAATTTGCCTCCCAAAATAATTTGCCAAAATAATTTGCCTCCCAAAATAATTTGCCAAAATAATTTGCCTCCCAAAATAATTTGCCAAAATAATTTGCCTCCCAAAATAATTTGCCTGCCAAAATAATTTGCCTCCCAAAAAAAAATAATTTGCCAAAATAATTTGCCTCCCAAAATAATTTGCCTCCCAAAATAATTTGCCTCCCAAAACAATTTGCCTCCCAAAATAATTTGCCTCCCAAAATAATTTGCCTCCCAAAATAATTTGCCTGCCAAAATAATTTGCCTCCCAAAATAATTTGCCAAAATAATTTGCCTCCCAAAATAATTTGCCAAAATAATTTGCCTCCCAAAATAATTTGCCAAAATAATTTGCCTCCCAAAATAATTTGCCAAAATAATTTGCCTCCCAAAATAATTTGCCAAAATAATTTGCCTCCCAAAATAATTTGCCAAAATACTTTGCCTCCCAAAATAATTTGCCAAAATAATTTGCCTCCCAAAATAATTTGCCAAAATAATTTGCCTCCCAAAATAATTTGCCTCCCAAAATAATTTGCCTCCCAAAATAATTTGCCAAAATAATTTGCCTCCCAAAATAATTTGCCTCCCAAAATAATTTGCCAAAATAATTTGCCTCCCAAAATAATTTGCCAAAATAATTTGCCTCCCAAAATAATTTGCCAAAATAATTTGCCTCCCAAAATAATTTGCCAAAACAATGTTTTAGGAGCTGTTTCTCAACAACCAAAGTGTCAAATAATGGTTAGAAGCTGTTTTTCAACAACCAAAAGTGTCAAATAATGTTTTAGGAGCTGTTTCTCAATAACCAAAAGTGTAAAATAATGTTTTAGGAGCTGTTTCTCAACAACCAAAGTGTCAAATAATGGTTAGAAGCTGTTTTTCAACAACCAAAAGTGTCAAATAATGTTTTAGGAGCTGTTTCTCAACAACCAAAAGTGTAAAATAATGTTTTAGGAGCTGTTTCTCAACAACCAAAGTGTCAAATAATGGTTAGAAGCTGTTTTTCAACAACCAAAAGTGTCAAATAATGTTTTAGGAGCTGTTTCTCAACAACCAAAAGTGTAAAATAATGTTTTATGAGCTGTTTCTCAACAACCAAAGTGTCAAATAATGGTTAGAAGCTGTTTTTCAACAACCAAAAGTGTCAAATAATGTTTTAGGAGCTGTTTCTCAATAACCAAAAGTGTAAAATAATGTTTTAGGAGCTGTTTCTCAACAACCAAAGTGTCAAATAATGGTTAGAAGCTGTTTTTCAACAACCAAAAGTGTCAAATAATGTTTTAGGAGCTGTTTCTCAACAACCAAAAGTGTAAAATAATGTTTTAGGAGCTGTTTCTCAACAACCAAAGTGTCAAATAATGGTTAGAAGCTGTTTTTCAACAACCAAAAGTGTCAAATAATGTTTTAGGAGCTGTTTCTCAACAACCAAAAGTGTAAAATAATGTTTTATGAGCTGTTTCTCAACAACCAAAGTGTCAAATAATGGTTAGAAGCTGTTTTTCAACAACCAAAAGTGTCAAATAATGTTTTAGGAGCTGTTTCTCAATAACCAAAAGTGTAAAATAATGTTTTAGGAGCTGTTTCTCAACAACCAAAGTGTCAAATAATGGTTAGAAGCTGTTTTTCAACAACCAAAAGTGTCAAATAATGTTTTAGGAGCTGTTTCTCAATAACCAAAAGTGTAAAATAATGTTTTAGGAGCTGTTTCTCAACAACCAAAGTGTCAAATAATGGTTAGAAGCTGTTTTTCAACAACCAAAAGTGTCAAATAATGTTTTAGGAGCTGTTTCTCAATAACCAAAAGTGTAAAATAATGTTTTAGGAGCTGTTTCTCAACAACCAAAGTGTCAAATAATGGTTAGAAGCTGTTTTTCAACAACCAAAAGTGTCAAATAATGTTTTAGGAGCTGTTTCTCAATAACCAAAAGTGTAAAATAATGTTTTAGGAGCTGTTTCTCAACAACCAAAGTGTCAAATAATAATAATTTGCAAAAATAATTTGCCTCCCAAAATAATTTGCCTCCCAAAATAATTTGCCAAAATAATTTGCCAAAATAATTTGCCTCCCAAAATAATTTGCCAAAATAATTTGCCTCCCAAAATAATTTGCCTCCCAAAATAATTTGCCTCCCAAAATAATTTGCCTGCCAAAATAATTTGCCTCCCAAAATAATTTGCCTCCCAAAATAATTTAATTTGCCAAAATAATTTGCCTCCCAAAATAATTTGCCTCCCAAAATAATTTGCCAAAATAATTTGCCTCCCAAAATAATTTGCCAAAATAATTTGCCTCCCAAAATAATTTGCCAAAATAATTTGCCTCCCAAAATAATTTGCCAAAATAATTTGCCTCCCAAAATAATTTGCCAAAATAATTTGCCTCCCAAAATAATTTGCCTCCCAAAATAATTTGCCAAAATAATTTGCCTCCCAAAATAATTTGCCTGCCAAAATAATTTGCCTCCCAAAAAAAATTAATTTGCCAAAATAATTTGCCTCCCAAAATAATTTGCCTCCCAAAATAATTTGCCTCCCAAAACAATTTGCCTCCCAAAATAATTTGCCTCCCAAAATAATTTGCCTCCCAAAATAATTTGCCTGCCAAAATAATTTGCCTCCCAAAATAATTTGCCAAAATAATTTGCCTCCCAAAATAATTTGCCTCCCAAAATAATTTGCCAAAATAATTTGCCTCCCAAAATAATTTGCCAAAATAATTTGCCTCCCAAAATAATTTGCCAAAATAATTTGCCTCCCAAAATAATTTGCCAAAATAATTTGCCTCCCAAAATAATTTGCCAAAATACTTTGCCTCCCAAAATAATTTGCCAAAATAATTTGCCTCCCAAAATAATTTGCCAAAATAATTTGCCTCCCAAAATAATTTGCCTCCCAAAATAATTTGCCAAAATAATTTGCCTCCCAAAATAATTTGCCTCCCAAAATAATTTGCCAAAATAATTTGCCTCCCAAAATAATTTGCCAAAATAATTTGCCTCCCAAAATAATTTGCCTCCCAAAATAATTTGCCAAAACAATGTTTTAGGAGCTGTTTCTCAACAACCAAAGTGTCAAATAATGGTTAGAAGCTGTTTTTCAACAACCAAAAGTGTCAAATAATGTTTTAGGAGCTGTTTCTCAATAACCAAAAGTGTAAAATAATGTTTTAGGAGCTGTTTCTCAACAACCAAAGTGTCAAATAATGGTTAGAAGCTGTTTTTCAACAACCAAAAGTGTCAAATAATGTTTTAGGAGCTGTTTCTCAACAACCAAAAGTGTAAAATAATGTTTTAGGAGCTGTTTCTCAACAACCAAAGTGTCAAATAATGGTTAGAAGCTGTTTTTCAACAACCAAAAGTGTCAAATAATGTTTTAGGAGCTGTTTCTCAATAACCAAAAGTGTAAAATAATGTTTTAGGAGCTGTTTCTCAACAACCAAAGTGTCAAATAATGGTTAGAAGCTGTTTTTCAACAACCAAAAGTGTCAAATAATGTTTTAGGAGCTGTTTCTCAACAACCAAAAGTGTAAAATAATGTTTTAGGAGCTGTTTCTCAACAACCAAAGTGTCAAATAATGGTTAGAAGCTGTTTTTCAACAACCAAAAGTGTCAAATAATGTTTTAGGAGCTGTTTCTCAATAACCAAAAGTGTAAAATAATGTTTTAGGAGCTGTTTCTCAACAACCAAAGTGTCAAATAATGGTTAGAAGCTGTTTTTCAACAACCAAAAGTGTCAAATAATGTTTTAGGAGCTGTTTCTCAATAACCAAAAGTGTAAAATAATGTTTTAGGAGCTGTTTCTCAACAACCAAAGTGTCAAATAATGGTTAGAAGCTGTTTTTCAACAACCAAAAGTGTCAAATAATGTTTTAGGAGCTGTTTCTCAATAACCAAAAGTGTAAAATAATGTTTTAGGAGCTGTTTCTCAACAACCAAAGTGTCAAATAATGGTTAGAAGCTGTTTTTCAACAACCAAAAGTGTCAAATAATGTTTTAGGAGCTGTTTCTCAACAACCAAAAGTGTAAAATAATGTTTTAGGAGCTGTTTCTCAACAATCAAAGTGTCAAATAATGGTTAGAAGCTGTTTTTCAACAACCAAAAGTGTCAAATAATGTTTTAGGAGCTGTTTCTCAATAACCAAAAGTGTAAAATAATGTTTTAGGAGCTGTTTCTCAACAACCAAAGTGTCAAATAATGGTTAGAAGCTGTTTTTCAACAACCAAAAGTGTCAAATAATGTTTTAGGAGCTGTTTCTCAATAACCAAAAGTGTAAAATAATGTTTTAGGAGCTGTTTCTCAACAACCAAAGTGTCAAATAATGGTTAGAAGCTGTTTTTCAACAACCAAAAGTGTCAAATAATGTTTTAGGAGCTGTTTCTCAATAACCAAAAGTGTAAAATAATGTTTTAGGAGCTGTTTCTCAACAACCAAAGTGTCAAATAATGGTTAGAAGCTGTTTTTCAACAACCAAAAGTGTCAAATAATGTTTTAGGAGCTGTTTCTCAATAACCAAAAGTGTAAAATAATGTTTTAGGAGCTGTTTCTCAACAACCAAAGTGTCAAATAATAATAATTTGCAAAAATAATTTGCCTCCCAAAATAATTTGCCTCCCAAAATAATTTGCCAAAATAATTTGCCTCCCAAAATAATTTGCCAAAATAATTTGCCTCCCAAAATAATTTGCCAAAATAATTTGCCTCCCAAAATAATTTGCCTCCCAAAATAATTTGCCTCCCAAAATAATTTGCCTGCCAAAATAATTTGCCTCCCAAAATAATTTGCCTCCCAAAATAATTTAATTTGCCAAAATAATTTGCCTCCCAAAATAATTTGCCTCCCAAAATAATTTGCCAAAATAATTTGCCTCCCAAAATAATTTGCCTCCCAAAATAATTTGCCAAAATAATTTGCCTCCCAAAATAATTTGCCAAAATAATTTGCCTCCCAAAATAATTTGCCAAAATAATTTGCCTCCCAAAATAATTTGCCTGCCAAAATAATTTGCCTCCCAAAAAAAATTAATTTGCCAAAATAATTTGCCTCCCAAAATAATTTGCCTCCCAAAATAATTTGCCTCCCAAAACAATTTGCCTCCCAAAATAATTTGCCTCCCAAAATAATTTGCCTCCCAAAATAATTTGCCTGCCAAAATAATTTGCCTCCCAAAATAATTTGCCAAAATAATTTGCCTCCCAAAATAATTTGCCAAAATAATTTGCCTCCCAAAATAATTTGCCAAAATAATTTGCCTCCCAAAATAATTTGCCAAAATAATTTGCCTCCCAAAATAATTTGCCAAAATAATTTGCCTCCCAAAATAATTTGCCAAAATTATTTTCCTCCCAAAATAATTTGCCTCCCAAAATAATTTGCCAAAATAATTTGCCTCCCAAAATAATTTGCAAAAATAATTTGCCTCCCAAAATAATTTGCAAAAATAATTTGCCTCCCAAAATAATTTGCCAAAATAATTTGCCTCCCAAAATAATTTGCCAAAATAATTTGCCTCCCAAAATAATTTGCCAAAATAATTTGCCTCCCAAAATAATTTGCCAAAATAATTTGCCTCCCAAAATAATTTGCCAAAATAATTTGCCTCCCAAAATAATTTTCCTCCCAAAATAATTTGCCTCCCAAAATAATTTGCCAAAATAATTTGCCTCCCAAAATAATTTGCAAAAATAATTTGCCTCCCAAAATAATTTGCAAAAATAATTTGCCTCCCAAAATAATTTGCCAAAATAATTTGCCTCCCAAAATAATTTGCCAAAATAATTTGCCTCCCAAAATAATTTGCCAAAATAATTTGCCTCCCAAAATAATTTGCCAAAATAATTTGCCTCCCAAAATAATTTGCCAAAATAATTTGCCTCCCAAAATAATTTGCCTGCCAAAATAATTTGCCTCCCAAAATAATTTGCCTCCCAAAATAATTTGCCAAAATAATTTGCCAAAATAATTTGCCTCCCAAAATAATTTGCCTCCCAAAATAATTTGCCTGCCAAAATAATTTGCCTCCCAAAATAATTTGCCTCCCAAAATAATTTGCCAAAATAATTTGCCTCCCAAAATAATTTGCCAAAATAATTTGCCTCCCAAAATAATTTGCCTCCCAAAATAATTTGCAAAAATAATTTGCCTCCCAAAATAATTTGCCTCCCAAAATAATTTGCCAAAATAATTTGCCTCCCAAAATAATTTGCCAAAATAATTTGCCTCCCAAAATAATTTGCCAAAATAATTTGCCTCGCAAAATAATTTGCCTCGCAAAATAATTTGCCAAAATAATTTGCCTCCCAAAATAATTTGCCAAAATAATTTGCCTCCCAAAATAATTTGCCTGCCAAAATAATTTGCCTCCCAAAAAAAATTAATTTGCCAAAATAATTTGCCTCCCAAAATAATTTGCCTCCCAAAATAATTTGCCTCCCAAAATAATTTGCCTCCCAAAATAATTTGCCTGCCAAAATAATTTGCCTCCCAAAATAATTTGCCAAAATAATTTGCCTCCCAAAATAATTTGCCTCCCAAAATAATTTGCCAAAATAATTTGCCTCCCAAAATAATTTGCCAAAATAATTTGCCTCCCAAAATAATTTGCCAAAATAATTTGCCTCCCAAAATAATTTGCCAAAATAATTTGCCTCCCAAAATAATTTGCCTCCCAAAATAATTTGCCTCCCAAAATAATTTGCAAAAATAATTTGCCTCCCAAAATAATTTGCAAAAATAATTTGCCTCCCAAAATAATTTGCCAAAATAATTTGCCTCCCAAAATAATTTGCCAAAATAATTTGCCTCCCAAAATAATTTGCCAAAATAATTTGCCTCCCAAAATAATTTGCCAAAATAATTTGCCTCCCAAAATAATTTTCCTCCCAAAATAATTTGCCAAAATAATTTGCCTCCCAAAATAATTTGCAAAAATAATTTGCCTCCCAAAATAATTTGCAAAAATAATTTGCCTCCCAAAATAATTTGCCAAAATAATTTGCCTCCCAAAATAATTTGCCAAAATAATTTGCCTCCCAAAATAATTTGCCAAAATAATTTGCCTCCCAAAATAATTTGCCAAAATAATTTGCCTCCCAAAATAATTTGCCAAAATAATTTGCCTCCCAAAATAATTTGCCTGCCAAAATAATTTGCCTCCCAAAATAATTTGCCTCCCAAAATAATTTGCCAAAATAATTTGCCAAAATAATTTGCCTCCCAAAATAATTTGCCTCCCAAAATAATTTGCCTGCCAAAATAATTTGCCTCCCAAAATAATTTGCCAAAATAATTTGCCTCCCAAAATAATTTGCCAAAATAATTTGCCTCCCAAAATAATTTGCCTCCCAAAATAATTTGCAAAAATAATTTGCCTCCCAAAATAATTTGCCTCCCAAAATAATTTGCCAAAATAATTTGCCTCCCAAAATAATTTGCCAAAATAATTTGCCTCCCAAAATAATTTGCCAAAATACTTTGCCTCCCAAAATAATTTGCCAAAATAATTTGCCTCCCAAAATAATTTGCCTCCCAAAATAATTTGCCAAAATAATTTGCCTGCCAAAATAATTTGCCTCCCAAAATAATTTGCCAAAATAATTTGCCTCCCAAAATAATTTGCCAAAATAATTTGCCAAAATAATTTGCCTCCCAAAATAATTTGCCTCCCAAAATAATTTGCCAAAATAATTTGCCTCCCAAAATAATTTGCCTCCCAAAATAATTTGCCAAAATAATTTGCCTCCCAAAATAATTTGCAAAAATAATTTGCCTCCCAAAATAATTTGCCAAAATAATTTGCCTCCCAAAATAATTTGCCAAAATAATTTGCCTCCCAAAATAATTTGCCTCCCAAAATAATTTGCCAAAATAATTTGCCTCCCAAAATAATTTGCCTCCCAAAATAATTTGCCAAAATAATTTGCCTCCCAAAATAATTTGCCAAAATAATTTGCCTCCCAAAATAATTTGCCAAAATAATTTGCCTCCCAAAATAATTTGCCTGCCAAAATAATTTGCCTCCCAAAATAATTTGCCAAAATAATTTGCCTCCCAAAATAATTTGCCTCCCAAAATAATTTGCCTCCCAAAATAATTTGCCTCCCAAAATAATTTGCCTCCCAAAATAATTTGCCTCCCAAAATAATTTGCCAAAATAATTTGCCTCCCAAAATAATTTGCCTGCCAAAATAATTTGCCTCCCAAAATAATTTGCCAAAATAATTTGCCTCCCAAAATAATTTGCCTCCCAAAATAATTTGCCAAAATAATTTGCCTCCCAAAATAATTTGCCTCCCAAAATAATTTGCCAAAATAATTTGCCTCCCAAAATAATTTGCCAAAATAATTTGCCTCCCAAAATAATTAGCCAAAACAATGTTTTAGGAGCTGTTTCTCAACAACCAAAGTGTCAAATAATGGTTAGAAGCTGTTTTTCAACAACCAAAAGTGTCAAATAATGTTTTGCCAAAATAATTTGCCTCCCAAAATAATTTGCCTCCCAAAATAATTTGCCAAAATAATTTGCCTCCCAAAATAATTTGCCAAAATAATTTGCCTCCCAAAATAATTTGCCAAAATAATTTGCCTCCCAAAATAATTAGCCAAAACAATGTTTTAGGAGCTGTTTCTCAACAACCAAAGTGTCAAATAATGGTTAGAAGCTGTTTTTCAACAACCAAAAGTGTCAAATAATGTTTTAGGAGCTGTTTCTCAATAACCAAAAGTGTAAAATAATGTTTTAGGAGCTGTTTCTCAATAACCAAAAGTGTAAAATAATGGTTAGAAGCTGTTTTTCAACAACCAAAAGTGTCAAATAATGTTTTAGGAGCTGTTTCTCAACAACCAAAAGTGTAAAATAATGTTTTAGGAGCTGTTTCTCAACAACCAAAGTGTCAAATAATGGTTAGAAGCTGTTTTTCAACAACCAAAAGTGTCAAATAATGTTTTAGGAGCTGTTTCTCAATAACCAAAAGTGTAAAATAATGTTTTAGGAGCTGTTTCTCAACAACCAAAGTGTCAAATAATGGTTAGAAGCTGTTTTTCAACAACCAAAAGTGTCAAATAATGTTTTAGGAGCTGTTTCTCAATAACCAAAAGTGTAAAATAATGTTTTAGGAGCTGTTTCTCAACAACCAAAGTGTCAAATAATGGTTAGAAGCTGTTTTTCAACAACCAAAAGTGTCAAATAATGTTTTAGGAGCTGTTTCTCAATAACCAAAAGTGTAAAATAATGTTTTAGGAGCTGTTTCTCAACAACCAAAGTGTCAAATAATGGTTAGAAGCTGTTTTTCAACAACCAAAAGTGTCAAATAATGTTTTAGGAGCTGTTTCTCAATAACCAAAAGTGTAAAATAATGTTTTAGGAGCTGTTTCTCAACAGCCAAAGTGTCAAATAATGGTTAGAAGCTGTTTTTCAACAACCAAAAGTGTCAAATAATGTTTTAGGAGCTGTTTCTCAATAACCAAAAGTGTAAAATAATGTTTTAGGAGCTGTTTCTCAACAACCAAAGTGTCAAATAATGGTTAGAAGCTGTTTTTCAACAACCAAAAGTGTCAAATAATGTTTTAGGAGCTGTTTCTCAATAACCAAAAGTGTAAAATAATGTTTTAGGAGCTGTTTCTCAACAACCAAAGTGTCAAATAATGGTTAGAAGCTGTTTTTCAACAACCAAAAGTGTCAAATAATGTTTTAGGAGCTGTTTCTCAATAACCAAAAGTGTAAAATAATGTTTTAGGAGCTGTTTCTCAACAACCAAAGTGTCAAATAATGGTTAGAAGCTGTTTTTCAACAACCAAAAGTGTCAAATAATGTTTTAGGAGCTGTTTCTCAATAACCAAAAGTGTAAAATAATGTTTTAGGAGCTGTTTCTCAACAACCAAAGTGTCAAATAATGGTTAGAAGCTGTTTTTCAACAACCAAAAGTGTCAAATAATGTTTTAGGAGCTGTTTCTCAACAACCAAAAGTGTAAAATAATGTTTTAGGAGCTGTTTCTCAACAACCAAAGTGTCAAATAATGGTTAGAAGCTGTTTTTCAACAACCAAAAGTGTCAAATAATGTTTTAGGAGCTGTTTCTCAATAACCAAAAGTGTAAAATAATGTTTTAGGAGCTGTTTCTCAACAACCAAAGTGTCAAATAATGGTTAGAAGCTGTTTTTCAACAACCAAAAGTGTCAAATAATGTTTTAGGAGCTGTTTCTCAATAACCAAAAGTGTAAAATAATGTTTTAGGAGCTGTTTCTCAACAACCAAAGTGTCAAATAATGGTTAGAAGCTGTTTTTCAACAACCAAAAGTGTCAAATAATGTTTTAGGAGCTGTTTCTCAATAACCAAAAGTGTAAAATAATGTTTTAGGAGCTGTTTCTCAACAACCAAAGTGTCAAATAATGGTTAGAAGCTGTTTTTCAACAACCAAAAGTGTCAAATAATGTTTTAGGAGCTGTTTCTCAATAACCAAAAGTGTAAAATAATGTTTTAGGAGCTGTTTCTCAACAGCCAAAGTGTCAAATAATGGTTAGAAGCTGTTTTTCAACAACCAAACGTGTCAAATAATGTTTTAGGAGCTGTTTCTCAATAACCAAAAGTGTAAAATAATGTTTTAGGAGCTGTTTCTCAACAACCAAAGTGTCAAATAATGGTTAGAAGCTGTTTTTCAACAACCAAAAGTGTCAAATAATGTTTTAGGAGCTGTTTCTCAATAACCAAAAGTGTAAAATAATGTTTTAGGAGCTGTTTCTCAACAACCAAAGTGTCAAATAATGTTTTAGGAGCTGTTTCTCAGTAACCAAAAGTGTAAAATAATGTTTTAGGAGCTGTTTCTCAACAACCAAAGTGTCAAATAATGGTTAGAAGCTGTTTTTCAACAACCAAAAGTGTCGAATAATGTTTTAGGAGCTGTTTCTCAATAACCAAAAGTGTAAAATAATGTTTTAGGAGCTGTTTCTCAACAACCAAAGTGTCAAATAATGGTTAGAAGCTGTTTTTCAACAACCAAAAGTGTCAAATAATGTTTTAGGAGCTGTTTCTCAACAACCAAAAGTGTAAAATAATGTTTTAGGAGCTGTTTCTCAACAACCAAAGTGTCAAATAATGGTTAGAAGCTGTTTTTCAACAACCAAAAGTGTCAAATAATGTTTTAGGAGCTGTTTCTCAATAACCAAAAGTGTAAAATTATGTTTTAGGAGCTGTTTCTCAACAACCAAAGTGTCAAATAATGGTTAGAAGCTGTTTTTCAACAACCAAAAGTGTCAAATAATGTTTTAGGAGCTGTTTCTCAATAACCAAAAGTGTAAAATAATGTTTTAGGAGCTGTTTCTCAACAACCAAAGTGTCAAATAATGGTTAGAAGCTGTTTTTCAACAACCAAAAGTGTCAAATAATGTTTTAGGAGCTGTTTCTCAATAACCAAAAGTGTAAAATAATGTTTTAGGAGCTGTTTCTCAACAACCAAAGTGTCAAATAATGGTTAGAAGCTGTTTTTCAACAACCAAAAGTGTCAAATAATGTTTTAGGAGCCGTTTCTCAATAACCAAAAGTGTAAAATAATGTTTTAGGAGCTGTTTCTCAACAACCAAAGTGTCAAATAATGGTTAGAAGCTGTTTTTCAAAATAATTTAATTTGCCAAAATAATTTGCCTCCCAAAATAATTTGCCTCCCAAAATAATTTGCCAAAATAATTTGCCTGCCAAAATAATTTGCCTCCCAAAATAATTTGCCAAACACTTGTTTTTAACACCTTTTTTTTTGTTTATTTATTTATAGGCATTATTCATGCCTATAAAAATCATGCCGGCTGCCCTTGATGTCTGGAATGCTCCTTGGGAACGCCAGGGGAGTGACCTCCGAACACCGGGGATAGGGTCGAGATGCCTGGGGGGTCTCCACGCCCGGTCAACGATAGTGGGCGCGCTATGTTGTCTGGAATCCCCATGGATATGTACCGCTCAAGCTGGTACATTGAGGTACATTAGGCCCGTCACAAGTACTAATACATTATTCAAATTACAATAAAAAATGCATGAATAGTGAAAGTAGCAGATCTACGAAAATCTACCAAAATAATTTGCCTCCCAAAATAATTTGCCAAAATAATTTGCCTCCCAAAATAATTTGCCAAAATAATTTGCCTCCCAAAATAATTTGCCTCCCAAAATAATTTGCCTCCCAAAATAATTTGCCTCCCAAAATAATTTGCCAAAATAATTTGCCAAAATAATTTGCCTCCCAAAATAATTTGCCTCCCAAAATAATTTGCCTGCCAAAATAATTTGCCTCCCAAAATAATTTAATTTGCCTCCCAAAATAATTTGCCTCCCAAAATAATTTGCCAAAATAATTTGCCTCCCAAAATAATTTGCCTCCCAAAATAATTTGCCTGCCAAAATAATTTGCCTCCCAAAATAATTTGCCTCCCAAAATAATTTAATTTGCCAAAATAATTTGCCTCCCAAAATAATTTGCCTCCCAAAATAATTTGCCTCCCAAAATAATTTGCCAAAATAATTTGCCTCCCAAAATAATTTGCCAAAATAATTTGCCTCCCAAAATAATTTGCCAAAATAATTTGCCTCCCAAAATAATTTGCCTGCCAAAATAATTTGCCTCCCAAAAAAATTTAATTTGCCAAAATAATTTGCCTCCCAAAATAATTTGCCTCCCAAAACAATTTGCCTCCCAAAATAATTTGCCTCCCAAAATAATTTGCCTCCCAAAATAATTTGCCTGCCAAAATAATTTGCCTCCCAAAATAATTTGCCAAAATAATTTGCCTCCCAAAATAATTTGCCAAAATAATTTGCCTCCCAAAATAATTTGCCAAAATAATTTGCCTCCCAAAATAATTTTCCTCCCAAAATAATTTGCCTCCCAAAATAATTTGCCAAAATAATTTGCCTCCCAAAATAATTTGCCTCCCAAAATAATTTGCAAAAATAATTTGCCTCCCAAAATAATTTGCCTCCCAAAATAATTTGCCAAAATAATTTGCCTCCCAAAATAATTTGCCAAAATAATTTGCCTCCCAAAATAATTTGCCAAAATAATTTGCCTCCCAAAATAATTTGCCAAAATAATTTGCCTCCCAAAATAATTTGCCTCCCAAAATAATTTGCCTCCCAAAATAATTTGCCTGCCAAAATAATTTGCCAAAATAATTTGCCTCCCAAAATAATTTGCCAAAATACTTTGCCTCCCAAAATAATTTGCCAAAATAATTTGCCTCCCAAAATAATTTGCCTCCCAAAATAATTTGCCTCCCAAAATAATTTGCCAAAATAATTTGCCTCCCAAAATAATTTGCCTCCCAAAATAATTTGCCAAAATAATTTGCCTCCCAAAATAATTTGCCAAAATAATTTGCCTCCCAAAATAATTTGCCAAAATAATTTGCCTCCCAAAATAATTTGCCAAAACAATGTTTTAGGAGCTGTTTCTCAACAACCAAAGTGTCAAATAATGGTTAGAAGCTGTTTTTCAACAACCAAAAGTGTCAAATAATGTTTTAGGAGCTGTTTCTCAATAACCAAAAGTGTAAAATAATGTTTTAGGAGCTGTTTCTCAACAACCAAAGTGTCAAATAATGGTTAGAAGCTGTTTTTCAACAACCAAAAGTGTCAAATGCATGAATAGTGAAAGTAGCAGATCTACGAAAATCTACCAAAATAATTTGCCTCCCAAAATAATTTGCCAAAATAATTTGCCTCCCAAAATAATTTGCCAAAATAATTTGCCTCCCAAAATAATTTGCCTCCCAAAATAATTTGCCTCCCAAAATAATTTGCCTCCCAAAATAATTTGCCAAAATAATTTGCCTCCCAAAATAATTTGCCTCCCAAAATAATTTGCCTGCCAAAATAATTTGCCTCCCAAAATAATTTAATTTGCCTCCCAAAATAATTTGCCTCCCAAAATAATTTGCCAAAATAATTTGCCTCCCAAAATAATTTGCCTCCCAAAATAATTTGCCTGCCAAAATAATTTGCCTCCCAAAATAATTTGCCTCCCAAAATAATTTGCCAAAATAATTTGCCTCCCAAAATAATTTGCCAAAATAATTTGCCTCCCAAAATAATTTGCCAAAATAATTTGCCTCCCAAAATAATTTGCCTGCCAAAATAATTTGCCTCCCAAAAAAATTTAATTTGCCAAAATAATTTGCCAAAATAATTTGCCTCCCAAAATAATTTGCCTCCCAAAATAATTTGCCTGCCAAAATAATTTGCCTCCCAAAATAATTTGCCTCCCAAAATAATTTGCCAAAATAATTTGCCTCCCAAAATAATTTGCCAAAATAATTTGCCAAAATAATTTGCCAAAATAATTTGCCTCCCAAAATAATTTGCCTCCCAAAATAATTTGCCTGCCAAAATAATTTGCCTCCCAAAAAAATTTAATTTGCCAAAATAATTTGCCTCCCAAAATAATTTGCCTCCCAAAACAATTTGCCTCCCAAAATAATTTGCCTCCCAAAATAATTTGCCTCCCAAAATAATTTGCCTCCCAAAATAATTTGCCTCCCAAAATAATTTGCCAAAATAATTTGCCTCCCAAAATAATTTGCCTGCCAAAATAATTTGCCTCCCAAAATAATTTGCCAAAATAATTTGCCTCCCAAAATAATTTGCCTCCCAAAATAATTTGCCAAAATAATTTGCCTCCCAAAATAATTTGCCTCCCAAAATAATTTGCCAAAATAATTTGCCTCCCAAAATAATTTGCCAAAATAATTTGCCTCCCAAAATAATTAGCCAAAACAATGTTTTAGGAGCTGTTTCTCAACAACCAAAGTGTCAAATAATGGTTAGAAGCTGTTTTTCAACAACCAAAAGTGTCAAATAATGTTTTGCCAAAATAATTTGCCTCCCAAAATAATTTGCCTCCCAAAATAATTTGCCAAAATAATTTGCCTCCCAAAATAATTTGCCAAAATAATTTGCCTCCCAAAATAATTTGCCTCCCAAAATAATTTGCCAAAATAATTTGCCTCCCAAAATAATTAGCCAAAACAATGTTTTAGGAGCTGTTTCTCAACAACCAAAGTGTCAAATAATGGTTAGAAGCTGTTTTTCAACAACCAAAAGTGTCAAATAATGTTTTAGGAGCTGTTTCTCAATAACCAAAAGTGTAAAATAATGTTTTAGGAGCTGTTTCTCAATAACCAAAAGTGTAAAATAATGGTTAGAAGCTGTTTTTCAACAACCAAAAGTGTCAAATAATGTTTTAGGAGCTGTTTCTCAACAACCAAAAGTGTAAAATAATGTTTTAGGAGCTGTTTCTCAACAACCAAAGTGTCAAATAATGGTTAGAAGCTGTTTTTCAACAACCAAAAGTGTCAAATAATGTTTTAGGAGCTGTTTCTCAATAACCAAAAGTGTAAAATAATGTTTTAGGAGCTGTTTCTCAACAACCAAAGTGTCAAATAATGGTTAGAAGCTGTTTTTCAACAACCAAAAGTGTCAAATAATGTTTTAGGAGCTGTTTCTCAATAACCAAAAGTGTAAAATAATGTTTTAGGAGCTGTTTCTCAACAACCAAAGTGTCAAATAATGGTTAGAAGCTGTTTTTCAACAACCAAAAGTGTCAAATAATGTTTTAGGAGCTGTTTCTCAATAACCAAAAGTGTAAAATAATGTTTTAGGAGCTGTTTCTCAACAACCAAAGTGTCAAATAATGGTTAGAAGCTGTTTTTCAACAACCAAAAGTGTCAAATAATGTTTTAGGAGCTGTTTCTCAATAACCAAAAGTGTAAAATAATGTTTTAGGAGCTGTTTCTCAACAGCCAAAGTGTCAAATAATGGTTAGAAGCTGTTTTTCAACAACCAAAAGTGTCAAATAATGTTTTAGGAGCTGTTTCTCAATAACCAAAAGTGTAAAATAATGTTTTAGGAGCTGTTTCTCAACAACCAAAGTGTCAAATAATGGTTAGAAGCTGTTTTTCAACAACCAAAAGTGTCAAATAATGTTTTAGGAGCTGTTTCTCAATAACCAAAAGTGTAAAATAATGTTTTAGGAGCTGTTTCTCAACAACCAAAGTGTCAAATAATGGTTAGAAGCTGTTTTTCAACAACCAAAAGTGTCAAATAATGTTTTAGGAGCTGTTTCTCAATAACCAAAAGTGTAAAATAATGTTTTAGGAGCTGTTTCTCAACAACCAAAGTGTCAAATAATGGTTAGAAGCTGTTTTTCAACAACCAAAAGTGTCAAATAATGTTTTAGGAGCTGTTTCTCAATAACCAAAAGTGTAAAATAATGTTTTAGGAGCTGTTTCTCAACAACCAAAGTGTCAAATAATGGTTAGAAGCTGTTTTTCAACAACCAAAAGTGTCAAATAATGTTTTAGGAGCTGTTTCTCAACAACCAAAAGTGTAAAATAATGTTTTAGGAGCTGTTTCTCAACAACCAAAGTGTCAAATAATGGTTAGAAGCTGTTTTTCAACAACCAAAAGTGTCAAATAATGTTTTAGGAGCTGTTTCTCAATAACCAAAAGTGTAAAATAATGTTTTAGGAGCT
This sequence comes from Protomyctophum bolini, assembly GCF_963924005.1. Taxonomy (NCBI): domain Eukaryota; kingdom Metazoa; phylum Chordata; class Actinopteri; order Myctophiformes; family Myctophidae; genus Protomyctophum; species Protomyctophum bolini. Next base: position 5,391,314 of record NC_137870.1, read on the forward strand.
GTTTCTCAACAACCAAAGTGTCAAATAATGGTTAGAAGCTGTTTTTCAACAACCAAAAGTGTCAAATAATGTTTTAGGAGCTGTTTCTCAATAACCAAAAGTGTAAAATAATGTTTTAGGAGCTGTTTCTCAACAACCAAAGTGTCAAATAATGGTTAGAAGCTGTTTTTCAACAACCAAAAGTGTCAAATAATGTTTTAGGAGCTGTTTCTCAATAACCAAAAGTGTAAAATAATGTTTTAGGAGCTGTTTCTCAACAACCAAAGTGTCAAATAATGGTTAGAAGCTGTTTTTCAACAACCAAAAGTGTCAAATAATGTTTTAGGAGCTGTTTCTCAATAACCAAAAGTGTAAAATAATGTTTTAGGAGCTGTTTCTCAACAGCCAAAGTGTCAAATAATGGTTAGAAGCTGTTTTTCAACAACCAAACGTGTCAAATAATGTTTTAGGAGCTGTTTCTCAATAACCAAAAGTGTAAAATAATGTTTTAGGAGCTGTTTCTCAACAACCAAAGTGTCAAATAATGGTTAGAAGCTGTTTTTCAACAACCAAAAGTGTCAAATAATGTTTTAGGAGCTGTTTCTCAATAACCAAAAGTGTAAAATAATGTTTTAGGAGCTGTTTCTCAACAACCAAAGTGTCAAATAATGTTTTAGGAGCTGTTTCTCAGTAACCAAAAGTGTAAAATAATGTTTTAGGAGCTGTTTCTCAACAACCAAAGTGTCAAATAATGGTTAGAAGCTGTTTTTCAACAACCAAAAGTGTCGAATAATGTTTTAGGAGCTGTTTCTCAATAACCAAAAGTGTAAAATAATGTTTTAGGAGCTGTTTCTCAACAACCAAAGTGTCAAATAATGGTTAGAAGCTGTTTTTCAACAACCAAAAGTGTCAAATAATGTTTTAGGAGCTGTTTCTCAACAACCAAAAGTGTAAAATAATGTTTTAGGAGCTGTTTCTCAACAACCAAAGTGTCAAATAATGGTTAGAAGCTGTTTTTCAACAACCAAAAGTGTCAAATAATGTTTTAGGAGCTGTTTCTCAATAACCAAAAGTGTAAAATTATGTTTTAGGAGCTGTTTCTCAACAACCAAAGTGTCAAATAATGGTTAGAAGCTGTTTTTCAACAACCAAAAGTGTCAAATAATGTTTTAGGAGCTGTTTCTCAATAACCAAAAGTGTAAAATAATGTTTTAGGAGCTGTTTCTCAACAACCAAAGTGTCAAATAATGGTTAGAAGCTGTTTTTCAACAACCAAAAGTGTCAAATAATGTTTTAGGAGCTGTTTCTCAATAACCAAAAGTGTAAAATAATGTTTTAGGAGCTGTTTCTCAACAACCAAAGTGTCAAATAATGGTTAGAAGCTGTTTTTCAACAACCAAAAGTGTCAAATAATGTTTTAGGAGCCGTTTCTCAATAACCAAAAGTGTAAAATAATGTTTTAGGAGCTGTTTCTCAACAACCAAAGTGTCAAATAATGGTTAGAAGCTGTTTTTCAAAATAATTTAATTTGCCAAAATAATTTGCCTCCCAAAATAATTTGCCTCCCAAAATAATTTGCCAAAATAATTTGCCTCCCAAAATAATTTGCCAAAATAATTTGCCTGCCAAAATAATTTGCCTCCCAAAATAATTTGCCAAACACTTGTTTTTAACACCTTTTTTTTTGTTTATTTATTTATAGGCATTATTCATGCCTATAAAAATCATGCCGGCTGCCCTTGATGTCTGGAATGCTCCTTGGGAACGCCAGGGGAGTGACCTCCGAACACCGGGGATAGGGTCGAGATGCCTGGGGGGTCTCCACGCCCGGTCAACGATAGTGGGCGCGCTATGTTGTCTGGAATCCCCATGGATATGTACCGCTCAAGCTGGTACATTGAGGTACATTAGGCCCGTCACAAGTACTAATACATTATTCAAATTACAATAAAAAATGCATGAATAGTGAAAGTAGCAGATCTACGAAAATCTACCAAAATAATTTGCCTCCCAAAATAATTTGCCAAAATAATTTGCCTCCCAAAATAATTTGCCAAAATAATTTGCCTCCCAAAATAATTTGCCTCCCAAAATAATTTGCCTCCCAAAATAATTTGCCAAAATAATTTGCCAAAATAATTTGCCTCCCAAAATAATTTGCCTCCCAAAATAATTTGCCTGCCAAAATAATTTGCCTCCCAAAATAATTTAATTTGCCTCCCAAAATAATTTGCCTCCCAAAATAATTTGCCAAAATAATTTGCCTCCCAAAATAATTTGCCTCCCAAAATAATTTGCCTGCCAAAATAATTTGCCTCCCAAAATAATTTGCCTCCCAAAATAATTTAATTTGCCAAAATAATTTGCCTCCCAAAATAATTTGCCTCCCAAAATAATTTGCCTCCCAAAATAATTTGCCAAAATAATTTGCCAAAATAATTTGCCTCCCAAAATAATTTGCCAAAATAATTTGCCTCCCAAAATAATTTGCCAAAATAATTTGCCTCCCAAAATAATTTGCCTGCCAAAATAATTTGCCTCCCAAAAAAATTTAATTTGCCAAAATAATTTGCCTCCCAAAATAATTTGCCTCCCAAAACAATTTGCCTCCCAAAATAATTTGCCTCCCAAAATAATTTGCCTCCCAAAATAATTTGCCTGCCAAAATAATTTGCCTCCCAAAATAATTTGCCAAAATAATTTGCCTCCCAAAATAATTTGCCAAAATAATTTGCCTCCCAAAATAATTTGCCAAAATAATTTGCCTCCCAAAATAATTTTCCTCCCAAAATAATTTGCCTCCCAAAATAATTTGCCAAAATAATTTGCCTCCCAAAATAATTTGCAAAAATAATTTGCCTCCCAAAATAATTTGCAAAAATAATTTGCCTCCCAAAATAATTTGCAAAAATAATTTGCCAAAATAATTTGCCTCCCAAAATAATTTGCCAAAATAATTTGCCTCCCAAAATAATTTGCCAAAATAATTTGCCTCCCAAAATAATTTGCCAAAATAATTTGCCTCCCAAAATAATTTGCCTCCCAAAATAATTTGCCTCCCAAAATAATTTGCCTGCCAAAATAATTTGCCTCCCAAAATAATTTGCCTCCCAAAATAATTTGCCTGCCAAAATAATTTGCCTCCCAAAATAATTTGCCTCCCAAAATAATTTGCCAAAATAATTTGCCAAAATAATTTGCCTCCCAAAATAATTTGCCTCCCAAAATAATTTGCCTCCCAAAATAATTTGCCTCCCAAAATAATTTGCCAAAATAATTTGCCTCCCAAAATAATTTGCCAAAATACTTTGCCTCCCAAAATAATTTGCCAAAATACTTTGCCTCCCAAAATAATTTGCCAAAATAATTTGCCTCCCAAAATAATTTGCCTCCCAAAATAATTTGCCTCCCAAAATAATTTGCCAAAATAATTTGCCTCCCAAAATAATTTGCCTCCCAAAATAATTTGCCAAAATAATTTGCCTCCCAAAATAATTTGCCAAAATAATTTGCCTCCCAAAATAATTTGCCAAAATAATTTGCCTCCCAAAATAATTTGCCAAAACAATGTTTTAGGAGCTGTTTCTCAACAACCAAAGTGTCAAATAATGGTTAGAAGCTGTTTTTCAACAACCAAAAGTGTCAAATAATGTTTTAGGAGCTGTTTCTCAATAACCAAAAGTGTAAAATAATGTTTTAGGAGCTGTTTCTCAACAACCAAAGTGTCAAATAATGGTTAGAAGCTGTTTTTCAACAACCAAAAGTGTCAAATGCATGAATAGTGAAAGTAGCAGATCTACGAAAATCTACCAAAATAATTTGCCTCCCAAAATAATTTGCCAAAATAATTTGCCTCCCAAAATAATTTGCCAAAATAATTTGCCTCCCAAAATAATTTGCCTCCCAAAATAATTTGCCTCCCAAAATAATTTGCCTCCCAAAATAATTTGCCAAAATAATTTGCCTCCCAAAATAATTTGCCTCCCAAAATAATTTGCCTGCCAAAATAATTTGCCTCCCAAAATAATTTAATTTGCCTCCCAAAATAATTTGCCTCCCAAAATAATTTGCCAAAATAATTTGCCTCCCAAAATAATTTGCCTCCCAAAATAATTTGCCTGCCAAAATAATTTGCCTCCCAAAATAATTTGCCTCCCAAAATAATTTGCCAAAATAATTTGCCTCCCAAAATAATTTGCCAAAATAATTTGCCAAAATAATTTGCCTCCCAAAATAATTTGCCAAAATAATTTGCCTCCCAAAATAATTTGCCTGCCAAAATAATTTGCCTCCCAAAAAAATTTAATTTGCCAAAATAATTTGCCAAAATAATTTGCCTCCCAAAATAATTTGCCTCCCAAAATAATTTGCCTGCCAAAATAATTTGCCTCCCAAAATAATTTGCCTCCCAAAATAATTTGCCAAAATAATTTGCCTCCCAAAATAATTTGCCTCCCAAAATAATTTGCCAAAATAATTTGCCAAAATAATTTGCCAAAATAATTTGCCTCCCAAAATAATTTGCCTCCCAAAATAATTTGCCTGCCAAAATAATTTGCCTCCCAAAAAAATTTAATTTGCCAAAATAATTTGCCTCCCAAAATAATTTGCCTCCCAAAACAATTTGCCTCCCAAAATAATTTGCCTCCCAAAATAATTTGCCTCCCAAAATAATTTGCCTGCCAAAATAATTTGCCTCCCAAAATAATTTGCCAAAATAATTTGCCTCCCAAAATAATTTGCCTCCCAAAATAATTTGCCAAAATAATTTGCCTCCCAAAATAATTTGCCAAAATAATTTGCCTCCCAAAATAATTTGCCAAAATAATTTGCTTGCCAAAATAATTTGCCTCCCAAAATAATTTTCCTCCCAAAATAATTTGCCTCCCAAAATAATTTGCCAAAATAATTTGCCTCCCAAAATAATTTGCAAAAATAATTTGCCTCCCAAAATAATTTGCAAAAATAATTTGCCTCCCAAAATAATTTGCCTCCCAAAATAATTTGCCTCCCAAAATAATTTGCCAAAATAATTTGCCTCCCAAAATAATTTGCCAAAATAATTTGCCTCCCAAAATAATTTGCCTGCCAAAATAATTTGCCTCCCAAAATAATTTGCCTCCCAAAATAATTTGCCAAAATAATTTGCCTCCCAAAATAATTTGCCTCCCAAAATAATTTGCCAAAATAATTTGCCTCCCAAAATAATTTGCCTCCCAAAATAATTTGCCAAAATAATTTGCCTCCCAAAATAATTTGCCAAAATACTTTGCCTCCCAAAATAATTTGCCAAAATAATTTGCCTCCCAAAATAATTTGCCTCCCAAAATAATTTGCCTCCCAAAATAATTTGCCAAAATAATTTGCCTCCCAAAATAATTTGCCTCCCAAAATAATTTGCCAAAATAATTTGCCTCCCAAAATAATTTGCCAAAATAATTTGCCTCCCAAAATAATTTGCCTCCCAAAATAATTTGCCTCCCAAAATAATTTGCCAAAATAATTTGCCTCCCAAAATAATTTGCCTCCCAAAATAATTTGCCAAAATAATTTGCCTCCCAAAATAATTTGCCAAAATAATTTGCCTCCCAAAATAATTTGCCAAAATAATTTGCCTCCCAAAATAATTTGCCAAAACAATGTTTTAGGAGCTGTTTCTCAACAACCAAAGTGTCAAATAATGGTTAGAAGCTGTTTTTCAACAACCAAAAGTGTCAAATAATGTTTTAGGAGCTGTTTCTCAATAACCAAAAGTGTAAAATAATGTTTTAGGAGCTGTTTCTCAACAACCAAAGTGTCAAATAATGGTTAGAAGCTGTTTTTCAACAACCAAAAGTGTCAAATGCATGAATAGTGAAAGTAGCAGATCTACGAAAATCTACCAAAATAATTTGCCTCCCAAAATAATTTGCCAAAATAATTTGCCTCCCAAAATAATTTGCCAAAATAATTTGCCTCCCAAAATAATTTGCCTCCCAAAATAATTTGCCTCCCAAAATAATTTGCCAAAATAATTTGCCTCCCAAAATAATTTGCCTCCCAAAATAATTTGCCTGCCAAAATAATTTGCCTCCCAAAATAATTTAATTTGCCTCCCAAAATAATTTGCCTCCCAAAATAATTTGCCAAAATAATTTGCCTCCCAAAATAATTTGCCTCCCAAAATAATTTGCCTGCCAAAATAATTTGCCTCCCAAAATAATTTGCCTCCCAAAATAATTTAATTTGCCAAAATAATTTGCCTCCCAAAATAATTTGCCTCCCAAAATAATTTGCCTCCCAAAATAATTTGCCTCCCAAAATAATTTGCCAAAATAATTTGCCTCCCAAAATAATTTGCCAAAATAATTTGCCAAAATAATTTGCCAAAATAATTTGCCAAAATAATTTGCCTCCCAAAATAATTTGCCTCCCAAAATAATTTGCCTGCCAAAATAATTTGCCTCCCAAAAAAATTTAATTTGCCAAAATAATTTGCCTCCCAAAATAATTTGCCTCCCAAAACAATTTGCCTCCCAAAATAATTTGCCTCCCAAAATAATTTGCCTCCCAAAATAATTTGCCTGCCAAAATAATTTGCCTCCCAAAATAATTTGCCAAAATAATTTGCCTCCCAAAATAATTTGCAAAAATAATTTGCCTCCCAAAATAATTTGCAAAAATAATTTGCCTCCCAAAATAATTTGCCTCCCAAAATAATTTGCCAAAATAATTTGCCTCCCAAAATAATTTGCCAAAATAATTTGCCTCCCAAAATAATTTGCCAAAATAATTTGCCTCCCAAAATAATTTGCCTGCCAAAATAATTTGCCTCCCAAAATAATTTGCCTCCCAAAATAATTTGCCAAAATAATTTGCCTCCCAAAATAATTTGCCTCCCAAAATAATTTGCCAAAATAATTTGCCTCCCAAAATAATTTGCCTCCCAAAATAATTTGCCTCCCAAAATAATTTGCCTCCCAAAATAATTTGCCAAAATAATTTGCCTCCCAAAATAATTTGCCAAAATACTTTGCCTCCCAAAATAATTTGCCAAAATAATTTGCCTCCCAAAATAATTTGCCTCCCAAAATAATTTGCCTCCCAAAATAATTTGCCTCCCAAAATAATTTGCCAAAATAATTTGCCTCCCAAAATAATTTGCCTCCCAAAATAATTTGCCAAAATAATTTGCCTCCCAAAATAATTTGCCAAAATAATTTGCCTCCCAAAATAATTTGCCTCCCAAAATAATTTGCCTCCCAAAATAATTTGCCTGCCAAAATAATTTGCCTCCCAAAATAATTTGCCTCCCAAAATAATTTGCCAAAATAATTTGCCTCCCAAAATAATTTGCCAAAATAATTTGCCTCCCAAAATAATTTGCCAAAATACTTTGCCTCCCAAAATAATTTGCCAAAATAATTTGCCTCCCAAAATAATTTGCCAAAATAATTTGCCTCCCAAAATAATTTGCCTCCCAAAATAATTTGCCTCCCAAAATAATTTGCCAAAATAATTTGCCTCCCAAAATAATTTGCCAAAATAATTTGCCTCCCAAAATAATTTGCCAAAATAATTTGCCTCCCAAAATAATTTGCCAAAATAATTTGCCTCTCAAAATAATTTGCCAAAACAATGTTTTAGGAGCTGTTTCTCAACAACCAAAGTGTCAAATAATGGTTAGAAGCTGTTTTTCAACAACCAAAAGTGTCAAATAATGTTTTAGGAGCTGTTTCTCAATAACCAAAAGTGTAAAATAATGTTTTAGGAGCTGTTTCTCAACAACCAAAGTGTCAAATAATGGTTAGAAGCTGTTTTTCAACAACCAAAAGTGTCAAATAATGTTTTAGGAGCTGTTTCTCAACAACCAAAAGTGTAAAATAATGTTTTAGGAGCTGTTTCTCAACAACCAAAGTGTCAAATAATGGTTAGAAGCTGTTTTTCAACAACCAAAAGTGTCAAATAATGTTTTAGGAGCTGTTTCTCAATAACCAAAAGTGTAAAATAATGTTTTAGGAGCTGTTTCTCAACAACCAAAGTGTCAAATAATGGTTAGAAGCTGTTTTTCAACAACCAAAAGTGTCAAATAATGTTTTAGGAGCTGTTTCTCAACAACCAAAAGTGTAAAATAATGTTTTAGGAGCTGTTTCTCAACAACCAAAGTGTCAAATAATGGTTAGAAGCTGTTTTTCAACAACCAAAAGTGTCAAATAATGTTTTAGGAGCTGTTTCTCAATAACCAAAAGTGTAAAATAATGTTTTAGGAGCTGTTTCTCAACAACCAAAGTGTCAAATAATGGTTAGAAGCTGTTTTTCAACAACCAAAAGTGTCAAATAATGTTTTAGGAGCTGTTTCTCAATAACCAAAAGTGTAAAATAATGTTTTAGGAGCTGTTTCTCAACAACCAAAGTGTCAAATAATGGTTAGAAGCTGTTTTTCAACAACCAAAAGTGTCAAATAATGTTTTAGGAGCTGTTTCTCAATAACCAAAAGTGTAAAATAATGTTTTAGGAGCTGTTTCTCAACAACCAAAGTGTCAAATAATGGTTAGAAGCTGTTTTTCAACAACCAAAAGTGTCAAATAATGTTTTAGGAGCTGTTTCTCAACAACCAAAAGTGTAAAATAATGTTTTAGGAGCTGTTTCTCAACAACCAAAGTGTCAAATAATGGTTAGAAGCTGTTTTTCAACAACCAAAAGTGTCAAATAATGTTTTAGGAGCTGTTTCTCAATAACCAAAAGTGTAAAATAATGTTTTAGGAGCTGTTTCTCAACAACCAAAGTGTCAAATAATGGTTAGAAGCTGTTTTTCAACAACCAAAAGTGTCAAATAATGTTTTAGGAGCTGTTTCTCAATAACCAAAAGTGTAAAATAATGTTTTAGGAGCTGTTTCTCAGCAACCAAAGTGTCAAATAATGGTTAGAAGCTGTTTTTCAATAACCAAAAGTGTAAAATAATGTTTTAGGAGCTGTTTCTCAACAACCAAAGTGTCAAATAATGGTTAGAAGCTGTTTTTCAACAACCAAAAGTGTCAAATAATGTTTTAGGAGCTGTTTCTCAATAACCAAAAGTGTAAAATAATGTTTTAGGAGCTGTTTCTCAACAACCAAAGTGTCAAATAATGGTTAGAAGCTGTTTTTCAACAACCAAAAGTGTCAAATAATGTTTTAGGAGCTGTTTCTCAATAACCAAAAGTGTAAAATAATGTTTTAGGAGCTGTTTCTCAACAACCAAAGTGTCAAATAATGGTTAGAAGCTGTTTTTCAATAACCAAAAGTGTAAAATAATGTTTTAGGAGCTGTTTCTCAACAACCAAAGTGTCAAATAATGGTTAGAAGCTGTTTTTCAACAACCAAAAGTGTCAAATAATGTTTTAGGAGCTGTTTCTCAATAACCAAAAGTGTAAAATAATGTTTTAGGAGCTGTTTCTCAACAACCAAAGTGTCAAATAATAATAATTTGCAAAAATAATTTGCCTCCCAAAATAATTTGCCAAAATAATTTGCCTCCCAAAATAATTTGCCAAAATAATTTGCCTCCCAAAATAATTTGCCTCCCAAAATAATTTGCCAAAATAATTTGCCTCCCAAAATAATTTGCCTCCCAAAATAATTTGCCAAAATAACTTGCCTCCCAAAATAATTTGCCAAAATAATTTGCCTCCCAAAATAATTTGCCAAAATAATTTGCCTCCCAAAATAATTTGCCTCCCAAAATAATTTGCCTCCCAAAATAATTTGCCAAAATAATTTGCCTCCCAAAATAATTTGCCTCCCAAAATAATTTGCCTCCCAAAATAATTTGCCAAAATAATTTGCCTCCCAAAATAATTTGCCAAAATACTTTGCCTCCCAAAATAATTTGCCAAAATAATTTGCCTCCCAAAATAATTTGCCAAAATAATTTGCCTCCCAAAATAATTTGCCTCCCAAAATAATTTGCCTCCCAAAATAATTTGCCTCCCAAAATAATTTGCCAAAATAATTTGCCTCCCAAAATAATTTGCCAAAATAATTTGCCAAAATAATTTGCCTCCCAAAATAATTTGCCTCCCAAAATAATTTGCCAAAATAATTTGCCTCCCAAAATAATTTGCCTCCCAAAATAATTTGCCAAAATAATTTGCCTCCCAAAATAATTTGCCAAAATAATTTGCCTCCCAAAATAATTTGCCAAAATAATTTGCCTCCCAAAATAATTTGCCAAAACAATGTTTTAGGAGCTGTTTCTCAACAACCAAAGTGTCAAATAATGGTTAGAAGCTGTTTTTCAACAACCAAAAGTGTCAAATAATGTTTTAGGAGCTGTTTCTCAATAACCAAAAGTGTAAAATAATGTTTTAGGAGCTGTTTCTCAACAACCAAAGTGTCAAATAATGGTTAGAAGCTGTTTTTCAACAACCAAAAGTGTCAAATGCATGAATAGTGAAAGTAGCAGATCTACGAAAATCTACCAAAATAATTTGCCTCCCAAAATAATTTGCCAAAATAATTTGCCTCCCAAAATAATTTGCCAAAATAATTTGCCTCCCAAAATAATTTGCCTCCCAAAATAATTTGCCTCCCAAAATAATTTGCCAAAATAATTTGCCTCCCAAAATAATTTGCAAAAATAATTTGCCTCCCAAAATAATTTGCAAAAATAATTTGCCTCCCAAAATAATTTGCCAAAATAATTTGCCTCCCAAAATAATTTGCCAAAATAATTTGCCTCCCAAAATAATTTGCCAAAATAATTTGCCTCCCAAAATAATTTGCCAAAATAATTTGCCTCCCAAAATAATTTGCCTCCCAAAATAATTTGCCAAAATAATTTGCCTCCCAAAATAATTTTCCTCCCAAAATAATTTGCCTCCCAAAATAATTTGCCAAAATAATTTGCCTCCCAAAATAATTTGCAAAAATAATTTGCCTCCCAAAATAATTTGCAAAAATAATTTGCCTCCCAAAATAATTTGCCAAAATAATTTGCCTCCCAAAATAATTTGCCAAAATAATTTGCCTCCCAAAATAATTTGCCAAAATAATTTGCCTCCCAAAATAATTTGCCAAAATAATTTGCCTCCCAAAATAATTTGCCAAAATAATTTGCAAAAATAATTTGCCTCCCAAAATAATTTGCAAAAATAATTTGCCTCCCAAAATAATTTGCAAAAATAATTTGCCTCCCAAAATAATTTGCCAAAATAATTTGCCTCCCAAAATAATTTGCCAAAATAATTTGCCTCCCAAAATAATTTGCCAAAATAATTTGCCTCCCAAAATAATTTGCCAAAATAATTTGCCTCCCAAAATAATTTGCCAAAATAATTTGCCTCCCAAAATAATTTTCCTCCCAAAATAATTTGCCTCCCAAAATAATTTGCCAAAATAATTTGCCTCCCAAAATAATTTGCCAAAATAATTTGCCTCCCAAAATAATTTGCAAAAATAATTTGCCTCCCAAAATAATTTGCCAAAATAATTTGCCTCCCAAAATAATTTGCCAAAATAATTTGCCTCCCAAAATAATTTGCCAAAATAATTTGCCTCCCAAAATAATTTGCCAAAATAATTTGCCTCCCAAAATAATTTGCCAAAATAATTTGCCTCCCAAAATAATTTGCCTGCCAAAATAATTTGCCTCCCAAAATAATTTGCCTCCCAAAATAATTTGCCAAAATAATTTGCCAAAATAATTTGCCTCCCAAAATAATTTGCCTCCCAAAATAATTTGCCTGCCAAAATAATTTGCCTCCCAAAATAATTTGCCTCCCAAAATAATTTGCCTCCCAAAATAATTTGCCAAAATAATTTGCCTCCCAAAATAATTTGCCAAAATAATTTGCCTCCCAAAATAATTTGCCTCCCAAAATAATTTGCCTCCCAAAATAATTTGCCTCCCAAAATAATTTGCAAAAATAATTTGCCTCCCAAAATAATTTGCCAAAATAATTTGCCTCCCAAAATAATTTGCCTCCCAAAATAATTTGCCAAAATAATTTGCCTCCCAAAATAATTTGCCAAAATACTTTGCCTCCCAAAATAATTTGCCAAAATAATTTGCCTCCCAAAATAATTTGCCTCCCAAAATAATTTGCCAAAATAATTTGCCTGCCAAAATAATTTGCCTCCCAAAATAATTTGCCTCCCAAAATAATTTGCCAAAATAATTTGCCTCCCAAAATAATTTGCCAAAATAATTTGCCAAAATAATTTGCCTCCCAAAATAATTTGCCTCCCAAAATAATTTGCCAAAATAATTTGCCTCCCAAAATAATTTGCCTCCCAAAATAATTTGCCAAAATAATTTGCCTCCCAAAATAATTTGCAAAAATAATTTGCCTCCCAAAATAATTTGCAAAAATAATTTGCCTCCCAAAATAATTTGCCAAAATAATTTGCCTCCCAAAATAATTTGCCTCCCAAAATAATTTGCCAAAATAATTTGCCTCCCAAAATAATTTGCCAAAATAATTTGCCTCCCAAAATAATTTGCCAAAATAATTTGCCTCCCAAAATAATTTGCCAAAATAATTTGCCTCCCAAAATAATTTGCCAAAATAATTTGCCTCCCAAAATAATTTGCCTGCCAAAATAATTTGCCTCCCAAAATAATTTGCCAAAATAATTTGCCTCCCAAAATAATTTGCCTCCCAAAATAATTTGCCAAAATAATTTGCCTCCCAAAATAATTTGCCTCCCAAAATAATTTGCCTCCCAAAATAATTTGCCTCCCAAAATAATTTGCCTCCCAAAATAATTTGCCTCCCAAAATAATTTGCCAAAATAATTTGCCTCCCAAAATAATTTGCCAAAATAATTTGCCTCCCAAAATAATTTGCCTGCCAAAATAATTTGCCTGCCAAAATAATTTGCCTCCCAAAATAATTTGCCTGCCAAAATAATTTGCCTCCCAAAATAATTTGCCAAAATAATTTGCCTCCCAAAATAATTTGCCTCCCAAAATAATTTGCCAAAATAATTTGCCTCCCAAAATAATTTGCCTCCCAAAATAATTAGCCAAAACAATGTTTTAGGAGCTGTTTCTCAACAACCAAAGTGTCAAATAATGGTTAGAAGCTGTTTTTCAACAACCAAAAGTGTCAAATAATGTTTTGCCAAAATAATTTGCCTCCCAAAATAATTTGCCTCCCAAAATAATTTGCCAAAATAATTTGCCTCCCAAAATAATTTGCCAAAATAATTTGCCTCCCAAAATAATTTGCCAAAATAATTTGCCTCCCAAAATAATTAGCCAAAACAATGTTTTAGGAGCTGTTTCTCAACAACCAAAGTGTCAAATAATGGTTAGAAGCTGTTTTTCAACAACCAAAAGTGTCAAATAATGTTTTAGGAGCTGTTTCTCAATAACCAAAAGTGTAAAATAATGTTTTAGGAGCTGTTTCTCAATAACCAAAAGTGTAAAATAATGGTTAGAAGCTGTTTTTCAACAACCAAAAGTGTCAAATAATGTTTTAGGAGCTGTTTCTCAACAACCAAAAGTGTCAAAATAATTTGCCTCCCAAAATAATTTGCCAAAATAATTTGCCTCCCAAAATAATTTGCCAAAATAATTTGCCTCCCAAAATAATTTGCCAAAATAATTTGCCTCCCAAAATAATTTGCCAAAATAATTTGCCTCCCAAAATAATTTGCCAAAATAATTTGCCTCCCAAAATAATTTTCCTCCCAAAATAATTTGCCTCCCAAAATAATTTGCCAAAATAATTTGCCTCCCAAAATAATTTGCAAAAATAATTTGCCTCCCAAAATAATTTGCAAAAATAATTTGCCTCCCAAAATAATTTGCCAAAATAATTTGCCTCCCAAAATAATTTGCCAAAATAATTTGCCTCCCAAAATAATTTGCCAAAATAATTTGCCTCCCAAAATAATTTGCCAAAATAATTTGCCTCCCAAAATAATTTGCCAAAATAATTTGCCTCCCAAAATAATTTTCCTCCCAAAATAATTTGCCTCCCAAAATAATTTGCCAAAATAATTTGCCTCCCAAAATAATTTGCAAAAATAATTTGCCTCCCAAAATAATTTGCAAAAATAATTTGCCTCCCAAAATAATTTGCCAAAATAATTTGCCTCCCAAAATAATTTGCCAAAATAATTTGCCTCCCAAAATAATTTGCCAAAATAATTTGCCTCCCAAAATAATTTGCCAAAATAATTTGCCTCCCAAAATAATTTGCCAAAATAATTTGCCTCCCAAAATAATTTGCCTGCCAAAATAATTTGCCTCCCAAAATAATTTGCCTCCCAAAATAATTTGCCAAAATAATTTGCCAAAATAATTTGCCTCCCAAAATAATTTGCCTCCCAAAATAATTTGCCTGCCAAAATAATTTGCCTCCCAAAATAATTTGCCTCCCAAAATAATTTGCCTCCCAAAATAATTTGCCAAAATAATTTGCCTCCCAAAATAATTTGCCAAAATAATTTGCCTCCCAAAATAATTTGCCTCCCAAAATAATTTGCAAAAATAATTTGCCTCCCAAAATAATTTGCAAAAATAATTTGCCTCCCAAAATAATTTGCCAAAATAATTTGCCTCCCAAAATAATTTGCCAAAATAATTTGCCTCCCAAAATAATTTGCCAAAATAATTTGCCTCCCAAAATAATTTGCCAAAATAATTTGCCTCCCAAAATAATTTGCCAAAATAATTTGCCTCCCAAAATAATTTTCCTCCCAAAATAATTTGCCTCCCAAAATAATTTGCCAAAATAATTTGCCTCCCAAAATAATTTGCAAAAATAATTTGCCTCCCAAAATAATTTGCAAAAATAATTTGCCTCCCAAAATAATTTGCCAAAATAATTTGCCTCCCAAAATAATTTGCCAAAATAATTTGCCTCCCAAAATAATTTGCCAAAATAATTTGCCTCCCAAAATAATTTGCCAAAATAATTTGCCTCCCAAAATAATTTGCCAAAATAATTTGCCTCCCAAAATAATTTGCCTGCCAAAATAATTTGCCTCCCAAAATAATTTGCCAAAATAATTTGCCTCCCAAAATAATTTGCCTCCCAAAATAATTTGCCTGCCAAAATAATTTGCCTCCCAAAATAATTTGCCTCCCAAAATAATTTGCCTCCCAAAATAATTTGCCAAAATAATTTGCCTCCCAAAATAATTTGCCAAAATAATTTGCCTCCCAAAATAATTTGCCTCCCAAAATAATTTGCCAAAATAATTTGCCTCCCAAAATAATTTGCCTCCCAAAATAATTTGCCAAAATAATTTGCCTCCCAAAATAATTTGCCTCCCAAAATAATTTGCCAAAATAATTTGCCTCCCAAAATAATTTGCCAAAATACTTTGCCTCCCAAAATAATTTGCCAAAATAATTTGCCTCCCAAAATAATTTGCCAAAATAATTTGCCTCCCAAAATAATTTGCCTCCCAAAATAATTTGCCAAAATAATTTGCCTCCCAAAATAATTTGCCTCCCAAAATAATTTGCCAAAATAATTTGCCTCCCAAAATAATTTGCCTCCCAAAATAATTTGCCAAAATAATTTGCCTCCCAAAATAATTTGCCAAAATACTTTGCCTGCCAAAATAATTTGCCTCCCAAAATAATTTGCCTCCCAAAATAATTTGCCAAAATAATTTGCCAAAATAATTTGCCTCCCAAAATAATTTGCCTCCCAAAATAATTTGCCTGCCAAAATAATTTGCCTCCCAAAATAATTTGCCTCCCAAAATAATTTGCCTCCCAAAATAATTTGCCAAAATAATTTGCCTCCCAAAATAATTTGCCAAAATAATTTGCCTCCCAAAATAATTTGCCTCCCAAAATAATTTGCAAAAATAATTTGCCTCCCAAAATAATTTGCAAAAATAATTTGCCTCCCAAAATAATTTGCCAAAATAATTTGCCTCCCAAAATAATTTGCCAAAATAATTTGCCTCCCAAAATAATTTGCCAAAATAATTTGCCTCCCAAAATAATTTGCCAAAATAATTTGCCTCCCAAAATAATTTGCCAAAATAATTTGCCTCCCAAAATAATTTTCCTCCCAAAATAATTTGCCTCCCAAAATAATTTGCCAAAATAATTTGCCTCCCAAAATAATTTGCAAAAATAATTTGCCTCCCAAAATAATTTGCAAAAATAATTTGCCTCCCAAAATAATTTGCCAAAATAATTTGCCTCCCAAAATAATTTGCCAAAATAATTTGCCTCCCAAAATAATTTGCCAAAATAATTTGCCTCCCAAAATAATTTGCCAAAATAATTTGCCTCCCAAAATAATTTGCCAAAATAATTTGCCTCCCAAAATAATTTGCCTGCCAAAATAATTTGCCTCCCAAAATAATTTGCCAAAATAATTTGCCTCCCAAAATAATTTGCCTCCCAAAATAATTTGCCTGCCAAAATAATTTGCCTCCCAAAATAATTTGCCTCCCAAAATAATTTGCCAAAATAATTTGCCTCCCAAAATAATTTGCCTCCCAAAATAATTTGCCTCCCAAAATAATTTGCCAAAATAATTTGCCTCCCAAAATAATTTGCCTCCCAAAATAATTTGCCAAAATAATTTGCCTCCCAAAATAATTTGCCAAAATACTTTGCCTCCCAAAATAATTTGCCAAAATAATTTGCCTCCCAAAATAATTTGCCAAAATAATTTGCCTCCCAAAATAATTTGCCTCCCAAAATAATTTGCCAAAATAATTTGCCTCCCAAAATAATTTGCCAAAATAATTTGCCTCCCAAAATAATTTGCCTCCCAAAATAATTTGCCAAAATAATTTGCCTCCCAAAATAATTTGCCAAAATAATTTGCCTGCCAAAATAATTTGCCAAAATAATTTGCCTCCCAAAATAATTTGGCAAAAATAATTTGCCAAAATAATTTGCCTCCCAAAATAATTTGCCAAAATACTTTGCCTCCCAAAATAATTTGCCAAAATAATTTGCCTCCCAAAATAATTTGCCAAAATAATTTGCCTGCCAAAATAATTTGCCTCCCAAAATAATTTGCCTCCCAAAATAATTTGCCAAAATAATTTGCCTCCCAAAATAATTTGCCAAAATAATTTGCCTCCCAAAATAATTTGCCAAAATAATTTGCCAAAATAATTTGCCTCCCAAAATAATTTGCCAAAATAATTTGCCTCCCAAAATAATTTGCCTCCCAAAATAATTTGCCAAAATAATTTGCCTCCCAAAATAATTTGCAAAAATAATTTGCCTCCCAAAATAATTTGCAAAAATAATTTGCCTCCCAAAATAATTTGCCTCCCAAAATAATTTGCCTCCCAAAATAATTTGCCAAAATAATTTGCCAAAATAATTTGCCAAAATAATTTGCCAAAATAATTTGCCTCCCAAAATAATTTGCCAAAATAATTTGCCTCCCAAAATAATTTGCCTGCCAAAATAATTTGCCTCCCAAAATAATTTGCCAAAATAATTTGCCTCCCAAAATAATTTGCCAAAATAATTTGCCTCCCAAAATAATTTGCCTCCCAAAATAATTTGCCAAAATAATTTGCCTCCCAAAATAATTTGCCAAAATAATTTGCCTCCCAAAATAATTTGCCAAAATAATTTGCCTCCCAAAATAATTTGCCTGCCAAAATAATTTGCCTCCCAAAATAATTTGCCTCCCAAAATAATTTGCCTCCCAAAATAATTTGCCTCCCAAAATAATTTGCCAAAATAATTTGCCTCCCAAAATAATTTGCCTCCCAAAATAATTTGCCAAAATAATTTGCCTCCCAAAATAATTTGCCAAAATAATTTGCCTCCCTTAATAATTAGCCAAAACAATGTTTTAGGAGCTGTTTCTCAACAACCAAAGTGTCAAATAATGGTTAGAAGCTGTTTTTCAACAACCAAAAGTGTCAAATAATGTTTTGCCAAAATAATTTGCCTCCCAAAATAATTTGCCTCCCAAAATAATTTGCCAAAATAATTTGCCTCCCAAAATAATTTGCCAAAATAATTTGCCTCCCAAAATAATTAGCCAAAACAATGTTTTAGGAGCTGTTTCTCAACAACCAAAGTGTCAAATAATGGTTAGAAGCTGTTTTTCAACAACCAAAAGTGTCAAATAATGTTTTAGGAGCTGTTTCTCAATAACCAAAAGTGTAAAATAATGGTTAGAAGCTGTTTTTCAACAACCAAAAGTGTCAAATAATGTTTTAGGAGCTGTTTCTCAACAACCAAAAGTGTCAAATAATGTTTTAGGAGCTGTTTCTCAACAACCAAAGTGTCAAATAATGGTTAGAAGCTGTTTTTCAACAACCAAAAGTGTCAAATAATGTTTTAGGAGCTGTTTCTCAATAACCAAAAGTGTAAAATAATGTTTTAGGAGCTGTTTCTCAACAACCAAAGTGTCAAATAATGGTTAGAAGCTGTTTTTCAACACCCAAAAGTGTCAAATAATGTTTTAGGAGCTGTTTCTCAATAACCAAAAGTGTAAAATAATGTTTTAGAAGCTGTTTCTCAACAACCAAAGTGTCAAATAATGGTTAGAAGCTGTTTTTCAACAACCAAAAGTGTCAAATAATGTTTTAGGAGCTGTTTCTCAATAACCAAAAGTGTAAAATAATGTTTTAGGAGCTGTTTCTCAACAACCAAAGTGTCAAATAATGGTTAGAAGCTGTTTTTCAACAACCAAAAGTGTCAAATAATGTTTTAGGAGCTGTTTCTCAATAACCAAAAGTGTAAAATAATGTTTTAGGAGCTGTTTCTCAACAACCAAAGTGTCAAATAATGGTTAGAAGCTGTTTTTCAACAACCAAAAGTGTCAAATAATGTTTTAGGAGCTGTTTCTCAATAACCAAAAGTGTAAAATAATGTTTTAGGAGCTGTTTCTCAACAGCCAAAGTGTCAAATAATGGTTAGAAGCTGTTTTTCAACAACCAAAAGTGTCAAATAATGTTTTAGGAGCTGTTTCTCAATAACCAAAAGTGTAAAATAATGTTTTAGGAGCTGTTTCTCAACAACCAAAGTGTCAAATAATGGTTAGAAGCTGTTTTTCAACAACCAAAAGTGTCAAATAATGTTTTAGGAGCTGTTTCTCAATAACCAAAAGTGTAAAATAATGTTTTAGGAGCTGTTTCTCAACAACCAAAGTGTCAAATAATGGTTAGAAGCTGTTTTTCAACAACCAAAAGTGTCAAATAATGTTTTAGGAGCTGTTTCTCAATAACCAAAAGTGTAAAATAATGTTTTAGGAGCTGTTTCTCAATAACCAAAAGTGTAAAATAATGGTTAGAAGCTGTTTTTCAACAACCAAAAGTGTCAAATAATGTTTTAGGAGCTGTTTCTCAACAACCAAAAGTGTCAAATAATGTTTTAGGAGCTGTTTCTCAACAACCAAAGTGTCAAATAATGGTTAGAAGCTGTTTTTCAACAACCAAAAGTGTCAAATAATGTTTTAGGAGCTGTTTCTCAATAACCAAAAGTGTAAAATAATGTTTTAGGAGCTGTTTCTCAACAACCAAAGTGTCAAATAATGGTTAGAAGCTGTTTTTCAACTCCCAAAAGTGTCAAATAATGTTTTAGGAGCTGTTTCTCAATAACCAAAAGTGTAAAATAATGTTTTAGAAGCTGTTTCTCAACAACCAAAGTGTCAAATAATGGTTAGAAGCTGTTTTTCAACAACCAAAAGTGTCAAATAATGTTTTAGGAGCTGTTTCTCAATAACCAAAAGTGTAAAATAATGTTTTAGGAGCTGTTTCTCAACAACCAAAGTGTCAAATAATGGTTAGAAGCTGTTTTTCAACAACCAAAAGTGTCAAATAATGTTTTAGGAGCTGTTTCTCAATAACCAAAAGTGTAAAATAATGTTTTAGGAGCTGTTTCTCAACAGCCAAAGTGTCAAATAATGGTTAGAAGCTGTTTTTCAACAACCAAAAGTGTCAAATAATGTTTTAGGAGCTGTTTCTCAATAACCAAAAGTGTAAAATAATGTTTTAGGAGCTGTTTCTCAACAACCAAAGTGTCAAATAATGGTTAGAAGCTGTTTTTCAACAACCAAAAGTGTCAAATAATGTTTTAGGAGCTGTTTCTCAATAACCAAAAGTGTAAAATAATGTTTTAGGAGCTGTTTCTCAACAACCAAAGTGTCAAATAATGGTTAGAAGCTGTTTTTCAACAACCAAAAGTGTCAAATAATGTTTTAGGAGCTGTTTCTCAATAACCAAAAGTGTAAAATAATGTTTTAGGAGCTGTTTCTCAATAACCAAAAGTGTAAAATAATGGTTAGAAGCTGTTTTTCAACAACCAAAAGTGTCAAATAATGTTTTAGGAGCTGTTTCTCAACAACCAAAAGTGTCAAATAATGTTTTAGGAGCTGTTTCTCAACAACCAAAGTGTCAAATAATGGTTAGAAGCTGTTTTTCAACAACCAAAAGTGTCAAATAATGTTTTAGGAGCTGTTTCTCAATAACCAAAAGTGTAAAATAATGTTTTAGGAGCTGTTTCTCAACAACCAAAGTGTCAAATAATGGTTAGAAGCTGTTTTTCAACACCCAAAAGTGTCAAATAATGTTTTAGGAGCTGTTTCTCAATAACCAAAAGTGTAAAATAATGTTTTAGAAGCTGTTTCTCAACAACCAAAGTGTCAAATAATGGTTAGAAGCTGTTTTTCAACAACCAAAAGTGTCAAATAATGTTTTAGGAGCTGTTTCTCAATAACCAAAAGTGTAAAATAATGTTTTAGGAGCTGTTTCTCAACAACCAAAGTGTCAAATAATGGTTAGAAGCTGTTTTTCAACAACCAAAAGTGTCAAATAATGTTTTAGGAGCTGTTTCTCAATAACCAAAAGTGTAAAATAATGTTTTAGGAGCTGTTTCTCAACAACCAAAGTGTCAAATAATGGTTAGAAGCTGTTTTTCAACAACCAAAAGTGTCAAATAATGTTTTAGGAGCTGTTTCTCAATAACCAAAAGTGTAAAATAATGTTTTAGGAGCTGTTTCTCAACAGCCAAAGTGTCAAATAATGGTTAGAAGCTGTTTTTCAACAACCAAAAGTGTCAAATAATGTTTTAGGAGCTGTTTCTCAATAACCAAAAGTGTAAAATAATGTTTTAGGAGCTGTTTCTCAACAACCAAAGTGTCAAATAATGGTTAGAAGCTGTTTTTCAACAACCAAAAGTGTCAAATAATGTTTTAGGAGCTGTTTCTCAATAACCAAAAGTGTAAAATAATGTTTTAGGAGCTGTTTCTCAACAACCAAAGTGTCAAATAATGGTTAGAAGCTGTTTTTCAACAACCAAAAGTGTCAAATAATGTTTTAGGAGCTGTTTCTCAATAACCAAAAGTGTAAAATAATGTTTTAGGAGCTGTTTCTCAATAACCAAAAGTGTAAAATAATGGTTAGAAGCTGTTTTTCAACAACCAAAAGTGTCAAATAATGTTTTAGGAGCTGTTTCTCAACAACCAAAAGTGTCAAATAATGTTTTAGGAGCTGTTTCTCAACAACCAAAGTGTCAAATAATGGTTAGAAGCTGTTTTTCAACAACCAAAAGTGTCAAATAATGTTTTAGGAGCTGTTTCTCAATAACCAAAAGTGTAAAATAATGTTTTAGGAGCTGTTTCTCAACAACCAAAGTGTCAAATAATGGTTAGAAGCTGTTTTTCAACTCCCAAAAGTGTCAAATAATGTTTTAGGAGCTGTTTCTCAATAACCAAAAGTGTAAAATAATGTTTTAGAAGCTGTTTCTCAACAACCAAAGTGTCAAATAATGGTTAGAAGCTGTTTTTCAACAACCAAAAGTGTCAAATAATGTTTTAGGAGCTGTTTCTCAATAACCAAAAGTGTAAAATAATGTTTTAGGAGCTGTTTCTCAACAACCAAAGTGTCAAATAATGGTTAGAAGCTGTTTTTCAACAACCAAAAGTGTCAAATAATGTTTTAGGAGCTGTTTCTCAATAACCAAAAGTGTAAAATAATGTTTTAGGAGCTGTTTCTCAACAGCCAAAGTGTCAAATAATGGTTAGAAGCTGTTTTTCAACAACCAAAAGTGTCAAATAATGTTTTAGGAGCTGTTTCTCAATAACCAAAAGTGTAAAATAATGTTTTAGGAGCTGTTTCTCAACAACCAAAGTGTCAAATAATGGTTAGAAGCTGTTTTTCAACAACCAAAAGTGTCAAATAATGTTTTAGGAGCTGTTTCTCAATAACCAAAAGTGTAAAATAATGTTTTAGGAGCTGTTTCTCAACAACCAAAGTGTCAAATAATGGTTAGAAGCTGTTTTTCAACAACCAAAAGTGTCAAATAATGTTTTAGGAGCTGTTTCTCAATAACCAAAAGTGTAAAATAATGTTTTAGGAGCTGTTTCTCAACAACCAAAGTGTCAAATAATGGTTAGAAGCTGTTTTTCAACAACCAAAAGTGTCAAATAATGTTTTAGGAGCTGTTTCTCAATAACCAAAAGTGTAAAATAATGTTTTAGGAGCTGTTTCTCAACAACCAAAGTGTCAAATAATGGTTAGAAGCTGTTTTTCAACAACCAAAAGTGTCAAATAATGTTTTAGGAGCTGTTTCTCAACAACCAAAAGTGTAAAATAATGTTTTAGGAGCTGTTTCTCAACAGCCAAAGTGTCAAATAATGGTTAGAAGCTGTTTTTCAACAACCAAAAGTGTCAAATAATGTTTTAGGAGCTGTTTCTCAATAACCAAAAGTGTAAAATAATGTTTTAGGAGCTGTTTCTCAACAACCAAAGTGTCAAATAATGGTTAGAAGCTGTTTTTCAACAACCAAAAGTGTCAAATAATGTTTTAGGAGCTGTTTCTCAATAACCAAAAGTGTAAAATAATGTTTTAGGAGCTGTTTCTCAACAACCAAAGTGTCAAATAATGGTTAGAAGCTGTTTTTCAACAACCAAAAGTGTCAAATAATGTTTTAGGAGCTGTTTCTCAATAACCAAAAGTGTAAAATAATGTTTTAGGAGCTGTTTCTCAACAACCAAAGTGTCAAATAATGGTTAGAAGCTGTTTTTCTACAACCAAAAGTGTCAAATAATGTTTTAGGAGCTGTTTCTCAATAACCAAAAGTGTAAAATAATGTTTTAGGAGCTGTTTCTCAACAACCAAAGTGTCAAATAATGGTTAGAAGCTGTTTTTCAACAACCAAAAGTGTCAAATAATGTTTTAGGAGCTGTTTCTCAATAACCAAAAGTGTAAAATAATGTTTTAGGAGCTGTTTCTCAACAACCAAAGTGTCAAATAATGGTTAGAAGCTGTTTTTCAACAACCAAAAGTGTAAAATAATGTTTTAGGAGCTGTTTCTCAATAACCAAAAGTGTAAAATAATGTTTTAGGAGCTGTTTCTCAACAACCAAAGTGTCAAATAATGGTTAGAAGCTGTTTTTCAACAACCAAAAGTGTCAAATAATGTTTTAGGAGCTGTTTCTCAATAACCAAAAGTGTAAAATAATGTTTTAGGAGCTGTTTCTCAACAACCAAAGTGTCAAATAATGGTTAGAAGCTGTTTTTCAACAACCAAAAGTGTCAAATAATGTTTTAGGAGCTGTTTCTCAACAACCAAAAGTGTAAAATAATGTTTTAGGAGCTGTTTCTCAACAACCAAAGTGTCAAATAATGGTTAGAAGCTGTTTTTCAACAACCAAAAGTGTCAAATAATGTTTTAGGTGCTGTTTCTCAATAACCAAAAGTGTAAAATAATGTTTTAGGAGCTGTTTCTCAACAACCAAAGTGTCAAATAATGGTTAGAAGCTGTTTTTCAACAACCAAAAGTGTCAAATAATGTTTTAGGAGCTGTTTCTCAATAACCAAAAGTGTAAAATAATGTTTTAGGAGCTGTTTCTCAACAACCAAAGTGTCAAATAATGGTTAGAAGCTGTTTTTCAACAACCAAAAGTGTCGAATAATGTTTTAGGAGCTGTTTCTCAATAACCAAAAGTGTAAAATAATGTTTTAGGAGCTGTTTCTCAACAACCAAAGTGTCAAATAATGGTTAGAAGCTGTTTTTCAACAACCAAAAGTGTCAAATAATGTTTTAGGAGCTGTTTCTCAACAACCAAAAGTGTAAAATAATGTTTTAGGAGCTGTTTCTCAACAACCAAAGTGTCAAATAATGGTTATAAGCTGTTTTTCAACAACCAAAAGTGTCAAATAATGTTTTAGGAGCTGTTTCTCAATAACCAAAAGTGTAAAATAATGTTTTAGGAGCTGTTTCTCAACAACCAAAGTGTCAAATAATGGTTAGAAGCTGTTTTTCAACAACCAAAAGTGTCAAATAATGTTTTAGGAGCTGTTTCTCAATAACCAAAAGTGTAAAATAATGTTTTAGGAGCTGTTTCTCAACAACCAAAGTGTCAAATAATGGTTAGAAGCTGTTTTTCAACAACCAAAAGTGTCAAATAATGTTTTAGGAGCTGTTTCTCAATAACCAAAAGTGTAAAATAATGTTTTAGGAGCTGTTTCTCAACAACCAAAGTGTCAAATAATGGTTAGAAGCTGTTTTTCAACAACCAAAAGTGTCAAATAATGTTTTAGGAGCTGTTTCTCAACAACCAAAAGTGTAAAATAATGTTTTAGGAGCTGTTTCTCAACAACCAAAGTGTCAAATAATGGTTATAAGCTGTTTTTCAACAACCAAAAGTGTCAAATAATGTTTTAGGAGCTGTTTCTCAATAACCAAAAGTGTAAAATAATGTTTTAGGAGCTGTTTCTCAACAACCAAAGTGTCAAATAATGGTTAGAAGCTGTTTTTCAACAACCAAAAGTGTCAAATAATGTTTTAGGAGCTGTTTCTCAATAACCAAAAGTGTAAAATAATGTTTTAGGAGCTGTTTCTCAACAACCAAAGTGTCAAATAATGGTTAGAAGCTGTTTTTCAACAACCAAAAGTGTCAAATAATGTTTTAGGAGCTGTTTCTCAATAACCAAAAGTGTAAAATAATGTTTTAGGAGCTGTTTCTCAACAACCAAAGTGTCAAATAATGGTTAGAAGCTGTTTTTCAACAACCAAAAGTGTCAAATAATGTTTTAGGAGCTGTTTCTCAATAACCAAAAGTGTAAAATAATGTTTTAGGAGCTGTTTCTCAATAACCAAAAGTGTAAAATAATGGTTAGAAGCTGTTTTTCAACAACCAAAAGTGTCAAATAATGTTTTAGGAGCTGTTTCTCAACAACCAAAAGTGTAAAATAATGTTTTAGGAGCTGTTTCTCAACAACCAAAGTGTCAAATAATGGTTAGAAGCTGTTTTTCAACAACCAAAAGTGTCAAATAATGTTTTAGGAGCTGTTTCTCAATAACCAAAAGTGTAAAATAATGTTTTAGGAGCTGTTTCTCAACAACCAAAGTGTCAAATAATGGTTAGAAGCTGTTTTTCAACAACCAAAAGTGTCAAATAATGTTTTAGGAGCTGTTTCTCAATAACCAAAAGTGTAAAATAATGTTTTAGGAGCTGTTTCTCAACAACCAAAGTGTCAAATAATGGTTAGAAGCTGTTTTTCAACAACCAAAAGTGTCAAATAATGTTTTAGGAGCTGTTTCTCAATAACCAAAAGTGTAAAATAATGTTTTAGGAGCTGTTTCTCAACAACCAAAGTGTCAAATAATGGTTAGAAGCTGTTTTTCAACAACCAAAAGTGTCAAATAATGTTTTAGGAGCTGTTTCTCAATAACCAAAAGTGTAAAATAATGTTTTAGGAGCTGTTTCTCAACAGCCAAAGTGTCAAATAATGGTTAGAAGCTGTTTTTCAACAACCAAAAGTGTCAAATAATGTTTTAGGAGCTGTTTCTCAATAACCAAAAGTGTAAAATAATGTTTTAGGAGCTGTTTCTCAACAACCAAAGTGTCAAATAATGGTTAGAAGCTGTTTTTCAACAACCAAAAGTGTCAAATAATGTTTTAGGAGCTGTTTCTCAATAACCAAAAGTGTAAAATAATGTTTTAGGAGCTGTTTCTCAACAACCAAAGTGTCAAATAATGGTTAGAAGCTGTTTTTCAACAACCAAAAGTGTCAAATAATGTTTTAGGAGCTGTTTCTCAATAACCAAAAGTGTAAAATAATGTTTTAGGAGCTGTTTCTCAACAACCAAAGTGTCAAATAATGGTTAGAAGCTGTTTTTCAACAACCAAAAGTGTCAAATAATGTTTTAGGAGCTGTTTCTCAATAACCAAAAGTGTAAAATAATGTTTTAGGAGCTGTTTCTCAACAACCAAAGTGTCAAATAATGGTTAGAAGCTGTTTTTCAACAACCAAAAGTGTCAAATAATGTTTTAGGAGCTGTTTCTCAACAACCAAAAGTGTAAAATAATGTTTTAGGAGCTGTTTCTCAACAACCAAAGTGTCAAATAATGGTTAGAAGCTGTTTTTCAACAACCAAAAGTGTCAAATAATGTTTTAGGAGCTGTTTCTCAATAACCAAAAGTGTAAAATAATGTTTTAGGAGCTGTTTCTCAACAACCAAAGTGTCAAATAATGGTTAGAAGCTGTTTTTCAACAACCAAAAGTGTCAAATAATGTTTTAGGAGCTGTTTCTCAATAACCAAAAGTGTAAAATAATGTTTTAGGAGCTGTTTCTCAACAACCAAAGTGTCAAATAATGGTTAGAAGCTGTTTTTCAACAACCAAAAGTGTCAAATAATGTTTTAGGAGCTGTTTCTCAATAACCAAAAGTGTAAAATAATGTTTTAGGAGCTGTTTCTCAACAACCAAAGTGTCAAATAATGGTTAGAAGCTGTTTTTCAACAACCAAAAGTGTCAAATAATGTTTTAGGAGCTGTTTCTCAATAACCAAAAGTGTAAAATAATGTTTTAGGAGCTGTTTCTCAACAGCCAAAGTGTCAAATAATGGTTAGAAGCTGTTTTTCAACAACCAAACGTGTCAAATAATGTTTTAGGAGCTGTTTCTCAATAACCAAAAGTGTAAAATAATGTTTTAGGAGCTGTTTCTCAACAACCAAAGTGTCAAATAATGGTTAGAAGCTGTTTTTCAACAACCAAAAGTGTCAAATAATGTTTTAGGAGCTGTTTCTCAATAACCAAAAGTGTAAAATAATGTTTTAGGAGCTGTTTCTCAACAACCAAAGTGTCAAATAATGTTTTAGGAGCTGTTTCTCAGTAACCAAAAGTGTAAAATAATGTTTTAGGAGCTGTTTCTCAACAACCAAAGTGTCAAATAATGGTTAGAAGCTGTTTTTCAACAACCAAAAGTGTCGAATAATGTTTTAGGAGCTGTTTCTCAATAACCAAAAGTGTAAAATAATGTTTTAGGAGCTGTTTCTCAACAACCAAAGTGTCAAATAATGGTTAGAAGCTGTTTTTCAACAACCAAAAGTGTCAAATAATGTTTTAGGAGCTGTTTCTCAACAACCAAAAGTGTAAAATAATGTTTTAGGAGCTGTTTCTCAACAACCAAAGTGTCAAATAATGGTTAGAAGCTGTTTTTCAACAACCAAAAGTGTCAAATAATGTTTTAGGAGCTGTTTCTCAATAACCAAAAGTGTAAAATTATGTTTTAGGAGCTGTTTCTCAACAACCAAAGTGTCAAATAATGGTTAGAAGCTGTTTTTCAACAACCAAAAGTGTCAAATAATGTTTTAGGAGCTGTTTCTCAATAACCAAAAGTGTAAAATAATGTTTTAGGAGCTGTTTCTCAACAACCAAAGTGTCAAATAATGGTTAGAAGCTGTTTTTCAACAACCAAAAGTGTCAAATAATGTTTTAGGAGCTGTTTCTCAATAACCAAAAGTGTAAAATAATGTTTTAGGAGCTGTTTCTCAACAACCAAAGTGTCAAATAATGGTTAGAAGCTGTTTTTCAACAACCAAAAGTGTCAAATAATGTTTTAGGAGCCGTTTCTCAATAACCAAAAGTGTAAAATAATGTTTTAGGAGCTGTTTCTCAACAACCAAAGTGTCAAATAATGGTTAGAAGCTGTTTTTCAAAATAATTTAATTTGCCAAAATAATTTGCCTCCCAAAATAATTTGCCTCCCAAAATAATTTGCCAAAATAATTTGCCTCCCAAAATAATTTGCCAAAATAATTTGCCTGCCAAAATAATTTGCCTCCCAAAATAATTTGCCAAACACTTGTTTTTAACACCTTTTTTTTTGTTTATTTATTTATAGGCATTATTCATGCCTATAAAAATCATGCCGGCTGCCCTTGATGTCTGGAATGCTCCTTGGGAACGCCAGGGGAGTGACCTCCGAACACCGGGGATAGGGTCGAGATGCCTGGGGGGTCTCCACGCCCGGTCAACGATAGTGGGCGCGCTATGTTGTCTGGAATCCCCATGGATATGTACCGCTCAAGCTGGTACATTGAGGTACATTAGGCCCGTCACAAGTACTAATACATTATTCAAATTACAATAAAAAATGCATGAATAGTGAAAGTAGCAGATCTACGAAAATCTACCAAAATAATTTGCCTCCCAAAATAATTTGCCAAAATAATTTGCCTCCCAAAATAATTTGCCAAAATAATTTGCCTCCCAAAATAATTTGCCTCCCAAAATAATTTGCCTCCCAAAATAATTTGCCTCCCAAAATAATTTGCCAAAATAATTTGCCAAAATAATTTGCCTCCCAAAATAATTTGCCTGCCAAAATAATTTGCCTCCCAAAATAATTTAATTTGCCTCCCAAAATAATT
The DNA here is from genome assembly GCF_963924005.1 of Protomyctophum bolini. Classification (NCBI taxonomy): domain Eukaryota; kingdom Metazoa; phylum Chordata; class Actinopteri; order Myctophiformes; family Myctophidae; genus Protomyctophum; species Protomyctophum bolini. The sequence continues at coordinate 5,419,877 of NC_137870.1, forward strand.
TGCCTCCCAAAATAATTTGCCAAAATAATTTGCCTCCCAAAATAATTTGCCTCCCAAAATAATTTGCCTGCCAAAATAATTTGCCTCCCAAAATAATTTGCCTCCCAAAATAATTTAATTTGCCAAAATAATTTGCCTCCCAAAATAATTTGCCTCCCAAAATAATTTGCCTCCCAAAATAATTTGCCTCCCAAAATAATTTGCCAAAATAATTTGCCAAAATAATTTGCCTCCCAAAATAATTTGCCAAAATAATTTGCCTCCCAAAATAATTTGCCAAAATAATTTGCCTCCCAAAATAATTTGCCAAAATAATTTGCCTCCCAAAATAATTTGCCAAAATAATTTGCCTCCCAAAATAATTTGCCAAAATAATTTGCCTCCCAAAATAATTTGCCTCCCAAAATAATTTGCCTCCCAAAATAATTTGCCTGCCAAAATAATTTGCCTCCCAAAATAATTTGCCTCCCAAAATAATTTGCCTGCCAAAATAATTTGCCTCCCAAAATAATTTGCCTCCCAAAATAATTTGCCTCCCAAAATAATTTGCCAAAATAATTTGCCTCCCAAAATAATTTGCCTCCCAAAATAATTTGCCTCCCAAAATAATTTGCCTCCCAAAATAATTTGCCTCCCAAAATAATTTGCCTCCCAAAATAATTTGCCTGCCAAAATAATTTGCCTCCCAAAATAATTTGCCTCCCAAAATAATTTGCCTGCCAAAATAATTTGCCTCCCAAAATAATTTGCCTCCCAAAATAATTTGCCAAAATAATTTGCCAAAATAATTTGCCTCCCAAAATAATTTGCCTCCCAAAATAATTTGCCTCCCAAAATAATTTGCCTCCCAAAATAATTTGCCTCCCAAAATAATTTGCCTCCCAAAATAATTTGCCTGCCAAAATAATTTGCCTCCCAAAATAATTTGCCTGCCAAAATAATTTGCCTGCCAAAATAATTTGCCTCCCAAAATAATTTGCCTCCCAAAATAATTTGCCAAAATAATTTGCCAAAATAATTTGCCAAAATAATTTGCCTCCCAAAATAATTTGCCAAAATAATTTGCCTCCCAAAATAATTTGCCAAAATAATTTGCCTCCCAAAATAATTTGCCTGCCAAAATAATTTGCCAAAATAATTTGCCTCCCAAAATAATTTGCCTCCCAAAATAATTTGCCTCCCAAAATAATTTGCAAAAATAATTTGCCTCCCAAAATAATTTGCCAAAATAATTTGCCTCCCAAAATAATTTGCCAAAATAATTTGCCTCCCAAAATAATTTGCCAAAATAATTTGCCTTCCAAAATAATTTGCCAAAATAATTTGCCTCCCAAAATAATTTGCCAAAATAATTTGCCTCCCAAAATAATTTGCCAAAATAATTTGCCTCCCAAAATAATTTGCCAAAATAATTTGCCTCCCAAAATAATTTGCCAAAATAATTTGCCTCCCAAAATAATTTGCCTGCCAAAATAATTTGCCTCCCAAAATAATTTGCCAAAATAATTTGCCTCCCAAAATAATTTGCCTCCCAAAATAATTTGCCAAAATAATTTGCCTCCCAAAATAATTTGCCAAAATAATTTGCCTCCCAAAATAATTTGCCTCCCAAAATAATTTGCCAAAATAATTTGCCTCCCAAAATAATTTGCCTCCCAAAATAATTTGCCTCCCAAAATAATTTGCAAAAATAATTTGCCTCCCAAAATAATTTGCCAAAATAATTTGCCTCCCAAAATAATTTGCCAAAATAATTTGCAAAAATAATTTGCCTCCCAAAATAATTTGCCAAAATAATTTGCCAAAATAATTTGCCTCCCAAAATAATTTGCCAAAATAATTTGCCTCCCAAAATAATTTGCCAAAATAATTTGCCTCCCAAAATAATTTGCCTGCCAAAATAATTTGCCAAAATAATTTGCCTCCCAAAATAATTTGCCTCCCAAAATAATTTGCCTCCCAAAATAATTTGCAAAAATAATTTGCCTCCCAAAATAATTTGCCAAAATAATTTGCCTCCCAAAATAATTTGCCAAAATAATTTGCCTCCCAAAATAATTTGCCAAAATAATTTGCCTCCCAAAATAATTTGCCAAAATAATTTGCCTCCCAAAATAATTTGCCAAAATAATTTGCCTCCCAAAATAATTTGCCAAAATAATTTGCCTCCCAAAATAATTTGCCAAAATAATTTGCCTCCCAAAATAATTTGCCAAAATAATTTGCCTCCCAAAATAATTTGCCTGCCAAAATAATTTGCCTCCCAAAATAATTTGCCAAAATAATTTGCCTCCCAAAATAATTTGCCAAAATAATTTGCCTCCCAAAATAATTTGCCAAAATAATTTGCCTCCCAAAATAATTTGCCTCCCAAAATAATTTGCCAAAATAATTTGCCTCCCAAAATAATTTGCCTCCCAAAATAATTTGCCTCCCAAAATAATTTGCAAAAATAATTTGCCTCCCAAAATAATTTGCCAAAATAATTTGCCTCCCAAAATAATTTGCCAAAATAATTTGCAAAAATAATTTGCCTCCCAAAATAATTTGCCAAAATAATTTGCCTCCCAAAATAATTTGCCTCCCAAAATAATTTGCCAAAATAATTTGCCTCCCAAAATAATTTGCCAAAATAATTTGCCTCCCAAAATAATTTGCCAAAATAATTTGCCTCCCAAAATAATTTGCCAAAATAATTTGCCTCCCAAAATAATTTGCCTCCCAAAATAATTTGCCTCCCAAAATAATTTGCCTCCCAAAATAATTTGCCTCCCAAAATAATTTGCCAAAATAATTTGCCTCCCAAAATAATTTGCCAAAATAATTTGCCTCCCAAAATAATTTGCCAAAATAATTTGCCTCCCAAAATAATTTGCCAAAATAATTTGCCTCCCAAAATAATTTGCCAAAATAATTTCCCTCCCAAAATAATTTGCCTCCCAAAATAATTTGCCTCCCAAAATAATTTGCCAAAATAATTTGCCTCCCAAAATAATTTGCCTCCCAAAATAATTTGCCAAAATAATTTGCCTCCCAAAATAATTTGCCAAAATAATTAGCCAAAACAATGTTTTAGGAGCTGTTTCTCAATTCAATTCAATTCAATTCAATTTTATTATAGTGTCAAATCACAACAAGTTGTCTCAAGACACTTTACAACCAACAAAGATCCACCCAGAGCAAGCAACATTGCGACAATGGTAACGAAAAACTCCCCTTTAGGAAGAAACGTCAGGCAGAACCCGAAAACAACATAATGTTTTTCTCAACAACCAAAGTGTCAAATAATGGTTAGAAGCTGTTTTTCAACAACCAAAAGTGTCAAATAATGTTTTAGGAGCTGTTTCTCAATAACCAAAAGTGTAAAATAATGTTTTAGGAGCTGTTTCTCAACAGCCAAAGTGTCAAATAATGGTTAGAAGCTGTTTTTCAACAACCAAAAGTGTCAAATAATGTTTTAGGAGCTGTTTCTCAATAACCAAAAGTGTAAAATAATGTTTTAGGAGCTGTTTCTCAACAACCAAAGTGTCAAATAATGGTTAGAAGCTGTTTTTCAACAACCAAAAGTGTCAAATAATGTTTTAGGAGCTGTTTCTCAACAACCAAAAGTGTAAAATAATGTTTTAGGAGCTGTTTCTCAACAACCAAAGTGTCAAATAATGGTTAGAAGCTGTTTTTCAACAACCAAAAGTGTCAAATAATGTTTTAGGAGCTGTTTCTCAATAACCAAAAGTGTCAAATAATGTTTTAGGAGCTGTTTCTCAACAACCAAAGTGTCAAATAATGGTTAGAAGCTGTTTTTCAACAACCAAAAGTGTCAAATAATGTTTTAGGAGCTGTTTCTCAATAACCAAAAGTGTAAAATAATGTTTTAGGAGCTGTTTCTCAACAACCAAAGTGTCAAATAATGGTTAGAAGCTGTTTTTCAACAACCAAAAGTGTCAAATAATGTTTTAGGAGCTGTTTCTCAACAACCAAAAGTGTAAAATAATGTTTTAGGAGCTGTTTCTCAACAACCAAAGTGTCAAATAATGGTTAGAAGCTGTTTTTCAACAACCAAAAGTGTCAAATAATGTTTTAGGTGCTGTTTCTCAATAACCAAAAGTGTAAAATAATGTTTTAGGAGCTGTTTCTCAACAACCAAAGTGTCAAATAATGGTTAGAAGCTGTTTTTCAACAACCAAAAGTGTCAAATAATGTTTTAGGAGCTGTTTCTCAATAACCAAAAGTGTAAAATAATGTTTTAGGAGCTGTTTCTCAACAACCAAAGTGTCAAATAATGGTTAGAAGCTGTTTTTCAACAACCAAAAGTGTCGAATAATGTTTTAGGAGCTGTTTCTCAATAACCAAAAGTGTAAAATAATGTTTTAGGAGCTGTTTCTCAACAACCAAAGTGTCAAATAATGGTTAGAAGCTGTTTTTCAACAACCAAAAGTGTCAAATAATGTTTTAGGAGCTGTTTCTCAACAACCAAAAGTGTAAAATAATGTTTTAGGAGCTGTTTCTCAACAACCAAAGTGTCAAATAATGGTTATAAGCTGTTTTTCAACAACCAAAAGTGTCAAATAATGTTTTAGGAGCTGTTTCTCAATAACCAAAAGTGTAAAATAATGTTTTAGGAGCTGTTTCTCAACAACCAAAGTGTCAAATAATGGTTAGAAGCTGTTTTTCAACAACCAAAAGTGTCAAATAATGTTTTAGGAGCTGTTTCTCAATAACCAAAAGTGTAAAATAATGTTTTAGGAGCTGTTTCTCAACAACCAAAGTGTCAAATAATGGTTAGAAGCTGTTTTTCAACAACCAAAAGTGTCAAATAATGTTTTAGGAGCTGTTTCTCAATAACCAAAAGTGTAAAATAATGTTTTAGGAGCTGTTTCTCAACAACCAAAGTGTCAAATAATGGTTAGAAGCTGTTTTTCAACAACCAAAAGTGTCAAATAATGTTTTAGGAGCTGTTTCTCAATAACCAAAAGTGTAAAATAATGTTTTAGGAGCTGTTTCTCAATAACCAAAAGTGTAAAATAATGGTTAGAAGCTGTTTTTCAACAACCAAAAGTGTCAAATAATGTTTTAGGAGCTGTTTCTCAACAACCAAAAGTGTAAAATAATGTTTTAGGAGCTGTTTCTCAACAACCAAAGTGTCAAATAATGGTTAGAAGCTGTTTTTCAACAACCAAAAGTGTCAAATAATGTTTTAGGAGCTGTTTCTCAATAACCAAAAGTGTAAAATAATGTTTTAGGAGCTGTTTCTCAACAACCAAAGTGTCAAATAATGGTTAGAAGCTGTTTTTCAACAACCAAAAGTGTCAAATAATGTTTTAGGAGCTGTTTCTCAATAACCAAAAGTGTAAAATAATGTTTTAGGAGCTGTTTCTCAACAACCAAAGTGTCAAATAATGGTTAGAAGCTGTTTTTCAACAACCAAAAGTGTCAAATAATGTTTTAGGAGCTGTTTCTCAATAACCAAAAGTGTAAAATAATGTTTTAGGAGCTGTTTCTCAACAACCAAAGTGTCAAATAATGGTTAGAAGCTGTTTTTCAACAACCAAAAGTGTCAAATAATGTTTTAGGAGCTGTTTCTCAATAACCAAAAGTGTAAAATAATGTTTTAGGAGCTGTTTCTCAACAGCCAAAGTGTCAAATAATGGTTAGAAGCTGTTTTTCAACAACCAAAAGTGTCAAATAATGTTTTAGGAGCTGTTTCTCAATAACCAAAAGTGTAAAATAATGTTTTAGGAGCTGTTTCTCAACAACCAAAGTGTCAAATAATGGTTAGAAGCTGTTTTTCAACAACCAAAAGTGTCAAATAATGTTTTAGGAGCTGTTTCTCAATAACCAAAAGTGTAAAATAATGTTTTAGGAGCTGTTTCTCAACAACCAAAGTGTCAAATAATGGTTAGAAGCTGTTTTTCAACAACCAAAAGTGTCAAATAATGTTTTAGGAGCTGTTTCTCAATAACCAAAAGTGTAAAATAATGTTTTAGGAGCTGTTTCTCAACAACCAAAGTGTCAAATAATGGTTAGAAGCTGTTTTTCAACAACCAAAAGTGTCAAATAATGTTTTAGGAGCTGTTTCTCAATAACCAAAAGTGTAAAATAATGTTTTAGGAGCTGTTTCTCAACAACCAAAGTGTCAAATAATGGTTAGAAGCTGTTTTTCAACAACCAAAAGTGTCAAATAATGTTTTAGGAGCTGTTTCTCAACAACCAAAAGTGTAAAATAATGTTTTAGGAGCTGTTTCTCAACAACCAAAGTGTCAAATAATGGTTAGAAGCTGTTTTTCAACAACCAAAAGTGTCAAATAATGTTTTAGGAGCTGTTTCTCAATAACCAAAAGTGTAAAATAATGTTTTAGGAGCTGTTTCTCAACAACCAAAGTGTCAAATAATGGTTAGAAGCTGTTTTTCAACAACCAAAAGTGTCAAATAATGTTTTAGGAGCTGTTTCTCAATAACCAAAAGTGTAAAATAATGTTTTAGGAGCTGTTTCTCAACAACCAAAGTGTCAAATAATGGTTAGAAGCTGTTTTTCAACAACCAAAAGTGTCAAATAATGTTTTAGGAGCTGTTTCTCAATAACCAAAAGTGTAAAATAATGTTTTAGGAGCTGTTTCTCAACAACCAAAGTGTCAAATAATGGTTAGAAGCTGTTTTTCAACAACCAAAAGTGTCAAATAATGTTTTAGGAGCTGTTTCTCAATAACCAAAAGTGTAAAATAATGTTTTAGGAGCTGTTTCTCAACAGCCAAAGTGTCAAATAATGGTTAGAAGCTGTTTTTCAACAACCAAACGTGTCAAATAATGTTTTAGGAGCTGTTTCTCAATAACCAAAAGTGTAAAATAATGTTTTAGGAGCTGTTTCTCAACAACCAAAGTGTCAAATAATGGTTAGAAGCTGTTTTTCAACAACCAAAAGTGTCAAATAATGTTTTAGGAGCTGTTTCTCAATAACCAAAAGTGTAAAATAATGTTTTAGGAGCTGTTTCTCAACAACCAAAGTGTCAAATAATGTTTTAGGAGCTGTTTCTCAGTAACCAAAAGTGTAAAATAATGTTTTAGGAGCTGTTTCTCAACAACCAAAGTGTCAAATAATGGTTAGAAGCTGTTTTTCAACAACCAAAAGTGTCGAATAATGTTTTAGGAGCTGTTTCTCAATAACCAAAAGTGTAAAATAATGTTTTAGGAGCTGTTTCTCAACAACCAAAGTGTCAAATAATGGTTAGAAGCTGTTTTTCAACAACCAAAAGTGTCAAATAATGTTTTAGGAGCTGTTTCTCAACAACCAAAAGTGTAAAATAATGTTTTAGGAGCTGTTTCTCAACAACCAAAGTGTCAAATAATGGTTAGAAGCTGTTTTTCAACAACCAAAAGTGTCAAATAATGTTTTAGGAGCTGTTTCTCAATAACCAAAAGTGTAAAATTATGTTTTAGGAGCTGTTTCTCAACAACCAAAGTGTCAAATAATGGTTAGAAGCTGTTTTTCAACAACCAAAAGTGTCAAATAATGTTTTAGGAGCTGTTTCTCAATAACCAAAAGTGTAAAATAATGTTTTAGGAGCTGTTTCTCAACAACCAAAGTGTCAAATAATGGTTAGAAGCTGTTTTTCAACAACCAAAAGTGTCAAATAATGTTTTAGGAGCTGTTTCTCAATAACCAAAAGTGTAAAATAATGTTTTAGGAGCTGTTTCTCAACAACCAAAGTGTCAAATAATGGTTAGAAGCTGTTTTTCAACAACCAAAAGTGTCAAATAATGTTTTAGGAGCCGTTTCTCAATAACCAAAAGTGTAAAATAATGTTTTAGGAGCTGTTTCTCAACAACCAAAGTGTCAAATAATGGTTAGAAGCTGTTTTTCAAAATAATTTAATTTGCCAAAATAATTTGCCTCCCAAAATAATTTGCCTCCCAAAATAATTTGCCAAAATAATTTGCCTCCCAAAATAATTTGCCAAAATAATTTGCCTGCCAAAATAATTTGCCTCCCAAAATAATTTGCCAAACACTTGTTTTTAACACCTTTTTTTTTGTTTATTTATTTATAGGCATTATTCATGCCTATAAAAATCATGCCGGCTGCCCTTGATGTCTGGAATGCTCCTTGGGAACGCCAGGGGAGTGACCTCCGAACACCGGGGATAGGGTCGAGATGCCTGGGGGGTCTCCACGCCCGGTCAACGATAGTGGGCGCGCTATGTTGTCTGGAATCCCCATGGATATGTACCGCTCAAGCTGGTACATTGAGGTACATTAGGCCCGTCACAAGTACTAATACATTATTCAAATTACAATAAAAAATGCATGAATAGTGAAAGTAGCAGATCTACGAAAATCTACCAAAATAATTTGCCTCCCAAAATAATTTGCCAAAATAATTTGCCTCCCAAAATAATTTGCCAAAATAATTTGCCTCCCAAAATAATTTGCCTCCCAAAATAATTTAATTTGCCTCCCAAAATAATTTGCCTCCCAAAATAATTTGCCAAAATAATTTGCCTCCCAAAATAATTTGCCTCCCAAAATAATTTGCCTCCCAAAATAATTTGCCAAAATAATTTGCCTCCCAAAATAATTTGCCTCCCAAAATAATTTGCCTGCCAAAATAATTTGCCTCCCAAAATAATTTAATTTGCCTCCCAAAATAATTTGCCTCCCAAAATAATTTGCCAAAATAATTTGCCTCCCAAAATAATTTGCCTCCCAAAATAATTTGCCTGCCAAAATAATTTGCCTCCCAAAATAATTTAATTTGCCTCCCAAAATAATTTGCCTCCCAAAATAATTTGCCAAAATAATTTGCCTCCCAAAATAATTTGCCTCCCAAAATAATTTGCCTCCCAAAATAATTTGCCTGCCAAAATAATTTGCCTCCCAAAATAATTTGCCTCCCAAAATAATTTAATTTGCCAAAATAATTTGCCTCCCAAAATAATTTGCCTCCCAAAATAATTTGCCTCCCAAAATAATTTGCCTCCCAAAATAATTTGCCAAAATAATTTGCCAAAATAATTTGCCTCCCAAAATAATTTGCCAAAATAATTTGCCTCCCAAAATAATTTGCCAAAATAATTTGCCTCCCAAAATAATTTGCCTGCCAAAATAATTTGCCTCCCAAAAAAATTTAATTTGCCAAAATAATTTGCCTCCCAAAATAATTTGCCTCCCAAAACAATTTGCCTCCCAAAATAATTTGCCTCCCAAAATAATTTGCCTCCCAAAATAATTTGCCTGCCAAAATAATTTGCCTCCCAAAATAATTTGCCAAAATAATTTGCCTCCCAAAATAATTTGCCAAAATAATTTGCCTCCCAAAATAATTTGCCAAAATAATTTGCCTCCCAAAATAATTTTCCTCCCAAAATAATTTGCCTCCCAAAATAATTTGCCAAAATAATTTGCCTCCCAAAATAATTTGCAAAAATAATTTGCCTCCCAAAATAATTTGCAAAAATAATTTGCCTCCCAAAATACTTTGCCTCCCAAAATAATTTGCCAAAATACTTTGCCTCCCAAAATAATTTGCCAAAATAATTTGCCTCCCAAAATAATTTGCCTCCCAAAATAATTTGCCTCCCAAAATAATTTGCCAAAATAATTTGCCTCCCAAAATAATTTGCCTCCCAAAATAATTTGCCAAAATAATTTGCCTCCCAAAATAATTTGCCAAAATAATTTGCCTCCCAAAATAATTTGCCAAAATAATTTGCCTCCCAAAATAATTTGCCAAAACAATGTTTTAGGAGCTGTTTCTCAACAACCAAAGTGTCAAATAATGGTTAGAAGCTGTTTTTCAACAACCAAAAGTGTCAAATAATGTTTTAGGAGCTGTTTCTCAATAACCAAAAGTGTAAAATAATGTTTTAGGAGCTGTTTCTCAACAACCAAAGTGTCAAATAATGGTTAGAAGCTGTTTTTCAACAACCAAAAGTGTCAAATAATGTTTTAGGAGCTGTTTCTCAATAACCAAAAGTGTAAAATAATGTTTTAGGAGCTGTTTCTCAACAACCAAAGTGTCAAATAATGGTTAGAAGCTGTTTTTCAACAACCAAAAGTGTCAAATAATGTTTTAGGAGCTGTTTCTCAATAACCAAAAGTGTAAAATAATGTTTTAGGAGCTGTTTCTCAACAACCAAAGTGTCAAATAATGGTTAGAAGCTGTTTTTCAACAACCAAAAGTGTCAAATAATGTTTTAGGAGCTGTTTCTCAATAACCAAAAGTGTAAAATAATGTTTTAGGAGCTGTTTCTCAACAACCAAAGTGTCAAATAATGGTTAGAAGCTGTTTTTCAACAACCAAAAGTGTCAAATAATGTTTTAGGAGCTGTTTCTCAACAACCAAAAGTGTAAAATAATGTTTTAGGAGCTGTTTCTCAACAACCAAAGTGTCAAATAATGGTTAGAAGCTGTTTTTCAACAACCAAAAGTGTCAAATAATGTTTTAGGAGCTGTTTCTCAATAACCAAAAGTGTAAAATAATGTTTTAGGAGCTGTTTCTCAACAACCAAAGTGTCAAATAATGGTTAGAAGCTGTTTTTCAACAACCAAAAGTGTCAAATAATGTTTTAGGAGCTGTTTCTCAATAACCAAAAGTGTAAAATAATGTTTTAGGAGCTGTTTCTCAACAACCAAAGTGTCAAATAATGGTTAGAAGCTGTTTTTCAACAACCAAAAGTGTCAAATAATGTTTTAGGAGCTGTTTCTCAATAACCAAAAGTGTAAAATAATGTTTTAGGAGCTGTTTCTCAACAACCAAAGTGTCAAATAATGGTTAGAAGCTGTTTTTCAACAACCAAAAGTGTCAAATAATGTTTTAGGAGCTGTTTCTCAATAACCAAAAGTGTAAAATAATGTTTTAGGAGCTGTTTCTCAACAGCCAAAGTGTCAAATAATGGTTAGAAGCTGTTTTTCAACAACCAAACGTGTCAAATAATGTTTTAGGAGCTGTTTCTCAATAACCAAAAGTGTAAAATAATGTTTTAGGAGCTGTTTCTCAACAACCAAAGTGTCAAATAATGGTTAGAAGCTGTTTTTCAACAACCAAAAGTGTCAAATAATGTTTTAGGAGCTGTTTCTCAATAACCAAAAGTGTAAAATAATGTTTTAGGAGCTGTTTCTCAACAACCAAAGTGTCAAATAATGTTTTAGGAGCTGTTTCTCAGTAACCAAAAGTGTAAAATAATGTTTTAGGAGCTGTTTCTCAACAACCAAAGTGTCAAATAATGGTTAGAAGCTGTTTTTCAACAACCAAAAGTGTCGAATAATGTTTTAGGAGCTGTTTCTCAATAACCAAAAGTGTAAAATAATGTTTTAGGAGCTGTTTCTCAACAACCAAAGTGTCAAATAATGGTTAGAAGCTGTTTTTCAACAACCAAAAGTGTCAAATAATGTTTTAGGAGCTGTTTCTCAACAACCAAAAGTGTAAAATAATGTTTTAGGAGCTGTTTCTCAACAACCAAAGTGTCAAATAATGGTTAGAAGCTGTTTTTCAACAACCAAAAGTGTCAAATAATGTTTTAGGAGCTGTTTCTCAATAACCAAAAGTGTAAAATTATGTTTTAGGAGCTGTTTCTCAACAACCAAAGTGTCAAATAATGGTTAGAAGCTGTTTTTCAACAACCAAAAGTGTCAAATAATGTTTTAGGAGCTGTTTCTCAATAACCAAAAGTGTAAAATAATGTTTTAGGAGCTGTTTCTCAACAACCAAAGTGTCAAATAATGGTTAGAAGCTGTTTTTCAACAACCAAAAGTGTCAAATAATGTTTTAGGAGCTGTTTCTCAATAACCAAAAGTGTAAAATAATGTTTTAGGAGCTGTTTCTCAACAACCAAAGTGTCAAATAATGGTTAGAAGCTGTTTTTCAACAACCAAAAGTGTCAAATAATGTTTTAGGAGCCGTTTCTCAATAACCAAAAGTGTAAAATAATGTTTTAGGAGCTGTTTCTCAACAACCAAAGTGTCAAATAATGGTTAGAAGCTGTTTTTCAAAATAATTTAATTTGCCAAAATAATTTGCCTCCCAAAATAATTTGCCTCCCAAAATAATTTGCCAAAATAATTTGCCTCCCAAAATAATTTGCCAAAATAATTTGCCTGCCAAAATAATTTGCCTCCCAAAATAATTTGCCAAACACTTGTTTTTAACACCTTTTTTTTTGTTTATTTATTTATAGGCATTATTCATGCCTATAAAAATCATGCCGGCTGCCCTTGATGTCTGGAATGCTCCTTGGGAACGCCAGGGGAGTGACCTCCGAACACCGGGGATAGGGTCGAGATGCCTGGGGGGTCTCCACGCCCGGTCAACGATAGTGGGCGCGCTATGTTGTCTGGAATCCCCATGGATATGTACCGCTCAAGCTGGTACATTGAGGTACATTAGGCCCGTCACAAGTACTAATACATTATTCAAATTACAATAAAAAATGCATGAATAGTGAAAGTAGCAGATCTACGAAAATCTACCAAAATAATTTGCCTCCCAAAATAATTTGCCAAAATAATTTGCCTCCCAAAATAATTTGCCAAAATAATTTGCCTCCCAAAATAATTTGCCTCCCAAAATAATTTAATTTGCCTCCCAAAATAATTTGCCTCCCAAAATAATTTGCCAAAATAATTTGCCTCCCAAAATAATTTGCCTCCCAAAATAATTTGCCTCCCAAAATAATTTGCCAAAATAATTTGCCTCCCAAAATAATTTGCCTCCCAAAATAATTTGCCTGCCAAAATAATTTGCCTCCCAAAATAATTTAATTTGCCTCCCAAAATAATTTGCCTCCCAAAATAATTTGCCAAAATAATTTGCCTCCCAAAATAATTTGCCTCCCAAAATAATTTGCCTGCCAAAATAATTTGCCTCCCAAAATAATTTAATTTGCCTCCCAAAATAATTTGCCTCCCAAAATAATTTGCCAAAATAATTTGCCTCCCAAAATAATTTGCCTCCCAAAATAATTTGCCTCCCAAAATAATTTGCCTGCCAAAATAATTTGCCTCCCAAAATAATTTGCCTCCCAAAATAATTTAATTTGCCAAAATAATTTGCCTCCCAAAATAATTTGCCTCCCAAAATAATTTGCCTCCCAAAATAATTTGCCTCCCAAAATAATTTGCCAAAATAATTTGCCAAAATAATTTGCCTCCCAAAATAATTTGCCAAAATAATTTGCCTCCCAAAATAATTTGCCAAAATAATTTGCCTCCCAAAATAATTTGCCTGCCAAAATAATTTGCCTCCCAAAAAAATTTAATTTGCCAAAATAATTTGCCTCCCAAAATAATTTGCCTCCCAAAACAATTTGCCTCCCAAAATAATTTGCCTCCCAAAATAATTTGCCTCCCAAAATAATTTGCCTGCCAAAATAATTTGCCTCCCAAAATAATTTGCCAAAATAATTTGCCTCCCAAAATAATTTGCCAAAATAATTTGCCTCCCAAAATAATTTGCCAAAATAATTTGCCTCCCAAAATAATTTTCCTCCCAAAATAATTTGCCTCCCAAAATAATTTGCCAAAATAATTTGCCTCCCAAAATAATTTGCAAAAATAATTTGCCTCCCAAAATAATTTGCAAAAATAATTTGCCTCCCAAAATAATTTGCCTCCCAAAATAATTTGCCAAAATAATTTGCCTCCCAAAATAATTTGCCAAAATAATTTGCCTCCCAAAATAATTTGCCAAAATAATTTGCCTCCCAAAATAATTTGCCAAAATAATTTGCCTCCCAAAATAATTTGCCTCCCAAAATAATTTGCCTCCCAAAATAATTTGCCTGCCAAAATAATTTGCCTCCCAAAATAATTTGCCTCCCAAAATAATTTGCCTGCCAAAATAATTTGCCTCCCAAAATAATTTGCCTCCCAAAATAATTTGCCAAAATAATTTGCCAAAATAATTTGCCTCCCAAAATAATTTGCCTCCCAAAATAATTTGCCTCCCAAAATAATTTGCCTCCCAAAATAATTTGCCAAAATAATTTGCCTCCCAAAATAATTTGCCAAAATACTTTGCCTCCCAAAATAATTTGCCAAAATACTTTGCCTCCCAAAATAATTTGCCAAAATAATTTGCCTCCCAAAATAATTTGCCTCCCAAAATAATTTGCCTCCCAAAATAATTTGCCTCCCAAAATAATTTGCCTCCCAAAATAATTTGCCTGCCAAAATAATTTGCCTCCCAAAATAATTTGCCTCCCAAAATAATTTGCCAAAATAATTTGCCTCCCAAAATAATTTGCCAAAATAATTTGCCTCCCAAAATAATTTGCCAAAACAATGTTTTAGGAGCTGTTTCTCAACAACCAAAGTGTCAAATAATGGTTAGAAGCTGTTTTTCAACAACCAAAAGTGTCAAATAATGTTTTAGGAGCTGTTTCTCAATAACCAAAAGTGTAAAATAATGTTTTAGGAGCTGTTTCTCAACAACCAAAGTGTCAAATAATGGTTAGAAGCTGTTTTTCAACAACCAAAAGTGTCAAATGCATGAATAGTGAAAGTAGCAGATCTACGAAAATCTACCAAAATAATTTGCCTCCCAAAATAATTTGCCAAAATAATTTGCCTCCCAAAATAATTTGCCAAAATAATTTGCCTCCCAAAATAATTTGCCTCCCAAAATAATTTGCCTCCCAAAATAATTTGCCTCCCAAAATAATTTGCCAAAATAATTTGCCTCCCAAAATAATTTGCCTCCCAAAATAATTTGCCTGCCAAAATAATTTGCCTCCCAAAATAATTTAATTTGCCTCCCAAAATAATTTGCCTCCCAAAATAATTTGCCAAAATAATTTGCCTCCCAAAATAATTTGCCTCCCAAAATAATTTGCCTGCCAAAATAATTTGCCTCCCAAAATAATTTGCCTCCCAAAATAATTTGCCAAAATAATTTGCCTCCCAAAATAATTTGCCAAAATAATTTGCCAAAATAATTTGCCTCCCAAAATAATTTGCCAAAATAATTTGCCTCCCAAAATAATTTGCCTGCCAAAATAATTTGCCTCCCAAAAAAATTTAATTTGCCAAAATAATTTGCCAAAATAATTTGCCTCCCAAAATAATTTGCCTCCCAAAATAATTTGCCTGCCAAAATAATTTGCCTCCCAAAATAATTTGCCTCCCAAAATAATTTGCCAAAATAATTTGCCTCCCAAAATAATTTGCCAAAATAATTTGCCAAAATAATTTGCCAAAATAATTTGCCTCCCAAAATAATTTGCCTCCCAAAATAATTTGCCTGCCAAAATAATTTGCCTCCCAAAAAAATTTAATTTGCCAAAATAATTTGCCTCCCAAAATAATTTGCCTCCCAAAACAATTTGCCTCCCAAAATAATTTGCCTCCCAAAATAATTTGCCTCCCAAAATAATTTGCCTGCCAAAATAATTTGCCTCCCAAAATAATTTGCCAAAATAATTTGCCTCCCAAAATAATTTGCCTCCCAAAATAATTTGCCAAAATAATTTGCCTCCCAAAATAATTTGCCAAAATAATTTGCCTCCCAAAATAATTTGCCAAAATAATTTGCTTGCCAAAATAATTTGCCTCCCAAAATAATTTTCCTCCCAAAATAATTTGCCTCCCAAAATAATTTGCCAAAATAATTTGCCTCCCAAAATAATTTGCAAAAATAATTTGCCTCCCAAAATAATTTGCAAAAATAATTTGCCTCCCAAAATAATTTGCCTCCCAAAATAATTTGCCTCCCAAAATAATTTGCCAAAATAATTTGCCTCCCAAAATAATTTGCCTCCCAAAATAATTTGCCAAAATAATTTGCCTCCCAAAATAATTTGCCTGCCAAAATAATTTGCCTCCCAAAATAATTTGCCTCCCAAAATAATTTGCCTCCCAAAATAATTTGCCTCCCAAAATAATTTGCCAAAATAATTTGCCTCCCAAAATAATTTGCCTCCCAAAATAATTTGCCAAAATAATTTGCCTCCCAAAATAATTTGCCAAAATACTTTGCCTCCCAAAATAATTTGCCAAAATAATTTGCCTCCCAAAATAATTTGCCAAAATAATTTGCCTCCCAAAATAATTTGCCTCCCAAAATAATTTGCCAAAATAATTTGCCTCCCAAAATAATTTGCCTCCCAAAATAATTTGCCAAAATAATTTGCCTCCCAAAATAATTTGCCAAAATAATTTGCCTCCCAAAATAATTTGCCTCCCAAAATAATTTGCCAAAATAATTTGCCTAAAATAATTTGCCTCAAAATAATTTGCCTCCCAAAATAATTTGCCTCCCAAAATAATTTGCCAAAATAATTTGCCAAAATAATTTGCCTCCCAAAATAATTTGCCAAAACAATGTTTTAGGAGCTGTTTCTCAACAACCAAAGTGTCAAATAATGGTTAGAAGCTGTTTTTCAACAACCAAAAGTGTCAAATAATGTTTTAGGAGCTGTTTCTCAATAACCAAAAGTGTAAAATAATGTTTTAGGAGCTGTTTCTCAACAACCAAAGTGTCAAATAATGGTTAGAAGCTGTTTTTCAACAACCAAAAGTGTCAAATGCATGAATAGTGAAAGTAGCAGATCTACGAAAATCTACCAAAATAATTTGCCTCCCAAAATAATTTGCCAAAATAATTTGCCTCCCAAAATAATTTGCCAAAATAATTTGCCTCCCAAAATAATTTGCCTCCCAAAATAATTTGCCTCCCAAAATAATTTGCCAAAATAATTTGCCTCCCAAAATAATTTGCCTCCCAAAATAATTTGCCTGCCAAAATAATTTGCCTCCCAAAATAATTTAATTTGCCTCCCAAAATAATTTGCCTCCCAAAATAATTTGCCAAAATAATTTGCCTCCCAAAATAATTTGCCTCCCAAAATAATTTGCCTGCCAAAATAATTTGCCTCCCAAAATAATTTGCCTCCCAAAATAATTTAATTTGCCAAAATAATTTGCCTCCCAAAATAATTTGCCTCCCAAAATAATTTGCCTCCCAAAATAATTTGCCTCCCAAAATAATTTGCCAAAATAATTTGCCTCCCAAAATAATTTGCCAAAATAATTTGCCAAAATAATTTGCCAAAATAATTTGCCAAAATAATTTGCCTCCCAAAATAATTTGCCTCCCAAAATAATTTGCCTGCCAAAATAATTTGCCTCCCAAAAAAATTTAATTTGCCAAAATAATTTGCCTCCCAAAATAATTTGCCTCCCAAAACAATTTGCCTCCCAAAATAATTTGCCTCCCAAAATAATTTGCCTCCCAAAATAATTTGCCTGCCAAAATAATTTGCCTCCCAAAATAATTTGCCAAAATAATTTGCCTCCCAAAATAATTTGCAAAAATAATTTGCCTCCCAAAATAATTTGCAAAAATAATTTGCCTCCCAAAATAATTTGCCTCCCAAAATAATTTGCCAAAATAATTTGCCTGCCAAAATAATTTGCCTCCCAAAATAATTTGCCAAAATAATTTGCCTCCCAAAATAATTTGCCTGCCAAAATAATTTGCCTCCCAAAATAATTTGCCTCCCAAAATAATTTGCCAAAATAATTTGCCTCCCAAAATAATTTGCCAAAATAATTTGCCTCCCAAAATAATTTGCCTCCCAAAATAATTTGCCTCCCAAAATAATTTGCCTCCCAAAATAATTTGCCTCCCAAAATAATTTGCCAAAATAATTTGCCTCCCAAAATAATTTGCCAAAATACTTTGCCTCCCAAAATAATTTGCCAAAATAATTTGCCTCCCAAAATAATTTGCCTCCCAAAATAATTTGCCTCCCAAAATAATTTGCCTCCCAAAATAATTTGCCTCCCAAAATAATTTGCCAAAATAATTTGCCTCCCAAAATAATTTGCTGCCAAAATAATTTGCCTCCCAAAATAATTTGCCAAAATAATTTGCCTCCCAAAATAATTTGCCTCCCAAAATAATTTGCCTCCCAAAATAATTTGCCTGCCAAAATAATTTGCCTCCCAAAATAATTTGCCTCCCAAAATAATTTGCCAAAATAATTTGCCTCCCAAAATAATTTGCCAAAATAATTTGCCTCCCAAAATAATTTGCCAAAATACTTTGCCTCCCAAAATAATTTGCCAAAATAATTTGCCTCCCAAAATAATTTGCCAAAATAATTTGCCTCCCAAAATAATTTGCCTCCCAAAATAATTTGCCTCCCAAAATAATTTGCCAAAATAATTTGCCTCCCAAAATAATTTGCCAAAATAATTTGCCTCCCAAAATAATTTGCCAAAATAATTTGCCTCCCAAAATAATTTGCCAAAATAATTTGCCTCTCAAAATAATTTGCCAAAACAATGTTTTAGGAGCTGTTTCTCAACAACCAAAGTGTCAAATAATGGTTAGAAGCTGTTTTTCAACAACCAAAAGTGTCAAATAATGTTTTAGGAGCTGTTTCTCAATAACCAAAAGTGTAAAATAATGTTTTAGGAGCTGTTTCTCAACAACCAAAGTGTCAAATAATGGTTAGAAGCTGTTTTTCAACAACCAAAAGTGTCAAATAATGTTTTAGGAGCTGTTTCTCAACAACCAAAAGTGTAAAATAATGTTTTAGGAGCTGTTTCTCAACAACCAAAGTGTCAAATAATGGTTAGAAGCTGTTTTTCAACAACCAAAAGTGTCAAATAATGTTTTAGGAGCTGTTTCTCAATAACCAAAAGTGTAAAATAATGTTTTAGGAGCTGTTTCTCAACAACCAAAGTGTCAAATAATGGTTAGAAGCTGTTTTTCAACAACCAAAAGTGTCAAATAATGTTTTAGGAGCTGTTTCTCAACAACCAAAAGTGTAAAATAATGTTTTAGGAGCTGTTTCTCAACAACCAAAGTGTCAAATAATGGTTAGAAGCTGTTTTTCAACAACCAAAAGTGTCAAATAATGTTTTAGGAGCTGTTTCTCAATAACCAAAAGTGTAAAATAATGTTTTAGGAGCTGTTTCTCAACAACCAAAGTGTCAAATAATGGTTAGAAGCTGTTTTTCAACAACCAAAAGTGTCAAATAATGTTTTAGGAGCTGTTTCTCAATAACCAAAAGTGTAAAATAATGTTTTAGGAGCTGTTTCTCAACAACCAAAGTGTCAAATAATGGTTAGAAGCTGTTTTTCAACAACCAAAAGTGTCAAATAATGTTTTAGGAGCTGTTTCTCAATAACCAAAAGTGTAAAATAATGTTTTAGGAGCTGTTTCTCAACAACCAAAGTGTCAAATAATGGTTAGAAGCTGTTTTTCAACAACCAAAAGTGTCAAATAATGTTTTAGGAGCTGTTTCTCAACAACCAAAAGTGTAAAATAATGTTTTAGGAGCTGTTTCTCAACAACCAAAGTGTCAAATAATGGTTAGAAGCTGTTTTTCAACAACCAAAAGTGTCAAATAATGTTTTAGGAGCTGTTTCTCAATAACCAAAAGTGTAAAATAATGTTTTAGGAGCTGTTTCTCAACAACCAAAGTGTCAAATAATGGTTAGAAGCTGTTTTTCAACAACCAAAAGTGTCAAATAATGTTTTAGGAGCTGTTTCTCAATAACCAAAAGTGTAAAATAATGTTTTAGGAGCTGTTTCTCAACAACCAAAGTGTCAAATAATGGTTAGAAGCTGTTTTTCAATAACCAAAAGTGTAAAATAATGTTTTAGGAGCTGTTTCTCAACAACCAAAGTGTCAAATAATGGTTAGAAGCTGTTTTTCAACAACCAAAAGTGTCAAATAATGTTTTAGGAGCTGTTTCTCAATAACCAAAAGTGTAAAATAATGTTTTAGGAGCTGTTTCTCAACAACCAAAGTGTCAAATAATGGTTAGAAGCTGTTTTTCAACAACCAAAAGTGTCAAATAATGTTTTAGGAGCTGTTTCTCAATAACCAAAAGTGTAAAATAATGTTTTAGGAGCTGTTTCTCAACAACCAAAGTGTCAAATAATGGTTAGAAGCTGTTTTTCAATAACCAAAAGTGTAAAATAATGTTTTAGGAGCTGTTTCTCAACAACCAAAGTGTCAAATAATGGTTAGAAGCTGTTTTTCAACAACCAAAAGTGTCAAATAATGTTTTAGGAGCTGTTTCTCAATAACCAAAAGTGTAAAATAATGTTTTAGGAGCTGTTTCTCAACAACCAAAGTGTCAAATAATAATAATTTGCAAAAATAATTTGCCTCCCAAAATAATTTGCCAAAATAATTTGCCTCCCAAAATAATTTGCCAAAATAATTTGCCTCCCAAAATAATTTGCCTCCCAAAATAATTTGCCAAAATAATTTGCCTCCCAAAATAATTTGCCTCCCAAAATAATTTGCCAAAATAACTTGCCTCCCAAAATAATTTGCCAAAATAATTTGCCTCCCAAAATAATTTGCCAAAATAATTTGCCTCCCAAAATAATTTGCCTCCCAAAATAATTTGCCTCCCAAAATAATTTGCCTCCCAAAATAATTTGCCTCCCAAAATAATTTGCCAAAATAATTTGCCTCCCAAAATAATTTGCCAAAATACTTTGCCTCCCAAAATAATTTGCCAAAATAATTTGCCTCCCAAAATAATTTGCCAAAATAATTTGCCTCCCAAAATAATTTGCCTCCCAAAATTATTTGCCAAAATAATTTGCCTCCCAAAATAATTTGCCTCCCAAAATAATTTGCCTCCCAAAATAATTTGCCAAAATAATTTGCCTCCCAAAATAATTTGCCTCCCAAAATAATTTGCCTCCCAAAAAAATTTGCCAAAATAATTTGCCTCCCAAAATAATTTGCCAAAATAATTTGCCTCCCAAAATAATTTGCCAAAATAATTTGCCTCCCAAAATAATTTGCCAAAACAATGTTTTAGGAGCTGTTTCTCAACAACCAAAGTGTCAAATAATGGTTAGAAGCTGTTTTTCAACAACCAAAAGTGTCAAATAATGTTTTAGGAGCTGTTTCTCAATAACCAAAAGTGTAAAATAATGTTTTAGGAGCTGTTTCTCAACAACCAAAGTGTCAAATAATGGTTAGAAGCTGTTTTTCAACAACCAAAAGTGTCAAATGCATGAATAGTGAAAGTAGCAGATCTACGAAAATCTACCAAAATAATTTGCCTCCCAAAATAATTTGCCAAAATAATTTGCCTCCCAAAATAATTTGCCAAAATAATTTGCCTCCCAAAATAATTTGCCTCCCAAAATAATTTGCCTCCCAAAATAATTTGCCAAAATAATTTGCCTCCCAAAATAATTTGCAAAAATAATTTGCCTCCCAAAATAATTTGCAAAAATAATTTGCCTCCCAAAATAATTTGCCAAAATAATTTGCCTCCCAAAATAATTTGCCAAAATAATTTGCCTCCCAAAATAATTTGCCAAAATAATTTGCCTCCCAAAATAATTTGCCAAAATAATTTGCCTCCCAAAATAATTTGCCTCCCAAAATAATTTGCCAAAATAATTTGCCTCCCAAAATAATTTTCCTCCCAAAATAATTTGCCTCCCAAAATAATTTGCCAAAATAATTTGCCTCCCAAAATAATTTGCAAAAATAATTTGCCTCCCAAAATAATTTGCAAAAATAATTTGCCTCCCAAAATAATTTGCCAAAATAATTTGCCTCCCAAAATAATTTGCCAAAATAATTTGCCTCCCAAAATAATTTGCCAAAATAATTTGCCTCCCAAAATAATTTGCCAAAATAATTTGCCTCCCAAAATAATTTGCCAAAATAATTTGCCTCCCAAAATAATTTGCCTCCCAAAATAATTTGCAAAAATAATTTGCCTCCCAAAATAATTTGCAAAAATAATTTGCCTCCCAAAATAATTTGCCAAAATAATTTGCCTCCCAAAATAATTTGCCAAAATAATTTGCCTCCCAAAATAATTTGCCAAAATAATTTGCCTCCCAAAATAATTTGCCAAAATAATTTGCCTCCCAAAATAATTTGCCAAAATAATTTGCCTCCCAAAATAATTTTCCTCCCAAAATAATTTGCCTCCCAAAATAATTTGCCAAAATAATTTGCCTCCCAAAATAATTTGCAAAAATAATTTGCCTCCCAAAATAATTTGCAAAAATAATTTGCCTCCCAAAATAATTTGCCAAAATAATTTGCCTCCCAAAATAATTTGCCAAAATAATTTGCCTCCCAAAATAATTTGCCAAAATAATTTGCCTCCCAAAATAATTTGCCAAAATAATTTGCCTCCCAAAATAATTTGCCAAAATAATTTGCCTCCCAAAATAATTTGCCTGCCAAAATAATTTGCCTCCCAAAATAATTTGCCTCCCAAAATAATTTGCCAAAATAATTTGCCAAAATAATTTGCCTCCCAAAATAATTTGCCTCCCAAAATAATTTGCCTGCCAAAATAATTTGCCTCCCAAAATAATTTGCCTCCCAAAATAATTTGCCTCCCAAAATAATTTGCCAAAATAATTTGCCTCCCAAAATAATTTGCCAAAATAATTTGCCTCCCAAAATAATTTGCCTCCCAAAATAATTTGCCTCCCAAAATAATTTGCAAAAATAATTTGCCTCCCAAAATAATTTGCCTCCCAAAATAATTTGCCAAAATAATTTGCCTCCCAAAATAATTTGCCTCCCAAAATAATTTGCCAAAATAATTTGCCTCCCAAAATAATTTGCCAAAATACTTTGCCTCCCAAAATAATTTGCCAAAATAATTTGCCTCCCAAAATAATTTGCCTCCCAAAATAATTTGCCAAAATAATTTGCCTGCCAAAATAATTTGCCTCCCAAAATAATTTGCCTCCCAAAATAATTTGCCAAAATAATTTGCCTCCCAAAATAATTTGCCAAAATAATTTGCCAAAATAATTTGCCTCCCAAAATAATTTGCCTCCCAAAATAATTTGCCAAAATAATTTGCCTCCCAAAATAATTTGCCTCCCAAAATAATTTGCCAAAATAATTTGCCTCCCAAAATAATTTGCAAAAATAATTTGCCTCCCAAAATAATTTGCAAAAATAATTTGCCTCCCAAAATAATTTGCCAAAATAATTTGCCTCCCAAAATAATTTGCCTCCCAAAATAATTTGCCAAAATAATTTGCCTCCCAAAATAATTTGCCAAAATAATTTGCCTCCCAAAATAATTTGCCAAAATAATTTGCCTCCCAAAATAATTTGCCTCCCAAAATAATTTGCCAAAATAATTTGCCTCCCAAAATAATTTGCCAAAATAATTTGCCTCCCAAAATAATTTGCCAAAATACTTTGCCTCCCAAAATAATTTGCCAAAATAATTTGCCTCCCAAAATAATTTGCCAAAATAATTTGCCTCCCAAAATAATTTGCCTCCCAAAATAATTTGCCAAAATAATTTGCCTCCCAAAATAATTTGCCAAAATAATTTGCCTCCCAAAATAATTTGCCAAAATAATTTGCCTCCCAAAATAATTTGCCAAAATAATTTGCCTCTCAAAATAATTTGCCAAAACAATGTTTTAGGAGCTGTTTCTCAACAACCAAAGTGTCAAATAATGGTTAGAAGCTGTTTTTCAACAACCAAAAGTGTCAAATAATGTTTTAGGAGCTGTTTCTCAATAACCAAAAGTGTAAAATAATGTTTTAGGAGCTGTTTCTCAACAACCAAAGTGTCAAATAATGGTTAGAAGCTGTTTTTCAACAACCAAAAGTGTCAAATAATGTTTTAGGAGCTGTTTCTCAACAACCAAAAGTGTAAAATAATGTTTTAGGAGCTGTTTCTCAACAACCAAAGTGTCAAATAATGGTTAGAAGCTGTTTTTCAACAACCAAAAGTGTCAAATAATGTTTTAGGAGCTGTTTCTCAATAACCAAAAGTGTAAAATAATGTTTTAGGAGCTGTTTCTCAACAACCAAAGTGTCAAATAATGGTTAGAAGCTGTTTTTCAACAACCAAAAGTGTCAAATAATGTTTTAGGAGCTGTTTCTCAACAACCAAAAGTGTAAAATAATGTTTTAGGAGCTGTTTCTCAACAACCAAAGTGTCAAATAATGGTTAGAAGCTGTTTTTCAACAACCAAAAGTGTCAAATAATGTTTTAGGAGCTGTTTCTCAATAACCAAAAGTGTAAAATAATGTTTTAGGAGCTGTTTCTCAACAACCAAAGTGTCAAATAATGGTTAGAAGCTGTTTTTCAACAACCAAAAGTGTCAAATAATGTTTTAGGAGCTGTTTCTCAATAACCAAAAGTGTAAAATAATGTTTTAGGAGCTGTTTCTCAACAACCAAAGTGTCAAATAATGGTTAGAAGCTGTTTTTCAACAACCAAAAGTGTCAAATAATGTTTTAGGAGCTGTTTCTCAATAACCAAAAGTGTAAAATAATGTTTTAGGAGCTGTTTCTCAACAACCAAAGTGTCAAATAATGGTTAGAAGCTGTTTTTCAACAACCAAAAGTGTCAAATAATGTTTTAGGAGCTGTTTCTCAACAACCAAAAGTGTAAAATAATGTTTTAGGAGCTGTTTCTCAACAACCAAAGTGTCAAATAATGGTTAGAAGCTGTTTTTCAACAACCAAAAGTGTCAAATAATGTTTTAGGAGCTGTTTCTCAATAACCAAAAGTGTAAAATAATGTTTTAGGAGCTGTTTCTCAACAACCAAAGTGTCAAATAATGGTTAGAAGCTGTTTTTCAACAACCAAAAGTGTCAAATAATGTTTTAGGAGCTGTTTCTCAATAACCAAAAGTGTAAAATAATGTTTTAGGAGCTGTTTCTCAACAACCAAAGTGTCAAATAATGGTTAGAAGCTGTTTTTCAATAACCAAAAGTGTAAAATAATGTTTTAGGAGCTGTTTCTCAACAACCAAAGTGTCAAATAATGGTTAGAAGCTGTTTTTCAACAACCAAAAGTGTCAAATAATGTTTTAGGAGCTGTTTCTCAATAACCAAAAGTGTAAAATAATGTTTTAGGAGCTGTTTCTCAACAACCAAAGTGTCAAATAATGGTTAGAAGCTGTTTTTCAACAACCAAAAGTGTCAAATAATGTTTTAGGAGCTGTTTCTCAATAACCAAAAGTGTAAAATAATGTTTTAGGAGCTGTTTCTCAACAACCAAAGTGTCAAATAATGGTTAGAAGCTGTTTTTCAATAACCAAAAGTGTAAAATAATGTTTTAGGAGCTGTTTCTCAACAACCAAAGTGTCAAATAATGGTTAGAAGCTGTTTTTCAACAACCAAAAGTGTCAAATAATGTTTTAGGAGCTGTTTCTCAATAACCAAAAGTGTAAAATAATGTTTTAGGAGCTGTTTCTCAACAACCAAAGTGTCAAATAATAATAATTTGCAAAAATAATTTGCCTCCCAAAATAATTTGCCAAAATAATTTGCCTCCCAAAATAATTTGCCAAAATAATTTGCCTCCCAAAATAATTTGCCAAAATAATTTGCCTCCCAAAATAATTTGCCTCCCAAAATAATTTGCCAAAATAACTTGCCTCCCAAAATAATTTGCCAAAATAATTTGCCTCCCAAAATAATTTGCCAAAATAATTTGCCTCCCAAAATAATTTGCCTCCCAAAATAATTTGCCTCCCAAAATAATTTGCCTCCCAAAATAATTTGCCTCCCAAAATAATTTGCCTCCCAAAATAATTTGCCTCCCAAAATAATTTGCCTCCCAAAATAATTTGCCAAAATAATTTGCCTCCCAAAATAATTTGCCAAAATACTTTGCCTCCCAAAATAATTTGCCAAAATAATTTGCCTCCCAAAATAATTTGCCAAAATAATTTGCCTCCCAAAATAATTTGCCTCCCAAAATAATTTGCCAAAATAATTTGCCTCCCAAAATAATTTGCCAAAATAATTTGCCTCCCAAAATAATTTGCCAAAATAATTTGCCTCCCAAAATAATTTGCCTCCCAAAATAATTTGCCTCCCAAAATAATTTGCCAAAATAATTTGCCTCCCAAAATAATTTGCCTCCCAAAATAATTTGCCAAAATAATTTGCCTCCCAAAATAATTTGCCAAAATAATTTGCCTCCCAAAATAATTTGCCAAAATAATTTGCCTCCCAAAATAATTTGCCAAAACAATGTTTTAGGAGCTGTTTCTCAACAACCAAAGTGTCAAATAATGGTTAGAAGCTGTTTTTCAACAACCAAAAGTGTCAAATAATGTTTTAGGAGCTGTTTCTCAATAACCAAAAGTGTAAAATAATGTTTTAGGAGCTGTTTCTCAACAACCAAAGTGTCAAATAATGGTTAGAAGCTGTTTTTCAACAACCAAAAGTGTCAAATGCATGAATAGTGAAAGTAGCAGATCTACGAAAATCTACCAAAATAATTTGCCTCCCAAAATAATTTGCCAAAATAATTTGCCTCCCAAAATAATTTGCCAAAATAATTTGCCTCCCAAAATAATTTGCCTCCCAAAATAATTTGCCTCCCAAAATAATTTGCCAAAATAATTTGCCTCCCAAAATAATTTGCAAAAATAATTTGCCTCCCAAAATAATTTGCAAAAATAATTTGCCTCCCAAAATAATTTGCCAAAATAATTTGCCTCCCAAAATAATTTGCCAAAATAATTTGCCTCCCAAAATAATTTGCCAAAATAATTTGCCTCCCAAAATAATTTGCCAAAATAATTTGCCTCCCAAAATAATTTGCCTCCCAAAATAATTTGCCAAAATAATTTGCCTCCCAAAATAATTTTCCTCCCAAAATAATTTGCCTCCCAAAATAATTTGCCAAAATAATTTGCCTCCCAAAATAATTTGCAAAAATAATTTGCCTCCCAAAATAATTTGCAAAAATAATTTGCCTCCCAAAATAATTTGCCAAAATAATTTGCCTCCCAAAATAATTTGCCAAAATAATTTGCCTCCCAAAATAATTTGCCAAAATAATTTGCCTCCCAAAATAATTTGCCAAAATAATTTGCCTCCCAAAATAATTTGCCAAAATAATTTGCCTCCCAAAATAATTTGCCTCCCAAAATAATTTGCAAAAATAATTTGCCTCCCAAAATAATTTGCAAAAATAATTTGCCTCCCAAAATAATTTGCCAAAATAATTTGCCTCCCAAAATAATTTGCCAAAATAATTTGCCTCCCAAAATAATTTGCCAAAATAATTTGCCTCCCAAAATAATTTGCCAAAATAATTTGCCTCCCAAAATAATTTGCCAAAATAATTTGCCTCCCAAAATAATTTGCCTGCCAAAATAATTTGCCTCCCAAAATAATTTGCCTCCCAAAATAATTTGCCAAAATAATTTGCCAAAATAATTTGCCTCCCAAAATAATTTGCCTCCCAAAATAATTTGCCTGCCAAAATAATTTGCCTCCCAAAATAATTTGCCTCCCAAAATAATTTGCCTCCCAAAATAATTTGCCAAAATAATTTGCCTCCCAAAATAATTTGCCAAAATAATTTGCCTCCCAAAATAATTTGCCTCCCAAAATAATTTGCCTCCCAAAATAATTTGCCTCCCAAAATAATTTGCAAAAATAATTTGCCTCCCAAAATAATTTGCCTCCCAAAATAATTTGCCAAAATAATTTGCCTCCCAAAATAATTTGCCTCCCAAAATAATTTGCCAAAATAATTTGCCTCCCAAAATAATTTGCCAAAATACTTTGCCTCCCAAAATAATTTGCCAAAATAATTTGCCTCCCAAAATAATTTGCCTCCCAAAATAATTTGCCAAAATAATTTGCCTGCCAAAATAATTTGCCTCCCAAAATAATTTGCCTCCCAAAATAATTTGCCAAAATAATTTGCCTCCCAAAATAATTTGCCAAAATAATTTGCCAAAATAATTTGCCTCCCAAAATAATTTGCCTCCCAAAATAATTTGCCAAAATAATTTGCCTCCCAAAATAATTTGCCTCCCAAAATAATTTGCCAAAATAATTTGCCTCCCAAAATAATTTGCAAAAATAATTTGCCTCCCAAAATAATTTGCAAAAATAATTTGCCTCCCAAAATAATTTGCCAAAATAATTTGCCTCCCAAAATAATTTGCCTCCCAAAATAATTTGCCAAAATAATTTGCCTCCCAAAATAATTTGCCAAAATAATTTGCCTCCCAAAATAATTTGCCAAAATAATTTGCCTCCCAAAATAATTTGCCAAAATAATTTGCCTCCCAAAATAATTTGCCTCCCAAAATAATTTGCCAAAATAATTTGCCTCCCAAAATAATTTGCCAAAATAATTTGCCTCCCAAAATAATTTGCCAAAATACTTTGCCTCCCAAAATAATTTGCCAAAATAATTTGCCTCCCAAAATAATTTGCCAAAATAATTTGCCTCCCAAAATAATTTGCCTCCCAAAATAATTTGCCTCCCAAAATAATTTGCCAAAATAATTTGCCTCCCAAAATAATTTGCCAAAATAATTTGCCTCCCAAAATAATTTGCCTCCCAAAATAATTTAATTTGCCTCCCAAAATAATTTGCCTCCCAAAATAATTTGCCAAAATAATTTGCCTCCCAAAATAATTTGCCTCCCAAAATAATTTGCCTCCCAAAATAATTTGCCAAAATAATTTGCCTCCCAAAATAATTTGCCTCCCAAAATAATTTGCCTGCCAAAATAATTTGCCTCCCAAAATAATTTAATTTGCCTCCCAAAATAATTTGCCTCCCAAAATAATTTGCCAAAATAATTTGCCTCCCAAAATAATTTGCCTCCCAAAATAATTTGCCTGCCAAAATAATTTGCCTCCCAAAATAATTTAATTTGCCTCCCAAAATAATTTGCCTCCCAAAATAATTTGCCAAAATAATTTGCCTCCCAAAATAATTTGCCTCCCAAAATAATTTGCCTCCCAAAATAATTTGCCTGCCAAAATAATTTGCCTCCCAAAATAATTTGCCTCCCAAAATAATTTAATTTGCCAAAATAATTTGCCTCCCAAAATAATTTGCCTCCCAAAATAATTTGCCTCCCAAAATAATTTGCCTCCCAAAATAATTTGCCAAAATAATTTGCCAAAATAATTTGCCTCCCAAAATAATTTGCCAAAATAATTTGCCTCCCAAAATAATTTGCCAAAATAATTTGCCTCCCAAAATAATTTGCCTGCCAAAATAATTTGCCTCCCAAAAAAATTTAATTTGCCAAAATAATTTGCCTCCCAAAATAATTTGCCTCCCAAAACAATTTGCCTCCCAAAATAATTTGCCTCCCAAAATAATTTGCCTCCCAAAATAATTTGCCTGCCAAAATAATTTGCCTCCCAAAATAATTTGCCAAAATAATTTGCCTCCCAAAATAATTTGCCAAAATAATTTGCCTCCCAAAATAATTTGCCAAAATAATTTGCCTCCCAAAATAATTTTCCTCCCAAAATAATTTGCCTCCCAAAATAATTTGCCAAAATAATTTGCCTCCCAAAATAATTTGCAAAAATAATTTGCCTCCCAAAATAATTTGCAAAAATAATTTGCCTCCCAAAATAATTTGCCTCCCAAAATAATTTGCCAAAATAATTTGCCTCCCAAAATAATTTGCCAAAATAATTTGCCTCCCAAAATAATTTGCCAAAATAATTTGCCTCCCAAAATAATTTGCCAAAATAATTTGCCTCCCAAAATAATTTGCCTCCCAAAATAATTTGCCTCCCAAAATAATTTGCCTGCCAAAATAATTTGCCTCCCAAAATAATTTGCCTCCCAAAATAATTTGCCTGCCAAAATAATTTGCCTCCCAAAATAATTTGCCTCCCAAAATAATTTGCCAAAATAATTTGCCAAAATAATTTGCCTCCCAAAATAATTTGCCTCCCAAAATAATTTGCCTCCCAAAATAATTTGCCTCCCAAAATAATTTGCCAAAATAATTTGCCTCCCAAAATAATTTGCCAAAATACTTTGCCTCCCAAAATAATTTGCCAAAATACTTTGCCTCCCAAAATAATTTGCCAAAATAATTTGCCTCCCAAAATAATTTGCCTCCCAAAATAATTTGCCTCCCAAAATAATTTGCCTCCCAAAATAATTTGCCTCCCAAAATAATTTGCCTGCCAAAATAATTTGCCTCCCAAAATAATTTGCCAAAATAATTTGCCTCCCAAAATAATTTGCCAAAATAATTTGCCTCCCAAAATAATTTGCCAAAATAATTTGCCTCCCAAAATAATTTGCCAAAACAATGTTTTAGGAGCTGTTTCTCAACAACCAAAGTGTCAAATAATGGTTAGAAGCTGTTTTTCAACAACCAAAAGTGTCAAATAATGTTTTAGGAGCTGTTTCTCAATAACCAAAAGTGTAAAATAATGTTTTAGGAGCTGTTTCTCAACAACCAAAGTGTCAAATAATGGTTAGAAGCTGTTTTTCAACAACCAAAAGTGTCAAATGCATGAATAGTGAAAGTAGCAGATCTACGAAAATCTACCAAAATAATTTGCCTCCCAAAATAATTTGCCAAAATAATTTGCCTCCCAAAATAATTTGCCAAAATAATTTGCCTCCCAAAATAATTTGCCTCCCAAAATAATTTGCCTCCCAAAATAATTTGCCTCCCAAAATAATTTGCCAAAATAATTTGCCTCCCAAAATAATTTGCCTCCCAAAATAATTTGCCTGCCAAAATAATTTGCCTCCCAAAATAATTTAATTTGCCTCCCAAAATAATTTGCCTCCCAAAATAATTTGCCAAAATAATTTGCCTCCCAAAATAATTTGCCTCCCAAAATAATTTGCCTGCCAAAATAATTTGCCTCCCAAAATAATTTGCCTCCCAAAATAATTTGCCAAAATAATTTGCCTCCCAAAATAATTTGCCAAAATAATTTGCCAAAATAATTTGCCTCCCAAAATAATTTGCCAAAATAATTTGCCTCCCAAAATAATTTGCCTGCCAAAATAATTTGCCTCCCAAAAAAATTTAATTTGCCAAAATAATTTGCCAAAATAATTTGCCTCCCAAAATAATTTGCCTCCCAAAATAATTTGCCTGCCAAAATAATTTGCCTCCCAAAATAATTTGCCTCCCAAAATAATTTGCCAAAATAATTTGCCTCCCAAAATAATTTGCCAAAATAATTTGCCAAAATAATTTGCCAAAATAATTTGCCTCCCAAAATAATTTGCCTCCCAAAATAATTTGCCTGCCAAAATAATTTGCCTCCCAAAAAAATTTAATTTGCCAAAATAATTTGCCTCCCAAAATAATTTGCCTCCCAAAACAATTTGCCTCCCAAAATAATTTGCCTCCCAAAATAATTTGCCTCCCAAAATAATTTGCCTGCCAAAATAATTTGCCTCCCAAAATAATTTGCCAAAATAATTTGCCTCCCAAAATAATTTGCCTCCCAAAATAATTTGCCAAAATAATTTGCCTCCCAAAATAATTTGCCAAAATAATTTGCCTCCCAAAATAATTTGCCAAAATAATTTGCTTGCCAAAATAATTTGCCTCCCAAAATAATTTTCCTCCCAAAATAATTTGCCTCCCAAAATAATTTGCCAAAATAATTTGCCTCCCAAAATAATTTGCAAAAATAATTTGCCTCCCAAAATAATTTGCAAAAATAATTTGCCTCCCAAAATAATTTGCCTCCCAAAATAATTTGCCTCCCAAAATAATTTGCCAAAATAATTTGCCTCCCAAAATAATTTGCCTCCCAAAATAATTTGCCAAAATAATTTGCCTCCCAAAATAATTTGCCTGCCAAAATAATTTGCCTCCCAAAATAATTTGCCTCCCAAAATAATTTGCCTCCCAAAATAATTTGCCTCCCAAAATAATTTGCCAAAATAATTTGCCTCCCAAAATAATTTGCCTCCCAAAATAATTTGCCAAAATAATTTGCCTCCCAAAATAATTTGCCAAAATACTTTGCCTCCCAAAATAATTTGCCAAAATAATTTGCCTCCCAAAATAATTTGCCAAAATAATTTGCCTCCCAAAATAATTTGCCTCCCAAAATAATTTGCCAAAATAATTTGCCTCCCAAAATAATTTGCCTCCCAAAATAATTTGCCAAAATAATTTGCCTCCCAAAATAATTTGCCAAAATAATTTGCCTCCCAAAATAATTTGCCTCCCAAAATAATTTGCCAAAATAATTTGCCTCCCAAAATAATTTGCCTCCCAAAATAATTTGCCTCCCAAAATAATTTGCCAAAATAATTTGCCAAAATAATTTGCCTCCCAAAATAATTTGCCAAAACAATGTTTTAGGAGCTGTTTCTCAACAACCAAAGTGTCAAATAATGGTTAGAAGCTGTTTTTCAACAACCAAAAGTGTCAAATAATGTTTTAGGAGCTGTTTCTCAATAACCAAAAGTGTAAAATAATGTTTTAGGAGCTGTTTCTCAACAACCAAAGTGTCAAATAATGGTTAGAAGCTGTTTTTCAACAACCAAAAGTGTCAAATGCATGAATAGTGAAAGTAGCAGATCTACGAAAATCTACCAAAATAATTTGCCTCCCAAAATAATTTGCCAAAATAATTTGCCTCCCAAAATAATTTGCCAAAATAATTTGCCTCCCAAAATAATTTGCCTCCCAAAATAATTTGCCTCCCAAAATAATTTGCCAAAATAATTTGCCTCCCAAAATAATTTGCCTCCCAAAATAATTTGCCTGCCAAAATAATTTGCCTCCCAAAATAATTTAATTTGCCTCCCAAAATAATTTGCCTCCCAAAATAATTTGCCAAAATAATTTGCCTCCCAAAATAATTTGCCTCCCAAAATAATTTGCCTGCCAAAATAATTTGCCTCCCAAAATAATTTGCCTCCCAAAATAATTTAATTTGCCAAAATAATTTGCCTCCCAAAATAATTTGCCTCCCAAAATAATTTGCCTCCCAAAATAATTTGCCTCCCAAAATAATTTGCCAAAATAATTTGCCTCCCAAAATAATTTGCCAAAATAATTTGCCAAAATAATTTGCCAAAATAATTTGCCAAAATAATTTGCCTCCCAAAATAATTTGCCTCCCAAAATAATTTGCCTGCCAAAATAATTTGCCTCCCAAAAAAATTTAATTTGCCAAAATAATTTGCCTCCCAAAATAATTTGCCTCCCAAAACAATTTGCCTCCCAAAATAATTTGCCTCCCAAAATAATTTGCCTCCCAAAATAATTTGCCTGCCAAAATAATTTGCCTCCCAAAATAATTTGCCAAAATAATTTGCCTCCCAAAATAATTTGCAAAAATAATTTGCCTCCCAAAATAATTTGCAAAAATAATTTGCCTCCCAAAATAATTTGCCTCCCAAAATAATTTGCCAAAATAATTTGCCTGCCAAAATAATTTGCCTCCCAAAATAATTTGCCAAAATAATTTGCCTCCCAAAATAATTTGCCTGCCAAAATAATTTGCCTCCCAAAATAATTTGCCTCCCAAAATAATTTGCCAAAATAATTTGCCTCCCAAAATAATTTGCCAAAATAATTTGCCTCCCAAAATAATTTGCCTCCCAAAATAATTTGCCTCCCAAAATAATTTGCCTCCCAAAATAATTTGCCTCCCAAAATAATTTGCCAAAATAATTTGCCTCCCAAAATAATTTGCCAAAATACTTTGCCTCCCAAAATAATTTGCCAAAATAATTTGCCTCCCAAAATAATTTGCCTCCCAAAATAATTTGCCTCCCAAAATAATTTGCCTCCCAAAATAATTTGCCTCCCAAAATAATTTGCCAAAATAATTTGCCTCCCAAAATAATTTGCCTCCCAAAATAATTTGCCAAAATAATTTGCCTCCCAAAATAATTTGCCAAAATAATTTGCCTCCCAAAATAATTTGCCTCCCAAAATAATTTGCCTCCCAAAATAATTTGCCTGCCAAAATAATTTGCCTCCCAAAATAATTTGCCTCCCAAAATAATTTGCCAAAATAATTTGCCTCCCAAAATAATTTGCCAAAATAATTTGCCTCCCAAAATAATTTGCCAAAATACTTTGCCTCCCAAAATAATTTGCCAAAATAATTTGCCTCCCAAAATAATTTGCCAAAATAATTTGCCTCCCAAAATAATTTGCCTCCCAAAATAATTTGCCTCCCAAAATAATTTGCCAAAATAATTTGCCAAAATAATTTGCCTCCCAAAATAATTTGCCAAAATAATTTGCCTCCCAAAATAATTTGCCAAAATAATTTGCCTCTCAAAATAATTTGCCAAAACAATGTTTTAGGAGCTGTTTCTCAACAACCAAAGTGTCAAATAATGGTTAGAAGCTGTTTTTCAACAACCAAAAGTGTCAAATAATGTTTTAGGAGCTGTTTCTCAATAACCAAAAGTGTAAAATAATGTTTTAGGAGCTGTTTCTCAACAACCAAAGTGTCAAATAATGGTTAGAAGCTGTTTTTCAACAACCAAAAGTGTCAAATAATGTTTTAGGAGCTGTTTCTCAACAACCAAAAGTGTAAAATAATGTTTTAGGAGCTGTTTCTCAACAACCAAAGTGTCAAATAATGGTTAGAAGCTGTTTTTCAACAACCAAAAGTGTCAAATAATGTTTTAGGAGCTGTTTCTCAATAACCAAAAGTGTAAAATAATGTTTTAGGAGCTGTTTCTCAACAACCAAAGTGTCAAATAATGGTTAGAAGCTGTTTTTCAACAACCAAAAGTGTCAAATAATGTTTTAGGAGCTGTTTCTCAACAACCAAAAGTGTAAAATAATGTTTTAGGAGCTGTTTCTCAACAACCAAAGTGTCAAATAATGGTTAGAAGCTGTTTTTCAACAACCAAAAGTGTCAAATAATGTTTTAGGAGCTGTTTCTCAATAACCAAAAGTGTAAAATAATGTTTTAGGAGCTGTTTCTCAACAACCAAAGTGTCAAATAATGGTTAGAAGCTGTTTTTCAACAACCAAAAGTGTCAAATAATGTTTTAGGAGCTGTTTCTCAATAACCAAAAGTGTAAAATAATGTTTTAGGAGCTGTTTCTCAACAACCAAAGTGTCAAATAATGGTTAGAAGCTGTTTTTCAACAACCAAAAGTGTCAAATAATGTTTTAGGAGCTGTTTCTCAATAACCAAAAGTGTAAAATAATGTTTTAGGAGCTGTTTCTCAACAACCAAAGTGTCAAATAATGGTTAGAAGCTGTTTTTCAACAACCAAAAGTGTCAAATAATGTTTTAGGAGCTGTTTCTCAACAACCAAAAGTGTAAAATAATGTTTTAGGAGCTGTTTCTCAACAACCAAAGTGTCAAATAATGGTTAGAAGCTGTTTTTCAACAACCAAAAGTGTCAAATAATGTTTTAGGAGCTGTTTCTCAATAACCAAAAGTGTAAAATAATGTTTTAGGAGCTGTTTCTCAACAACCAAAGTGTCAAATAATGGTTAGAAGCTGTTTTTCAACAACCAAAAGTGTCAAATAATGTTTTAGGAGCTGTTTCTCAATAACCAAAAGTGTAAAATAATGTTTTAGGAGCTGTTTCTCAACAACCAAAGTGTCAAATAATGGTTAGAAGCTGTTTTTCAATAACCAAAAGTGTAAAATAATGTTTTAGGAGCTGTTTCTCAACAACCAAAGTGTCAAATAATGGTTAGAAGCTGTTTTTCAACAACCAAAAGTGTCAAATAATGTTTTAGGAGCTGTTTCTCAATAACCAAAAGTGTAAAATAATGTTTTAGGAGCTGTTTCTCAACAACCAAAGTGTCAAATAATGGTTAGAAGCTGTTTTTCAACAACCAAAAGTGTCAAATAATGTTTTAGGAGCTGTTTCTCAATAACCAAAAGTGTAAAATAATGTTTTAGGAGCTGTTTCTCAACAACCAAAGTGTCAAATAATGGTTAGAAGCTGTTTTTCAATAACCAAAAGTGTAAAATAATGTTTTAGGAGCTGTTTCTCAACAACCAAAGTGTCAAATAATGGTTAGAAGCTGTTTTTCAACAACCAAAAGTGTCAAATAATGTTTTAGGAGCTGTTTCTCAATAACCAAAAGTGTAAAATAATGTTTTAGGAGCTGTTTCTCAACAACCAAAGTGTCAAATAATAATAATTTGCAAAAATAATTTGCCTCCCAAAATAATTTGCCAAAATAATTTGCCTCCCAAAATAATTTGCCAAAATAATTTGCCTCCCAAAATAATTTGCCTCCCAAAATAATTTGCCAAAATAATTTGCCTCCCAAAATAATTTGCCTCCCAAAATAATTTGCCAAAATAACTTGCCTCCCAAAATAATTTGCCAAAATAATTTGCCTCCCAAAATAATTTGCCAAAATAATTTGCCTCCCAAAATAATTTGCCTCCCAAAATAATTTGCCTCCCAAAATAATTTGCCTCCCAAAATAATTTGCCTCCCAAAATAATTTGCCAAAATAATTTGCCTCCCAAAATAATTTGCCAAAATACTTTGCCTCCCAAAATAATTTGCCAAAATAATTTGCCTCCCAAAATAATTTGCCAAAATAATTTGCCTCCCAAAATAATTTGCCTCCCAAAATTATTTGCCAAAATAATTTGCCTCCCAAAATAATTTGCCTCCCAAAATAATTTGCCTCCCAAAATAATTTGCCAAAATAATTTGCCTCCCAAAATAATTTGCCTCCCAAAATAATTTGCCTCCCAAAAAAATTTGCCAAAATAATTTGCCTCCCAAAATAATTTGCCTCCCAAAATAATTTGCCAAAATAATTTGCCTCCCAAAATAATTTGCCAAAACAATGTTTTAGGAGCTGTTTCTCAACAACCAAAGTGTCAAATAATGGTTAGAAGCTGTTTTTCAACAACCAAAAGTGTCAAATAATGTTTTAGGAGCTGTTTCTCAATAACCAAAAGTGTAAAATAATGTTTTAGGAGCTGTTTCTCAACAACCAAAGTGTCAAATAATGGTTAGAAGCTGTTTTTCAACAACCAAAAGTGTCAAATGCATGAATAGTGAAAGTAGCAGATCTACGAAAATCTACCAAAATAATTTGCCTCCCAAAATAATTTGCCAAAATAATTTGCCTCCCAAAATAATTTGCCAAAATAATTTGCCTCCCAAAATAATTTGCCTCCCAAAATAATTTGCCTCCCAAAATAATTTGCCAAAATAATTTGCCTCCCAAAATAATTTGCAAAAATAATTTGCCTCCCAAAATAATTTGCAAAAATAATTTGCCTCCCAAAATAATTTGCCAAAATAATTTGCCTCCCAAAATAATTTGCCAAAATAATTTGCCTCCCAAAATAATTTGCCAAAATAATTTGCCTCCCAAAATAATTTGCCAAAATAATTTGCCTCCCAAAATAATTTGCCTCCCAAAATAATTTGCCAAAATAATTTGCCTCCCAAAATAATTTTCCTCCCAAAATAATTTGCCTCCCAAAATAATTTGCCAAAATAATTTGCCTCCCAAAATAATTTGCAAAAATAATTTGCCTCCCAAAATAATTTGCAAAAATAATTTGCCTCCCAAAATAATTTGCCAAAATAATTTGCCTCCCAAAATAATTTGCCAAAATAATTTGCCTCCCAAAATAATTTGCCAAAATAATTTGCCTCCCAAAATAATTTGCCAAAATAATTTGCCTCCCAAAATAATTTGCCAAAATAATTTGCCTCCCAAAATAATTTGCCTCCCAAAATAATTTGCAAAAATAATTTGCCTCCCAAAATAATTTGCAAAAATAATTTGCCTCCCAAAATAATTTGCCAAAATAATTTGCCTCCCAAAATAATTTGCCAAAATAATTTGCCTCCCAAAATAATTTGCCAAAATAATTTGCCTCCCAAAATAATTTGCCAAAATAATTTGCCTCCCAAAATAATTTGCCAAAATAATTTGCCTCCCAAAATAATTTTCCTCCCAAAATAATTTGCCTCCCAAAATAATTTGCCAAAATAATTTGCCTCCCAAAATAATTTGCAAAAATAATTTGCCTCCCAAAATAATTTGCAAAAATAATTTGCCTCCCAAAATAATTTGCCAAAATAATTTGCCTCCCAAAATAATTTGCCAAAATAATTTGCCTCCCAAAATAATTTGCCAAAATAATTTGCCTCCCAAAATAATTTGCCAAAATAATTTGCCTCCCAAAATAATTTGCCAAAATAATTTGCCTCCCAAAATAATTTGCCTGCCAAAATAATTTGCCTCCCAAAATAATTTGCCTCCCAAAATAATTTGCCAAAATAATTTGCCAAAATAATTTGCCTCCCAAAATAATTTGCCTCCCAAAATAATTTGCCTGCCAAAATAATTTGCCTCCCAAAATAATTTGCCTCCCAAAATAATTTGCCTCCCAAAATAATTTGCCAAAATAATTTGCCTCCCAAAATAATTTGCCAAAATAATTTGCCTCCCAAAATAATTTGCCTCCCAAAATAATTTGCCTCCCAAAATAATTTGCAAAAATAATTTGCCTCCCAAAATAATTTGCCTCCCAAAATAATTTGCCAAAATAATTTGCCTCCCAAAATAATTTGCCTCCCAAAATAATTTGCCAAAATAATTTGCCTCCCAAAATAATTTGCCAAAATACTTTGCCTCCCAAAATAATTTGCCAAAATAATTTGCCTCCCAAAATAATTTGCCTCCCAAAATAATTTGCCAAAATAATTTGCCTGCCAAAATAATTTGCCTCCCAAAATAATTTGCCTCCCAAAATAATTTGCCAAAATAATTTGCCTCCCAAAATAATTTGCCAAAATAATTTGCCAAAATAATTTGCCTCCCAAAATAATTTGCCTCCCAAAATAATTTGCCAAAATAATTTGCCTCCCAAAATAATTTGCCTCCCAAAATAATTTGCCAAAATAATTTGCCTCCCAAAATAATTTGCAAAAATAATTTGCCTCCCAAAATAATTTGCAAAAATAATTTGCCTCCCAAAATAATTTGCCAAAATAATTTGCCTCCCAAAATAATTTGCCTCCCAAAATAATTTGCCAAAATAATTTGCCTCCCAAAATAATTTGCCAAAATAATTTGCCTCCCAAAATAATTTGCCAAAATAATTTGCCTCCCAAAATAATTTGCCTCCCAAAATAATTTGCCAAAATAATTTGCCTCCCAAAATAATTTGCCAAAATAATTTGCCTCCCAAAATAATTTGCCAAAATACTTTGCCTCCCAAAATAATTTGCCAAAATAATTTGCCTCCCAAAATAATTTGCCAAAATAATTTGCCTCCCAAAATAATTTGCCTCCCAAAATAATTTGCCTCCCAAAATAATTTGCCAAAATAATTTGCCTCCCAAAATAATTTGCCAAAATAATTTGCCTCCCAAAATAATTTGCCAAAATAATTTGCCTCCCAAAATAATTTGCCAAAATAATTTGCCTCTCAAAATAATTTGCCAAAACAATGTTTTAGGAGCTGTTTCTCAACAACCAAAGTGTCAAATAATGGTTAGAAGCTGTTTTTCAACAACCAAAAGTGTCAAATAATGTTTTAGGAGCTGTTTCTCAATAACCAAAAGTGTAAAATAATGTTTTAGGAGCTGTTTCTCAACAACCAAAGTGTCAAATAATGGTTAGAAGCTGTTTTTCAACAACCAAAAGTGTCAAATAATGTTTTAGGAGCTGTTTCTCAACAACCAAAAGTGTAAAATAATGTTTTAGGAGCTGTTTCTCAACAACCAAAGTGTCAAATAATGGTTAGAAGCTGTTTTTCAACAACCAAAAGTGTCAAATAATGTTTTAGGAGCTGTTTCTCAATAACCAAAAGTGTAAAATAATGTTTTAGGAGCTGTTTCTCAACAACCAAAGTGTCAAATAATGGTTAGAAGCTGTTTTTCAACAACCAAAAGTGTCAAATAATGTTTTAGGAGCTGTTTCTCAACAACCAAAAGTGTAAAATAATGTTTTAGGAGCTGTTTCTCAACAACCAAAGTGTCAAATAATGGTTAGAAGCTGTTTTTCAACAACCAAAAGTGTCAAATAATGTTTTAGGAGCTGTTTCTCAATAACCAAAAGTGTAAAATAATGTTTTAGGAGCTGTTTCTCAACAACCAAAGTGTCAAATAATGGTTAGAAGCTGTTTTTCAACAACCAAAAGTGTCAAATAATGTTTTAGGAGCTGTTTCTCAATAACCAAAAGTGTAAAATAATGTTTTAGGAGCTGTTTCTCAACAACCAAAGTGTCAAATAATGGTTAGAAGCTGTTTTTCAACAACCAAAAGTGTCAAATAATGTTTTAGGAGCTGTTTCTCAATAACCAAAAGTGTAAAATAATGTTTTAGGAGCTGTTTCTCAACAACCAAAGTGTCAAATAATGGTTAGAAGCTGTTTTTCAACAACCAAAAGTGTCAAATAATGTTTTAGGAGCTGTTTCTCAACAACCAAAAGTGTAAAATAATGTTTTAGGAGCTGTTTCTCAACAACCAAAGTGTCAAATAATGGTTAGAAGCTGTTTTTCAACAACCAAAAGTGTCAAATAATGTTTTAGGAGCTGTTTCTCAATAACCAAAAGTGTAAAATAATGTTTTAGGAGCTGTTTCTCAACAACCAAAGTGTCAAATAATGGTTAGAAGCTGTTTTTCAACAACCAAAAGTGTCAAATAATGTTTTAGGAGCTGTTTCTCAATAACCAAAAGTGTAAAATAATGTTTTAGGAGCTGTTTCTCAACAACCAAAGTGTCAAATAATGGTTAGAAGCTGTTTTTCAATAACCAAAAGTGTAAAATAATGTTTTAGGAGCTGTTTCTCAACAACCAAAGTGTCAAATAATGGTTAGAAGCTGTTTTTCAACAACCAAAAGTGTCAAATAATGTTTTAGGAGCTGTTTCTCAATAACCAAAAGTGTAAAATAATGTTTTAGGAGCTGTTTCTCAACAACCAAAGTGTCAAATAATGGTTAGAAGCTGTTTTTCAACAACCAAAAGTGTCAAATAATGTTTTAGGAGCTGTTTCTCAATAACCAAAAGTGTAAAATAATGTTTTAGGAGCTGTTTCTCAACAACCAAAGTGTCAAATAATGGTTAGAAGCTGTTTTTCAATAACCAAAAGTGTAAAATAATGTTTTAGGAGCTGTTTCTCAACAACCAAAGTGTCAAATAATGGTTAGAAGCTGTTTTTCAACAACCAAAAGTGTCAAATAATGTTTTAGGAGCTGTTTCTCAATAACCAAAAGTGTAAAATAATGTTTTAGGAGCTGTTTCTCAACAACCAAAGTGTCAAATAATAATAATTTGCAAAAATAATTTGCCTCCCAAAATAATTTGCCAAAATAATTTGCCTCCCAAAATAATTTGCCAAAATAATTTGCCTCCCAAAATAATTTGCCAAAATAATTTGCCTCCCAAAATAATTTGCCTCCCAAAATAATTTGCCAAAATAACTTGCCTCCCAAAATAATTTGCCAAAATAATTTGCCTCCCAAAATAATTTGCCAAAATAATTTGCCTCCC
Organism: Protomyctophum bolini; assembly: GCF_963924005.1. Taxonomy (NCBI): domain Eukaryota; kingdom Metazoa; phylum Chordata; class Actinopteri; order Myctophiformes; family Myctophidae; genus Protomyctophum; species Protomyctophum bolini. The sequence continues at coordinate 5,461,071 of NC_137870.1, forward strand.
AAAATAATTTGCCTCCCAAAATAATTTGCCTCCCAAAATAATTTGCCTCCCAAAATAATTTGCCTCCCAAAATAATTTGCCTCCCAAAATAATTTGCCTCCCAAAATAATTTGCCTCCCAAAATAATTTGCCAAAATAATTTGCCTCCCAAAATAATTTGCCAAAATACTTTGCCTCCCAAAATAATTTGCCAAAATAATTTGCCTCCCAAAATAATTTGCCAAAATAATTTGCCTCCCAAAATAATTTGCCTCCCAAAATAATTTGCCAAAATAATTTGCCTCCCAAAATAATTTGCCAAAATAATTTGCCTCCCAAAATAATTTGCCAAAATAATTTGCCTCCCAAAATAATTTGCCTCCCAAAATAATTTGCCTCCCAAAATAATTTGCCAAAATAATTTGCCTCCCAAAATAATTTGCCTCCCAAAATAATTTGCCAAAATAATTTGCCTCCCAAAATAATTTGCCAAAATAATTTGCCTCCCAAAATAATTTGCCAAAATAATTTGCCTCCCAAAATAATTTGCCAAAACAATGTTTTAGGAGCTGTTTCTCAACAACCAAAGTGTCAAATAATGGTTAGAAGCTGTTTTTCAACAACCAAAAGTGTCAAATAATGTTTTAGGAGCTGTTTCTCAATAACCAAAAGTGTAAAATAATGTTTTAGGAGCTGTTTCTCAACAACCAAAGTGTCAAATAATGGTTAGAAGCTGTTTTTCAACAACCAAAAGTGTCAAATGCATGAATAGTGAAAGTAGCAGATCTACGAAAATCTACCAAAATAATTTGCCTCCCAAAATAATTTGCCAAAATAATTTGCCTCCCAAAATAATTTGCCAAAATAATTTGCCTCCCAAAATAATTTGCCTCCCAAAATAATTTGCCTCCCAAAATAATTTGCCAAAATAATTTGCCTCCCAAAATAATTTGCAAAAATAATTTGCCTCCCAAAATAATTTGCAAAAATAATTTGCCTCCCAAAATAATTTGCCAAAATAATTTGCCTCCCAAAATAATTTGCCAAAATAATTTGCCTCCCAAAATAATTTGCCAAAATAATTTGCCTCCCAAAATAATTTGCCAAAATAATTTGCCTCCCAAAATAATTTGCCTCCCAAAATAATTTGCCAAAATAATTTGCCTCCCAAAATAATTTTCCTCCCAAAATAATTTGCCTCCCAAAATAATTTGCCAAAATAATTTGCCTCCCAAAATAATTTGCAAAAATAATTTGCCTCCCAAAATAATTTGCAAAAATAATTTGCCTCCCAAAATAATTTGCCAAAATAATTTGCCTCCCAAAATAATTTGCCAAAATAATTTGCCTCCCAAAATAATTTGCCAAAATAATTTGCCTCCCAAAATAATTTGCCAAAATAATTTGCCTCCCAAAATAATTTGCCAAAATAATTTGCCTCCCAAAATAATTTGCCTCCCAAAATAATTTGCAAAAATAATTTGCCTCCCAAAATAATTTGCAAAAATAATTTGCCTCCCAAAATAATTTGCCAAAATAATTTGCCTCCCAAAATAATTTGCCAAAATAATTTGCCTCCCAAAATAATTTGCCAAAATAATTTGCCTCCCAAAATAATTTGCCAAAACAATGTTTTAGGAGCTGTTTCTCAACAACCAAAGTGTCAAATAATGGTTAGAAGCTGTTTTTCAACAACCAAAAGTGTCAAATAATGTTTTAGGAGCTGTTTCTCAATAACCAAAAGTGTAAAATAATGTTTTAGGAGCTGTTTCTCAACAACCAAAGTGTCAAATAATGGTTAGAAGCTGTTTTTCAACAACCAAAAGTGTCAAATGCATGAATAGTGAAAGTAGCAGATCTACGAAAATCTACCAAAATAATTTGCCTCCCAAAATAATTTGCCAAAATAATTTGCCTCCCAAAATAATTTGCCAAAATAATTTGCCTCCCAAAATAATTTGCCTCCCAAAATAATTTGCCTCCCAAAATAATTTGCCAAAATAATTTGCCTCCCAAAATAATTTGCAAAAATAATTTGCCTCCCAAAATAATTTGCAAAAATAATTTGCCTCCCAAAATAATTTGCCAAAATAATTTGCCTCCCAAAATAATTTGCCAAAATAATTTGCCTCCCAAAATAATTTGCCAAAATAATTTGCCTCCCAAAATAATTTGCCAAAATAATTTGCCTCCCAAAATAATTTGCCTCCCAAAATAATTTGCCAAAATAATTTGCCTCCCAAAATAATTTTCCTCCCAAAATAATTTGCCTCCCAAAATAATTTGCCAAAATAATTTGCCTCCCAAAATAATTTGCAAAAATAATTTGCCTCCCAAAATAATTTGCAAAAATAATTTGCCTCCCAAAATAATTTGCCAAAATAATTTGCCTCCCAAAATAATTTGCCAAAATAATTTGCCTCCCAAAATAATTTGCCAAAATAATTTGCCTCCCAAAATAATTTGCCAAAATAATTTGCCTCCCAAAATAATTTGCCAAAATAATTTGCCTCCCAAAATAATTTGCCTCCCAAAATAATTTGCAAAAATAATTTGCCTCCCAAAATAATTTGCAAAAATAATTTGCCTCCCAAAATAATTTGCCAAAATAATTTGCCTCCCAAAATAATTTGCCAAAATAATTTGCCTCCCAAAATAATTTGCCAAAATAATTTGCCTCCCAAAATAATTTGCCAAAATAATTTGCCTCCCAAAATAATTTGCCAAAATAATTTGCCTCCCAAAATAATTTGCCTGCCAAAATAATTTGCCTCCCAAAATAATTTGCCTCCCAAAATAATTTGCCAAAATAATTTGCCAAAATAATTTGCCTCCCAAAATAATTTGCCTCCCAAAATAATTTGCCTGCCAAAATAATTTGCCTCCCAAAATAATTTGCCTCCCAAAATAATTTGCCTCCCAAAATAATTTGCCAAAATAATTTGCCTCCCAAAATAATTTGCCAAAATAATTTGCCTCCCAAAATAATTTGCCTCCCAAAATAATTTGCCTCCCAAAATAATTTGCCTCCCAAAATAATTTGCAAAAATAATTTGCCTCCCAAAATAATTTGCCTCCCAAAATAATTTGCCAAAATAATTTGCCTCCCAAAATAATTTGCCTCCCAAAATAATTTGCCAAAATAATTTGCCTCCCAAAATAATTTGCCAAAATACTTTGCCTCCCAAAATAATTTGCCAAAATAATTTGCCTCCCAAAATAATTTGCCTCCCAAAATAATTTGCCAAAATAATTTGCCTGCCAAAATAATTTGCCTCCCAAAATAATTTGCCTCCCAAAATAATTTGCCAAAATAATTTGCCTCCCAAAATAATTTGCCAAAATAATTTGCCAAAATAATTTGCCTCCCAAAATAATTTGCCTCCCAAAATAATTTGCCAAAATAATTTGCCTCCCAAAATAATTTGCCAAAATAATTTGCCTCCCAAAATAATTTGCCAAAATAATTTGCCTCCCAAAATAATTTGCAAAAATAATTTGCCTCCCAAAATAATTTGCCAAAATAATTTGCCTCCCAAAATAATTTGCCTCCCAAAATAATTTGCCAAAATAATTTGCCTCCCAAAATAATTTGCCAAAATAATTTGCCTCCCAAAATAATTTGCCAAAATAATTTGCCTCCCAAAATAATTTGCCAAAATAATTTGCCTCCCAAAATAATTTGCCTCCCAAAATAATTTGCCAAAATAATTTGCCTCCCAAAATAATTTGCCAAAATAATTTGCCTCCCAAAATAATTTGCCAAAATACTTTGCCTCCCAAAATAATTTGCCAAAATAATTTGCCTCCCAAAATAATTTGCCAAAATAATTTGCCTCCCAAAATAATTTGCCTCCCAAAATAATTTGCCTCCCAAAATAATTTGCCAAAATAATTTGCCTCCCAAAATAATTTGCCAAAATAATTTGCCTCTCAAAATAATTTGCCAAAACAATGTTTTAGGAGCTGTTTCTCAACAACCAAAGTGTCAAATAATGGTTAGAAGCTGTTTTTCAACAACCAAAAGTGTCAAATAATGTTTTAGGAGCTGTTTCTCAATAACCAAAAGTGTAAAATAATGTTTTAGGAGCTGTTTCTCAACAACCAAAGTGTCAAATAATGGTTAGAAGCTGTTTTTCAACAACCAAAAGTGTCAAATAATGTTTTAGGAGCTGTTTCTCAACAACCAAAAGTGTAAAATAATGTTTTAGGAGCTGTTTCTCAACAACCAAAGTGTCAAATAATGGTTAGAAGCTGTTTTTCAACAACCAAAAGTGTCAAATAATGTTTTAGGAGCTGTTTCTCAATAACCAAAAGTGTAAAATAATGTTTTAGGAGCTGTTTCTCAACAACCAAAGTGTCAAATAATGGTTAGAAGCTGTTTTTCAACAACCAAAAGTGTCAAATAATGTTTTAGGAGCTGTTTCTCAACAACCAAAAGTGTAAAATAATGTTTTAGGAGCTGTTTCTCAACAACCAAAGTGTCAAATAATGGTTAGAAGCTGTTTTTCAACAACCAAAAGTGTCAAATAATGTTTTAGGAGCTGTTTCTCAATAACCAAAAGTGTAAAATAATGTTTTAGGAGCTGTTTCTCAACAACCAAAGTGTCAAATAATGGTTAGAAGCTGTTTCTCAACAACCAAAAGTGTAAAATAATGTTTTAGGAGCTGTTTCTCAACAACCAAAGTGTCAAATAATGGTTAGAAGCTGTTTTTCAACAACCAAAAGTGTCAAATAATGTTTTAGGAGCTGTTTCTCAATAACCAAAAGTGTAAAATAATGTTTTAGGAGCTGTTTCTCAACAACCAAAGTGTCAAATAATGGTTAGAAGCTGTTTTTCAACAACCAAAAGTGTCAAATAATGTTTTAGGAGCTGTTTCTCAATAACCAAAAGTGTAAAATAATGTTTTAGGAGCTGTTTCTCAACAACCAAAGTGTCAAATAATGGTTAGAAGCTGTTTTTCAACAACCAAAAGTGTCAAATAATGTTTTAGGAGCTGTTTCTCAATAACCAAAAGTGTAAAATAATGTTTTAGGAGCTGTTTCTCAACAACCAAAGTGTCAAATAATGGTTAGAAGCTGTTTTTCAACAACCAAAAGTGTCAAATAATGTTTTAGGAGCTGTTTCTCAACAACCAAAAGTGTAAAATAATGTTTTAGGAGCTGTTTCTCAACAACCAAAGTGTCAAATAATGGTTAGAAGCTGTTTTTCAACAACCAAAAGTGTCAAATAATGTTTTAGGAGCTGTTTCTCAATAACCAAAAGTGTAAAATAATGTTTTAGGAGCTGTTTCTCAACAACCAAAGTGTCAAATAATGGTTAGAAGCTGTTTTTCAACAACCAAAAGTGTCAAATAATGTTTTAGGAGCTGTTTCTCAATAACCAAAAGTGTAAAATAATGTTTTAGGAGCTGTTTCTCAACAACCAAAGTGTCAAATAATGGTTAGAAGCTGTTTTTCAATAACCAAAAGTGTAAAATAATGTTTTAGGAGCTGTTTCTCAACAACCAAAGTGTCAAATAATGGTTAGAAGCTGTTTTTCAACAACCAAAAGTGTCAAATAATGTTTTAGGAGCTGTTTCTCAATAACCAAAAGTGTAAAATAATGTTTTAGGAGCTGTTTCTCAACAACCAAAGTGTCAAATAATGGTTAGAAGCTGTTTTTCAACAACCAAAAGTGTCAAATAATGTTTTAGGAGCTGTTTCTCAATAACCAAAAGTGTAAAATAATGTTTTAGGAGCTGTTTCTCAACAACCAAAGTGTCAAATAATGGTTAGAAGCTGTTTTTCAATAACCAAAAGTGTAAAATAATGTTTTAGGAGCTGTTTCTCAACAACCAAAGTGTCAAATAATGGTTAGAAGCTGTTTTTCAACAACCAAAAGTGTCAAATAATGTTTTAGGAGCTGTTTCTCAATAACCAAAAGTGTAAAATAATGTTTTAGGAGCTGTTTCTCAACAACCAAAGTGTCAAATAATAATAATTTGCAAAAATAATTTGCCTCCCAAAATAATTTGCCAAAATAATTTGCCTCCCAAAATAATTTGCCAAAATAATTTGCCTCCCAAAATAATTTGCCTCCCAAAATAATTTGCCAAAATAATTTGCCTCCCAAAATAATTTGCCTCCCAAAATAATTTGCCAAAATAACTTGCCTCCCAAAATAATTTGCCAAAATAATTTGCCAAAATAATTTGCCTCCCAAAATAATTTGCCTCCCAAAATAATTTGCCTCCCAAAATAATTTGCCAAAATACTTTGCCTCCCAAAATAATTTGCCAAAATAATTTGCCTCCCAAAATAATTTGCCAAAATAATTTGCCTCCCAAAATAATTTGCCAAAATACTTTGCCTCCCAAAATAATTTGCCAAAATAATTTGCCTCCCAAAATAATTTGCCAAAATAATTTGCCTCCCAAAATAATTTGCCTCCCAAAATAATTTGCCAAAATAATTTGCCTCCCAAAATAATTTGCCTCCCAAAATAATTTGCCAAAATAATTTGCCTCCCAAAATAATTTGCCAAAATAATTTGCCTCCCAAAATAATTTGCCCCCCAAAATAATTTGCCAAAATAATTTGCCTCCCAAAATAATTTGCCTCCCAAAATAATTTGCCAAAATAATTTGCCTCCCAAAATAATTTGCCAAAATAATTTGCCTCCCAAAATAATTTGCCAAAATAATTTGCCTCCCAAAATAATTTGCCAAAACAATGTTTTAGGAGCTGTTTCTCAACAACCAAAGTGTCAAATAATGGTTAGAAGCTGTTTTTCAACAACCAAAAGTGTCAAATAATGTTTTAGGAGCTGTTTCTCAATAACCAAAAGTGTAAAATAATGTTTTAGGAGCTGTTTCTCAACAACCAAAGTGTCAAATAATGGTTAGAAGCTGTTTTTCAACAACCAAAAGTGTCAAATGCATGAATAGTGAAAGTAGCAGATCTACGAAAATCTACCAAAATAATTTGCCTCCCAAAATAATTTGCCAAAATAATTTGCCTCCCAAAATAATTTGCCAAAATAATTTGCCTCCCAAAATAATTTGCCTCCCAAAATAATTTGCCTCCCAAAATAATTTGCCAAAATAATTTGCCTCCCAAAATAATTTGCAAAAATAATTTGCCTCCCAAAATAATTTGCAAAAATAATTTGCCTCCCAAAATAATTTGCCAAAATAATTTGCCTCCCAAAATAATTTGCCAAAATAATTTGCCTCCCAAAATAATTTGCCAAAATAATTTGCCTCCCAAAATAATTTGCCAAAATAATTTGCCTCCCAAAATAATTTGCCTCCCAAAATAATTTGCCAAAATAATTTGCCTCCCAAAATAATTTTCCTCCCAAAATAATTTGCCTCCCAAAATAATTTGCCAAAATAATTTGCCTCCCAAAATAATTTGCAAAAATAATTTGCCTCCCAAAATAATTTGCAAAAATAATTTGCCTCCCAAAATAATTTGCCAAAATAATTTGCCTCCCAAAATAATTTGCCAAAATAATTTGCCTCCCAAAATAATTTGCCTCCCAAAATAATTTGCCAAAATAATTTGCCTCCCAAAATAATTTGCCTCCCAAAATAATTTGCAAAAATAATTTGCCTCCCAAAATAATTTGCAAAAATAATTTGCCTCCCAAAATAATTTGCCAAAATAATTTGCCTCCCAAAATAATTTGCCAAAATAATTTGCCTCCCAAAATAATTTGCCAAAATAATTTGCCTCCCAAAATAATTTGCCAAAATAATTTGCCTCCCAAAATAATTTGCCAAAATAATTTGCCTCCCAAAATAATTTTCCTCCCAAAATAATTTGCCTCCCAAAATAATTTGCCAAAATAATTTGCCTCCCAAAATAATTTGCAAAAATAATTTGCCTCCCAAAATAATTTGCAAAAATAATTTGCCTCCCAAAATAATTTGCCAAAATAATTTGCCTCCCAAAATAATTTGCCAAAATAATTTGCCTCCCAAAATAATTTGCCAAAATAATTTGCCTCCCAAAATAATTTGCCAAAATAATTTGCCTCCCAAAATAATTTGCCAAAATAATTTGCCTCCCAAAATAATTTGCCTGCCAAAATAATTTGCCTGCCAAAATAATTTGCCTCCCAAAATAATTTGCCTCCCAAAATAATTTGCCAAAATAATTTGCCAAAATAATTTGCCTCCCAAAATAATTTGCCTCCCAAAATAATTTGCCTGCCAAAATAATTTGCCTCCCAAAATAATTTGCCTCCCAAAATAATTTGCCTCCCAAAATAATTTGCCAAAATAATTTGCCTCCCAAAATAATTTGCCAAAATAATTTGCCTCCCAAAATAATTTGCCTCCCAAAATAATTTGCCTCCCAAAATAATTTGCCTCCCAAAATAATTTGCAAAAATAATTTGCCTCCCAAAATAATTTGCCTCCCAAAATAATTTGCCAAAATAATTTGCCTCCCAAAATAATTTGCCTCCCAAAATAATTTGCCAAAATAATTTGCCTCCCAAAATAATTTGCCAAAATACTTTGCCTCCCAAAATAATTTGCCAAAATAATTTGCCTCCCAAAATAATTTGCCTCCCAAAATAATTTGCCAAAATAATTTGCCTGCCAAAATAATTTGCCTCCCAAAATAATTTGCCTCCCAAAATAATTTGCCAAAATAATTTGCCTCCCAAAATAATTTGCCAAAATAATTTGCCAAAATAATTTGCCTCCCAAAATAATTTGCCTCCCAAAATAATTTGCCAAAATAATTTGCCTCCCAAAATAATTTGCCAAAATAATTTGCCTCCCAAAATAATTTGCAAAAATAATTTGCCTCCCAAAATAATTTGCAAAAATAATTTGCCTCCCAAAATAATTTGCCAAAATAATTTGCCTCCCAAAATAATTTGCCTCCCAAAATAATTTGCCAAAATAATTTGCCTCCCAAAATAATTTGCCAAAATAATTTGCCTCCCAAAATAATTTGCCAAAATAATTTGCCTCCCAAAATAATTTGCCAAAATAATTTGCCTCCCAAAATAATTTGCCTGCCAAAATAATTTGCCTCCCAAAATAATTTGCCTGCCAAAATAATTTGCCTCCCAAAATAATTTGCCAAAATAATTTGCCTCCCAAAATAATTTGCCAAAATAATTTGCCTCCCAAAATAATTTGCCTCCCAAAATAATTTGCCTCCCAAAATAATTTGCCAAAATAATTTGCCTCCCAAAATAATTTGCCAAAATAATTTGCCTCCCAAAATAATTTGCCAAAATAATTTGCCTCCCAAAATAATTTGCCAAAATAATTTGCCTCCCAAAATAATTTGCCAAAATAATTTGCCTCCCAAAATAATTTGCCAAAATAATTTGCCTCCCAAAATAATTTGCCAAAATAATTTGCCTCCCAAAATAATTTGCCTCCCAAAATAATTTGCAAAAATAATTTGCCTCCCAAAATAATTTGCAAAAATAATTTGCCTCCCAAAATAATTTGCCAAAATAATTTGCCTCCCAAAATAATTTGCCAAAATAATTTGCCTCCCAAAATAATTTGCCAAAATAATTTGCCTCCCAAAATAATTTGCCAAAATAATTTGCCTCCCAAAATAATTTGCCAAAATAATTTGCCTCCCAAAATAATTTTCCTCCCAAAATAATTTGCCTCCCAAAATAATTTGCCAAAATAATTTGCCTCCCAAAATAATTTGCAAAAATAATTTGCCTCCCAAAATAATTTGCAAAAATAATTTGCCTCCCAAAATAATTTGCCAAAATAATTTGCCTCCCAAAATAATTTGCCAAAATAATTTGCCTCCCAAAATAATTTGCCAAAATAATTTGCCTCCCAAAATAATTTGCCAAAATAATTTGCCTCCCAAAATAATTTGCCAAAATAATTTGCCTCCCAAAATAATTTGCCTGCCAAAATAATTTGCCTCCCAAAATAATTTGCCTCCCAAAATAATTTGCCAAAATAATTTGCCAAAATAATTTGCCAAAATAATTTGCCTCCCAAAATAATTTGCCTCCCAAAATAATTTGCCTGCCAAAATAATTTGCCTCCCAAAATAATTTGCCTCCCAAAATAATTTGCCTCCCAAAATAATTTGCCAAAATAATTTGCCTCCCAAAATAATTTGCCAAAATAATTTGCCTCCCAAAATAATTTGCCTCCCAAAATAATTTGCCTCCCAAAATAATTTGCCTCCCAAAATAATTTGCAAAAATAATTTGCCTCCCAAAATAATTTGCCTCCCAAAATAATTTGCCAAAATAATTTGCCTCCCAAAATAATTTGCCTCCCAAAATAATTTGCCAAAATAATTTGCCTCCCAAAATAATTTGCCAAAATACTTTGCCTCCCAAAATAATTTGCCAAAATAATTTGCCTCCCAAAATAATTTGCCTCCCAAAATAATTTGCCTCCCAAAATAATTTGCCTCCCAAAATAATTTGCCAAAATAATTTGCCTCCCAAAATAATTTGCCTCCCAAAATAATTTGCCTCCCAAAATAATTTGCCTCCCAAAATAATTTGCCTCCCAAAATAATTTGCCTCCCAAAATAATTTGCCAAAATAATTTGCCTCCCAAAATAATTTGCCAAAATAATTTGCCTCCCAAAATAATTTGCCTGCCAAAATAATTTGCCTGCCAAAATAATTTGCCTCCCAAAATAATTTGCCTGCCAAAATAATTTGCCTCCCAAAATAATTTGCCAAAATAATTTGCCTCCCAAAATAATTTGCCTCCCAAAATAATTAGCCAAAACAATGTTTTAGGAGCTGTTTCTCAACAACCAAAGTGTCAAATAATGTTTAGAAGCTGTTTTTCAACAACCAAAAGTGTCAAATAATGTTTTGCCAAAATAATTTGCCTCCCAAAATAATTTGCCAAAATAATTTGCCTCCCAAAATAATTTGCCAAAATAATTTGCCTCCCAAAATAATTTGCCAAAATAATTTGCCTCCCAAAATAATTTGCCAAAATAATTTGCCTCCCAAAATAATTTGCCAAAATAATTTGCCTCCCAAAATAATTTGCCAAAATAATTTGCCTCCCAAAATAATTTGCCTCCCAAAATAATTTGCAAAAATAATTTGCCTCCCAAAATAATTTGCAAAAATAATTTGCCTCCCAAAATAATTTGCCAAAATAATTTGCCTCCCAAAATAATTTGCCAAAATAATTTGCCTCCCAAAATAATTTGCCAAAATAATTTGCCTCCCAAAATAATTTGCCAAAATAATTTGCCTCCCAAAATAATTTGCCAAAATAATTTGCCTCCCAAAATAATTTTCCTCCCAAAATAATTTGCCTCCCAAAATAATTTGCCAAAATAATTTGCCTCCCAAAATAATTTGCAAAAATAATTTGCCTCCCAAAATAATTTGCAAAAATAATTTGCCTCCCAAAATAATTTGCCAAAATAATTTGCCTCCCAAAATAATTTGCCAAAATAATTTGCCTCCCAAAATAATTTGCCAAAATAATTTGCCTCCCAAAATAATTTGCCAAAATAATTTGCCTCCCAAAATAATTTGCCAAAATAATTTGCCTCCCAAAATAATTTGCCTGCCAAAATAATTTGCCTCCCAAAATAATTTGCCTCCCAAAATAATTTGCCAAAATAATTTGCCAAAATAATTTGCCTCCCAAAATAATTTGCCTCCCAAAATAATTTGCCTGCCAAAATAATTTGCCTCCCAAAATAATTTGCCTCCCAAAATAATTTGCCTCCCAAAATAATTTGCCAAAATAATTTGCCTCCCAAAATAATTTGCCAAAATAATTTGCCTCCCAAAATAATTTGCCTCCCAAAATAATTTGCCTCCCAAAATAATTTGCCTCCCAAAATAATTTGCAAAAATAATTTGCCTCCCAAAATAATTTGCCTCCCAAAATAATTTGCCAAAATAATTTGCCTCCCAAAATAATTTGCCTCCCAAAATAATTTGCCAAAATAATTTGCCTCCCAAAATAATTTGCCAAAATACTTTGCCTCCCAAAATAATTTGCCAAAATAATTTGCCTCCCAAAATAATTTGCCTCCCAAAATAATTTGCCTCCCAAAATAATTTGCCTCCCAAAATAATTTGCCAAAATAATTTGCCTCCCAAAATAATTTGCCTCCCAAAATAATTTGCCTCCCAAAATAATTTGCCTCCCAAAATAATTTGCCTCCCAAAATAATTTGCCTCCCAAAATAATTTGCCTCCCAAAATAATTTGCCAAAATAATTTGCCTCCCAAAATAATTTGCCTGCCAAAATAATTTGCCTGCCAAAATAATTTGCCTCCCAAAATAATTTGCCTGCCAAAATAATTTGCCTCCCAAAATAATTTGCCAAAATAATTTGCCTCCCAAAATAATTTGCCTCCCAAAATAATTTGCCAAAATAATTTGCCTCCCAAAATAATTTGCCTCCCAAAATAATTAGCCAAAACAATGTTTTAGGAGCTGTTTCTCAACAACCAAAGTGTCAAATAATGTTTAGAAGCTGTTTTTCAACAACCAAAAGTGTCAAATAATGTTTTGCCAAAATAATTTGCCTCCCAAAATAATTTGCCTCCCAAAATAATTTGCCAAAATAATTTGCCAAAATAATTTGCCAAAATAATTTGCCTCCCAAAATAATTTGCCAAAATAATTTGCCTCCCAAAATAATTAGCCAAAACAATGTTTTAGGAGCTGTTTCTCAACAACCAAAGTGTCAAATAATGGTTAGAAGCTGTTTTTCAACAACCAAAAGTGTCAAATAATGTTTTAGGAGCTGTTTCTCAATAACCAAAAGTGTAAAATAATGTTTTAGGAGCTGTTTCTCAATAACCAAAAGTGTAAAATAATGGTTAGAAGCTGTTTTTCAACAACCAAAAGTGTCAAATAATGTTTTAGGAGCTGTTTCTCAACAACCAAAAGTGTCAAAATAATTTGCCTCCCAAAATAATTTGCCAAAATAATTTGCCTCCCAAAATAATTTGCCAAAATAATTTGCCTCCCAAAATAATTTGCCAAAATAATTTGCCTCCCAAAATAATTTGCCAAAATAATTTGCCTCCCAAAATAATTTGCCAAAATAATTTGCCTCCCAAAATAATTTGCCAAAATAATTTGCCTCCCAAAATAATTTGCAAAAATAATTTGCCTCCCAAAATAATTTGCAAAAATAATTTGCCTCCCAAAATAATTTGCCAAAATAATTTGCCTCCCAAAATAATTTGCCAAAATAATTTGCCTCCCAAAATAATTTGCCAAAATAATTTGCCTCCCAAAATAATTTGCCAAAATAATTTGCCTCCCAAAATAATTTGCCAAAATAATTTGCCTCCCAAAATAATTTTCCTCCCAAAATAATTTGCCTCCCAAAATAATTTGCCAAAATAATTTGCCTCCCAAAATAATTTGCAAAAATAATTTGCCTCCCAAAATAATTTGCAAAAATAATTTGCCTCCCAAAATAATTTGCCAAAATAATTTGCCTCCCAAAATAATTTGCCAAAATAATTTGCCTCCCAAAATAATTTGCCAAAATAATTTGCCTCCCAAAATAATTTGCCAAAATAATTTGCCTCCCAAAATAATTTGCCAAAATAATTTGCCTCCCAAAATAATTTGCCTGCCAAAATAATTTGCCTCCCAAAATAATTTGCCTCCCAAAATAATTTGCCAAAATAATTTGCCAAAATAATTTGCCTCCCAAAATAATTTGCCTCCCAAAATAATTTGCCTGCCAAAATAATTTGCCTCCCAAAATAATTTGCCTCCCAAAATAATTTGCCTCCCAAAATAATTTGCCAAAATAATTTGCCTCCCAAAATAATTTGCCAAAATAATTTGCCTCCCAAAATAATTTGCCTCCCAAAATAATTTGCCTCCCAAAATAATTTGCAAAAATAATTTGCCTCCCAAAATAATTTGCAAAAATAATTTGCCTCCCAAAATAATTTGCCAAAATAATTTGCCTCCCAAAATAATTTGCCAAAATAATTTGCCTCCCAAAATAATTTGCCAAAATAATTTGCCTCCCAAAATAATTTGCCAAAATAATTTGCCTCCCAAAATAATTTTCCTCCCAAAATAATTTGCCTCCCAAAATAATTTGCAAAAATAATTTGCCTCCCAAAATAATTTGCAAAAATAATTTGCCTCCCAAAATAATTTGCCAAAATAATTTGCCTCCCAAAATAATTTGCCAAAATAATTTGCCTCCCAAAATAATTTGCCAAAATAATTTGCCTCCCAAAATAATTTGCCAAAATAATTTGCCTCCCAAAATAATTTGCCAAAATAATTTGCCTCCCAAAATAATTTGCCTGCCAAAATAATTTGCCTCCCAAAATAATTTGCCTCCCAAAATAATTTGCCAAAATAATTTGCCTCCCAAAATAATTTGCCTCCCAAAATAATTTGCCTGCCAAAATAATTTGCCTCCCAAAATAATTTGCCTCCCAAAATAATTTGCCTCCCAAAATAATTTGCCAAAATAATTTGCCTCCCAAAATAATTTGCCAAAATAATTTGCCTCCCAAAATAATTTGCCTCCCAAAATAATTTGCCAAAATAATTTGCCTCCCAAAATAATTTGCCTCCCAAAATAATTTGCCAAAATAATTTGCCTCCCAAAATAATTTGCCTCCCAAAATAATTTGCCAAAATAATTTGCCTCCCAAAATAATTTGCCAAAATACTTTGCCTCCCAAAATAATTTGCCAAAATAATTTGCCTCCCAAAATAATTTGCCAAAATAATTTGCCTCCCAAAATAATTTGCCTCCCAAAATAATTTGCCAAAATAATTTGCCTCCCAAAATAATTTGCCTCCCAAAATAATTTGCCAAAATAATTTGCCTCCCAAAATAATTTGCCTCCCAAAATAATTTGCCAAAATAATTTGCCTCCCAAAATAATTTGCCAAAATAATTTGCCTCCCAAAATAATTTGCCAAAATAATTTGCCTCCCAAAATAATTTGCCAAAATAATTTGCCTCCCAAAATAATTTGCCTGCCAAAATAATTTGCCTCCCAAAATAATTTGCCTCCCAAAATAATTTGCCAAAATAATTTGCCTCCCAAAATAATTTGCCTCCCAAAATAATTTGCCTGCCAAAATAATTTGCCTCCCAAAATAATTTGCCTCCCAAAATAATTTGCCTCCCAAAATAATTTGCCAAAATAATTTGCCTCCCAAAATAATTTGCCTCCCAAAATAATTTGCCAAAATAATTTGCCTCCCAAAATAATTTGCCTCCCAAAATAATTTGCCAAAATAATTTGCCTCCCAAAATAATTTGCCTCCCAAAATAATTTGCCAAAATAATTTGCCTCCCAAAATAATTTGCCAAAATACTTTGCCTCCCAAAATAATTTGCCAAAATAATTTGCCTCCCAAAATAATTTGCCAAAATAATTTGCCTCCCAAAATAATTTGCCTCCCAAAATAATTTGCCAAAATAATTTGCCTCCCAAAATAATTTGCCTCCCAAAATAATTTGCCAAAATAATTTGCCTCCCAAAATAATTTGCCTCCCAAAATAATTTGCCAAAATAATTTGCCTCCCAAAATAATTTGCCAAAATACTTTGCCTGCCAAAATAATTTGCCTCCCAAAATAATTTGCCTCCCAAAATAATTTGCCAAAATAATTTGCCTCCCAAAATAATTTGCCTCCCAAAATAATTTGCCTGCCAAAATAATTTGCCTCCCAAAATAATTTGCCTCCCAAAATAATTTGCCTCCCAAAATAATTTGCCAAAATAATTTGCCTCCCAAAATAATTTGCCAAAATAATTTGCCTCCCAAAATAATTTGCCTCCCAAAATAATTTGCAAAAATAATTTGCCTCCCAAAATAATTTGCAAAAATAATTTGCCTCCCAAAATAATTTGCCAAAATAATTTGCCTCCCAAAATAATTTGCCAAAATAATTTGCCTCCCAAAATAATTTGCCAAAATAATTTGCCTCCCAAAATAATTTGCCAAAATAATTTGCCTCCCAAAATAATTTGCCAAAATAATTTGCCTCCCAAAATAATTTTCCTCCCAAAATAATTTGCCTCCCAAAATAATTTGCCAAAATAATTTGCCTCCCAAAATAATTTGCAAAAATAATTTGCCTCCCAAAATAATTTGCAAAAATAATTTGCCTCCCAAAATAATTTGCCTCCCAAAATAATTTGCCTCCCAAAATAATTTGCCAAAATAATTTGCCTCCCAAAATAATTTGCCTCCCAAAATAATTAGCCAAAACAATGTTTTAGGAGCTGTTTCTCAACAACCAAAGTGTCAAATAATGTTTAGAAGCTGTTTTTCAACAACCAAAAGTGTCAAATAATGTTTTGCCAAAATAATTTGCCTCCCAAAATAATTTGCCTCCCAAAATAATTTGCCAAAATAATTTGCCAAAATAATTTGCCAAAATAATTTGCCTCCCAAAATAATTTGCCAAAATAATTTGCCTCCCAAAATAATTAGCCAAAACAATGTTTTAGGAGCTGTTTCTCAACAACCAAAGTGTCAAATAATGGTTAGAAGCTGTTTTTCAACAACCAAAAGTGTCAAATAATGTTTTAGGAGCTGTTTCTCAATAACCAAAAGTGTAAAATAATGTTTTAGGAGCTGTTTCTCAATAACCAAAAGTGTAAAATAATGGTTAGAAGCTGTTTTTCAACAACCAAAAGTGTCAAATAATGTTTTAGGAGCTGTTTCTCAACAACCAAAAGTGTCAAAATAATTTGCCTCCCAAAATAATTTGCCAAAATAATTTGCCTCCCAAAATAATTTGCCAAAATAATTTGCCTCCCAAAATAATTTGCCAAAATAATTTGCCTCCCAAAATAATTTGCCAAAATAATTTGCCTCCCAAAATAATTTGCCAAAATAATTTGCCTCCCAAAATAATTTTCCTCCCAAAATAATTTGCCTCCCAAAATAATTTGCCAAAATAATTTGCCTCCCAAAATAATTTGCAAAAATAATTTGCCTCCCAAAATAATTTGCAAAAATAATTTGCCTCCCAAAATAATTTGCCAAAATAATTTGCCTCCCAAAATAATTTGCCAAAATAATTTGCCTCCCAAAATAATTTGCCAAAATAATTTGCCTCCCAAAATAATTTGCCAAAATAATTTGCCTCCCAAAATAATTTGCCAAAATAATTTGCCTCCCAAAATAATTTTCCTCCCAAAATAATTTGCCTCCCAAAATAATTTGCCAAAATAATTTGCCTCCCAAAATAATTTGCAAAAATAATTTGCCTCCCAAAATAATTTGCAAAAATAATTTGCCTCCCAAAATAATTTGCCAAAATAATTTGCCTCCCAAAATAATTTGCCAAAATAATTTGCCTCCCAAAATAATTTGCCAAAATAATTTGCCTCCCAAAATAATTTGCCAAAATAATTTGCCTCCCAAAATAATTTGCCAAAATAATTTGCCTCCCAAAATAATTTGCCAAAATAATTTGCCTCCCAAAATAATTTGCCAAAATAATTTGCCTCCCAAAATAATTTGCCTCCCAAAATAATTTGCCTCCCAAAATATTTTGCCTGCCAAAATAATTTGCCTCCCAAAATAATTTGCCTCCCAAAATAATTTGCCTCCCAAAATAATTTGCCAAAATAATTTGCCTCCCAAAATAATTTGCCAAAATAATTTGCCTCCCAAAATAATTTGCCTCCCAAAATAATTTGCAAAAATAATTTGCCTCCCAAAATAATTTGCCTCCCAAAATAATTTGCCAAAATAATTTGCCTCCCAAAATAATTTGCCTCCCAAAATAATTTGCCAAAATAATTTGCCTCCCAAAATAATTTGCCAAAATACTTTGCCTCCCAAAATAATTTGCCAAAATAATTTGCCTCCCAAAATAATTTGCCTCCCAAAATAATTTGCCAAAATAATTTGCCTCCCAAAATAATTTGCCAAAATAATTTGCCTCCCAAAATAATTTGCCAAAATAATTTGCCTCCCAAAATAATTTGCCAAAATAATTTGCCTCCCAAAATAATTAGCCAAAACAATGTTTTAGGAGCTGTTTCTCAACAACCAAAGTGTCAAATAATGGTTAGAAGCTGTTTTTCAACAACCAAAAGTGTCAAATAATGTTTTAGGAGCTGTTTCTCAATAACCAAAAGTGTAAAATAATGTTTTAGGAGCTGTTTCTCAACAACCAAAGTGTCAAATAATGGTTAGAAGCTGTTTTTCAACAACCAAAAGTGTCAAATAATGTTTTAGGAGCTGTTTCTCAACAACCAAAAGTGTAAAATAATGTTTTAGGAGCTGTTTCTCAACAACCAAAGTGTCAAATAATGGTTAGAAGCTGTTTTTCAACAACCAAAAGTGTCAAATAATGTTTTAGGAGCTGTTTCTCAATAACCAAAAGTGTAAAATAATGTTTTAGGAGCTGTTTCTCAACAACCAAAGTGTCAAATAATGGTTAGAAGCTGTTTTTCAACAACCAAAAGTGTCAAATAATGTTTTAGGAGCTGTTTCTCAATAACCAAAAGTGTAAAATAATGTTTTAGGAGCTGTTTCTCAACAACCAAAGTGTCAAATAATGGTTAGAAGCTGTTTTTCAACAACCAAAAGTGTCAAATAATGTTTTAGGAGCTGTTTCTCAATAACCAAAAGTGTAAAATAATGTTTTAGGAGCTGTTTCTCAACAACCAAAGTGTCAAATAATGGTTAGAAGCTGTTTTTCAACAACCAAAAGTGTCAAATAATGTTTTAGGAGCTGTTTCTCAATAACCAAAAGTGTAAAATAATGTTTTAGGAGCTGTTTCTCAACAGCCAAAGTGTCAAATAATGGTTAGAAGCTGTTTTTCAACAACCAAAAGTGTCAAATAATGTTTTAGGAGCTGTTTCTCAATAACCAAAAGTGTAAAATAATGTTTTAGGAGCTGTTTCTCAACAACCAAAGTGTCAAATAATGGTTAGAAGCTGTTTTTCAACAACCAAAAGTGTCAAATAATGTTTTAGGAGCTGTTTCTCAATAACCAAAAGTGTCAAATAATGTTTTAGGAGCTGTTTCTCAACAACCAAAGTGTCAAATAATGGTTAGAAGCTGTTTTTCAACAACCAAAAGTGTCAAATAATGTTTTAGGAGCTGTTTCTCAATAACCAAAAGTGTAAAATAATGTTTTAGGAGCTGTTTCTCAACAACCAAAGTGTCAAATAATGGTTAGAAGCTGTTTTTCAACAACCAAAAGTGTCAAATAATGTTTTAGGAGCTGTTTCTCAATAACCAAAAGTGTCAAATAATGTTTTAGGAGCTGTTTCTCAACAACCAAAGTGTCAAATAATGGTTAGAAGCTGTTTTTCAACAACCAAAAGTGTCAAATAATGTTTTAGGAGCTGTTTCTCAATAACCAAAAGTGTCAAATAATGTTTTAGGAGCTGTTTCTCAACAACCAAAAGTGTAAAATAATGTTTTAGGAGCTGTTTCTCAACAACCAAAGTGTCAAATAATGGTTAGAAGCTGTTTTTCAACAACCAAAAGTGTCAAATAATGTTTTAGGAGCTGTTTCTCAATAACCAAAAGTGTAAAATAATGTTTTAGGAGCTGTTTCTCAACAACCAAAGTGTCAAATAATGGTTAGAAGCTGTTTTTCAACAACCAAAAGTGTCAAATAATGTTTTAGGAGCTGTTTCTCAATAACCAAAAGTGTAAAATAATGTTTTAGGAGCTGTTTCTCAACAACCAAAGTGTCAAATAATGGTTAGAAGCTGTTTTTCAACAACCAAAAGTGTCAAATAATGTTTTAGGAGCTGTTTCTCAATAACCAAAAGTGTAAAATAATGTTTTAGGAGCTGTTTCTCAACAACCAAAGTGTCAAATAATGGTTAGAAGCTGTTTTTCAACAACCAAAAGTGTCAAATAATGTTTTAGGAGCTGTTTCTCAATAACCAAAAGTGTAAAATAATGTTTTAGGAGCTGTTTCTCAACAACCAAAGTGTCAAATAATGGTTAGAAGCTGTTTTTCAACAACCAAAAGTGTCAAATAATGTTTTAGGAGCTGTTTCTCAATAACCAAAAGTGTAAAATAATGTTTTAGGAGCTGTTTCTCAACAACCAAAGTGTCAAATAATGGTTAGAAGCTGTTTTTCAACAACCAAAAGTGTCAAATAATGTTTTAGGAGCTGTTTCTCAATAACCAAAAGTGTAAAATAATGTTTTAGGAGCTGTTTCTCAACAACCAAAGTGTCAAATAATGGTTAGAAGCTGTTTTTCAACAACCAAAAGTGTCAAATAATGTTTTAGGAGCTGTTTCTCAATAACCAAAAGTGTCAAATAATGTTTTAGGAGCTGTTTCTCAACAACCAAAGTGTCAAATAATGGTTAGAAGCTGTTTTTCAACAACCAAAAGTGTCAAATAATGTTTTAGGAGCTGTTTCTCAATAACCAAAAGTGTAAAATAATGTTTTAGGAGCTGTTTCTCAACAACCAAAGTGTCAAATAATGGTTAGAAGCTGTTTTTCAACAACCAAAAGTGTCAAATAATGTTTTAGGAGCTGTTTCTCAATAACCAAAAGTGTCAAATAATGTTTTAGGAGCTGTTTCTCAACAACCAAAGTGTCAAATAATGGTTAGAAGCTGTTTTTCAACAACCAAAAGTGTCAAATAATGTTTTAGGAGCTGTTTCTCAATAACCAAAAGTGTCAAATAATGTTTTAGGAGCTGTTTCTCAACAACCAAAAGTGTAAAATAATGTTTTAGGAGCTGTTTCTCAACAACCAAAGTGTCAAATAATGGTTAGAAGCTGTTTTTCAACAACCAAAAGTGTCAAATAATGTTTTAGGAGCTGTTTCTCAATAACCAAAAGTGTAAAATAATGTTTTAGGAGCTGTTTCTCAACAACCAAAGTGTCAAATAATGGTTAGAAGCTGTTTTTCAACAACCAAAAGTGTCAAATAATGTTTTAGGAGCTGTTTCTCAATAACCAAAAGTGTAAAATAATGTTTTAGGAGCTGTTTCTCAACAACCAAAGTGTCAAATAATGGTTAGAAGCTGTTTTTCAACAACCAAAAGTGTCAAATAATGTTTTAGGAGCTGTTTCTCAATAACCAAAAGTGTAAAATAATGTTTTAGGAGCTGTTTCTCAACAACCAAAGTGTCAAATAATGGTTAGAAGCTGTTTTTCAACAACCAAAAGTGTCAAATAATGTTTTAGGAGCTGTTTCTCAATAACCAAAAGTGTAAAATAATGTTTTAGGAGCTGTTTCTCAACAACCAAAGTGTCAAATAATGGTTAGAAGCTGTTTTTCAACAACCAAAAGTGTCAAATAATGTTTTAGGAGCTGTTTCTCAATAACCAAAAGTGTAAAATAATGTTTTAGGAGCTGTTTCTCAACAACCAAAGTGTCAAATAATGGTTAGAAGCTGTTTTTCAACAACCAAAAGTGTCAAATAATGTTTTAGGAGCTGTTTCTCAATAACCAAAAGTGTAAAATAATGTTTTAGGAGCTGTTTCTCAACAGCCAAAGTGTCAAATAATGGTTAGAAGCTGTTTTTCAACAACCAAAAGTGTCAAATAATGTTTTAGGAGCTGTTTCTCAATAACCAAAAGTGTAAAATAATGTTTTAGGAGCTGTTTCTCAACAACCAAAGTGTCAAATAATGGTTAGAAGCTGTTTTTCAACAACCAAAAGTGTCAAATAATGTTTCTCAATAACCAAAAGTGTCAAATAATGTTTTAGGAGCTGTTTCTCAACAACCAAAGTGTCAAATAATGGTTAGAAGCTGTTTTTCAACAACCAAAAGTGTCAAATAATGTTTTAGGAGCTGTTTCTCAATAACCAAAAGTGTAAAATAATGTTTTAGGAGCTGTTTCTCAACAACCAAAGTGTCAAATAATGGTTAGAAGCTGTTTTTCAACAACCAAAAGTGTCAAATAATGTTTTAGGAGCTGTTTCTCAATAACCAAAAGTGTCAAATAATGTTTTAGGAGCTGTTTCTCAACAACCAAAGTGTCAAATAATGGTTAGAAGCTGTTTTTCAACAACCAAAAGTGTCAAATAATGTTTTAGGAGCTGTTTCTCAATAACCAAAAGTGTCAAATAATGTTTTAGGAGCTGTTTCTCAACAACCAAAAGTGTAAAATAATGTTTTAGGAGCTGTTTCTCAACAACCAAAGTGTCAAATAATGGTTAGAAGCTGTTTTTCAACAACCAAAAGTGTCAAATAATGTTTTAGGAGCTGTTTCTCAATAACCAAAAGTGTAAAATAATGTTTTAGGAGCTGTTTCTCAACAACCAAAGTGTCAAATAATGGTTAGAAGCTGTTTTTCAACAACCAAAAGTGTCAAATAATGTTTTAGGAGCTGTTTCTCAATAACCAAAAGTGTAAAATAATGTTTTAGGAGCTGTTTCTCAACAACCAAAGTGTCAAATAATGGTTAGAAGCTGTTTTTCAACAACCAAAAGTGTCAAATAATGTTTTAGGAGCTGTTTCTCAATAACCAAAAGTGTAAAATAATGTTTTAGGAGCTGTTTCTCAATAACCAAAAGTGTAAAATAATGTTTTAGGAGCTGTTTCTCAACAACCAAAGTGTCAAATAATGGTTAGAAGCTGTTTTTCAACAACCAAAAGTGTCAAATAATGTTTTAGGAGCTGTTTCTCAATAACCAAAAGTGTAAAATAATGTTTTAGGAGCTGTTTCTCAACAACC
This sequence comes from Protomyctophum bolini, assembly GCF_963924005.1. Taxonomy (NCBI): domain Eukaryota; kingdom Metazoa; phylum Chordata; class Actinopteri; order Myctophiformes; family Myctophidae; genus Protomyctophum; species Protomyctophum bolini. The sequence continues at coordinate 5,483,686 of NC_137870.1, forward strand.
AAAGTGTCAAATAATGGTTAGAAGCTGTTTTTCAACAACCAAAAGTGTCGAATAATGTTTTAGGAGCTGTTTCTCAATAACCAAAAGTGTAAAATAATGTTTTAGGAGCTGTTTCTCAACAACCAAAGTGTCAAATAATGGTTAGAAGCTGTTTTTCAACAACCAAAAGTGTCAAATAATGTTTTAGGAGCTGTTTCTCAATAACCAAAAGTGTAAAATAATGTTTTAGGAGCTGTTTCTCAACAACCAAAGTGTCAAATAATGGTTAGAAGCTGTTTTTCAACAACCAAAAGTGTCAAATAATGTTTTAGGAGCTGTTTCTCAATAACCAAAAGTGTAAAATAATGTTTTAGGAGCTGTTTCTCAACAACCAAAGTGTCAAATAATGGTTAGAAGCTGTTTTTCAACAACCAAAAGTGTCAAATAATGTTTTAGGTGCTGTTTCTCAATAACCAAAAGTGTAAAATAATGTTTTAGGAGCTGTTTCTCAACAACCAAAGTGTCAAATAATGGTTAGAAGCTGTTTTTCAACAACCAAAAGTGTCAAATAATGTTTTAGGAGCTGTTTCTCAATAACCAAAAGTGTAAAATAATGTTTTAGGAGCTGTTTCTCAACAACCAAAGTGTCAAATAATGGTTAGAAGCTGTTTTTCAACAACCAAAAGTGTCGAATAATGTTTTAGGAGCTGTTTCTCAATAACCAAAAGTGTAAAATAATGTTTTAGGAGCTGTTTCTCAACAACCAAAGTGTCAAATAATGGTTAGAAGCTGTTTTTCAACAACCAAAAGTGTCAAATAATGTTTTAGGAGCTGTTTCTCAACAACCAAAAGTGTAAAATAATGTTTTAGGAGCTGTTTCTCAACAACCAAAGTGTCAAATAATGGTTAGAAGCTGTTTTTCAACAACCAAAAGTGTCAAATAATGTTTTAGGAGCTGTTTCTCAATAACCAAAAGTGTAAAATAATGTTTTAGGAGCTGTTTCTCAACAACCAAAGTGTCAAATAATGGTTAGAAGCTGTTTTTCAACAACCAAAAGTGTCAAATAATGTTTTAGGAGCTGTTTCTCAATAACCAAAAGTGTAAAATAATGTTTTAGGAGCTGTTTCTCATCAACCAAAGTGTCAAATAATGGTTAGAAGCTGTTTTTCAACAACCAAAAGTGTCAAATAATGTTTTAGGAGCTGTTTCTCAACAACCAAAAGTGTAAAATAATGTTTTAGGAGCTGTTTCTCAACAACCAAAGTGTCAAATAATGGTTAGAAGCTGTTTCTCAATAACCAAAAGTGTAAAATAATGTTTTAGGAGCTGTTTCTCAACAACCAAAGTATCAAATAATGGTTAGAAGCTGTTTTTCAACAACCAAAAGTGTCAAATAATGTTTTAGGAGCTGTTTCTCAATAACCAAAAGTGTAAAATAATGTTTTAGGAGCTGTTTCTCAACAACCAAAGTGTCAAATAATGGTTAGAAGCTGTTTTTCAACAACCAAAAGTGTCAAATAATGTTTTAGGAGCTGTTTCTCAATAACCAAAAGTGTAAAATAATGTTTTAGGAGCTGTTTCTCAACAACCAAAGTGTCAAATAATGGTTAGAAGCTGTTTTTCAACAACCAAAAGTGTCAAATAATGTTTTAGGAGCTGTTTCTCAACAACCAAAAGTGTAAAATAATGTTTTAGGAGCTGTTTCTCAACAACCAAAGTGTCAAATAATGGTTAGAAGCTGTTTTTCAACAACCAAAAGTGTCAAATAATGTTTTAGGAGCTGTTTCTCAATAACCAAAAGTGTAAAATAATGTTTTAGGAGCTGTTTCTCAACAACCAAAGTGTCAAATAATGGTTAGAAGCTGTTTTTCAACAACCAAAAGTGTCGAATAATGTTTTAGGAGCTGTTTCTCAATAACCAAAAGTGTAAAATAATGTTTTAGGAGCTGTTTCTCAATAACCAAAAGTGTAAAATAATGTTTTAGGAGCTGTTTCTCAACAACCAAAGTGTCAAATAATGGTTAGAAGCTGTTTTTCAACAACCAAAAGTGTCAAATAATGTTTTAGGAGCTGTTTCTCAACAACCAAAAGTGTAAAATAATGTTTTAGGAGCTGTTTCTCAACAACCAAAGTGTCAAATAATGGTTAGAAGCTGTTTTTCAACAACCAAAAGTGTCAAATAATGTTTTAGGAGCTGTTTCTCAATAACCAAAAGTGTAAAATTATGTTTTAGGAGCTGTTTCTCAACAACCAAAGTGTCAAATAATGGTTAGAAGCTGTTTTTCAACAACCAAAAGTGTCAAATAATGTTTTAGGTGCTGTTTCTCAATAACCAAAAGTGTAAAATAATGTTTTAGGAGCTGTTTCTCAACAACCAAAGTGTCAAATAATGGTTAGAAGCTGTTTTTCAACAACCAAAAGTGTCAAATAATGTTTTAGGAGCTGTTTCTCAATAACCAAAAGTGTAAAATAATGTTTTAGGAGCTGTTTCTCAACAACCAAAGTGTCAAATAATGGTTAGAAGCTGTTTTTCAACAACCAAAAGTGTCGAATAATGTTTTAGGAGCTGTTTCTCAATAACCAAAAGTGTAAAATAATGTTTTAGGAGCTGTTTCTCAACAACCAAAGTGTCAAATAATGGTTAGAAGCTGTTTTTCAACAACCAAAAGTGTCAAATAATGTTTTAGGAGCTGTTTCTCAACAACCAAAAGTGTAAAATAATGTTTTAGGAGCTGTTTCTCAACAACCAAAGTGTCAAATAATGGTTAGAAGCTGTTTTTCAACAACCAAAAGTGTCAAATAATGTTTTAGGAGCTGTTTCTCAATAACCAAAAGTGTAAAATTATGTTTTAGGAGCTGTTTCTCAACAACCAAAGTGTCAAATAATGGTTAGAAGCTGTTTTTCAACAACCAAAAGTGTCAAATAATGTTTTAGGAGCTGTTTCTCAATAACCAAAAGTGTAAAATAATGTTTTAGGAGCTGTTTCTCAACAACCAAAGTGTCAAATAATGGTTAGAAGCTGTTTTTCAACAACCAAAAGTGTCAAATAATGTTTTAGGAGCTGTTTCTCAAAAACCAAAAGTGTAAAATAATGTTTTAGGAGCTGTTTCTCAACAACCAAAGTGTCAAATAATGGTTAGAAGCTGTTTTTCAACAACCAAAAGTGTCAAATAATGTTTTAGGAGCTGTTTCTCAATAACCAAAAGTGTAAAATAATGTTTTAGGAGCTGTTTCTCAACAACCAAAGTGTCAAATAATGGTTAGAAGCTGTTTTTCAAAATAATTTAATTTGCCAAAATAATTTGCCTCCCAAAATAATTTGCCTCCCAAAATAATTTGCCAAAATAATTTGCCTCCCAAAATAATTTGCCAAAATAATTTGCCTCCCAAAATAATTTGCCAAACCCTTGTTTTTAACACCTTTTTTTTTGTTTTTTTATTTATAGGCATTATTCATGCCTATAAAAATCATGCCGGCTGCCCTTGATGTCTGGAATGCTCCTTGGGAACGCCAGGGATAGGGTCGAGATGCCTGGGGGGTCTCCACGCCCGGTCAACGATAGTGGGCGCGCTATGTTGTCTGGAATCCCCATGGATATGTACCGCTCAAGCTGGTACATTGAGGTACATTAGGCCCGTCACAAGTACTAATACATTATTCAAATTACAATAAAAAATGCATGAATAGTGAAAGTAGCAGATCTACGAAAATCTACCAAAATAATTTGCCTCCCAAAATAATTTGCCAAAATAATTTGCCTCCCAAAATAATTTGCCAAAATAATGTGCCTCCCAAAATAATTTGCCTCCCAAAATAATTTGCCTCCCAAAATAATTTGCCAAAATAATTTGCCTCCCAAAATAATTTGCCAAAATAATTTGCCTCCCAAAATAATTTGCCTCCCAAAATAATTTGCCTGCCAAAATAATTTGCCTCCCAAAATAATTTAATTTGCCTCCCAAAATAATTTGCCTCCCAAAATAATTTGCCTCCCAAAATAATTTGCCTCCCAAAATAATTTGCCAAAATAATTTGCCTCCCAAAATAATTTGCCTCCCAAAATAATTTGCCTCCCAAAATAATTTGCCTGCCAAAATAATTTGCCTCCCAAAATAATTTGCCTCCCAAAATAATTTAATTTGCCAAAATAATTTGCCTCCCAAAATAATTTGCCTCCCAAAATAATTTGCCTCCCAAAATAATTTAATTTGCCAAAATAATTTGCCTCCCAAAATAATTTGCCTCCCAAAATAATTTGCCTCCCAAAATAATTTGCCTCCCAAAATAATTTGCCAAAATAATTTGCCTCCCAAAATAATTTGCCTGCCAAAATAATTTGCCTCCCAAAAAAATTTAATTTGCCAAAATAATTTGCCTCCCAAAATAATTTGCCTCCCAAAACAATTTGCCTCCCAAAATAATTTGCCTCCCAAAATAATTTGCCTCCCAAAATAATTTGCCTCCCAAAATAATTTGCCTGCCAAAATAATTTGCCTCCCAAAATAATTTGCCAAAATAATTTGCCTCCCAAAATAATTTGCCTCCCAAAATAATTTGCCAAAATAATTTGCCTCCCAAAATAATTTGCCAAAATAATTTGCCAAAATAATTTGCCTCCCAAAATAATTTGCCTGCCAAAATAATTTGCCTCCCAAAAAAATTTAATTTGCCAAAATAATTTGCCTCCCAAAATAATTTGCCTCCCAAAACAATTTGCCTCCCAAAATAATTTGCCTCCCAAAATAATTTGCCTCCCAAAATAATTTGCCTGCCAAAATAATTTGCCAAAATAATTTGCCTCCCAAAATAATTTGCCAAAATAATTTGCCTCCCAAAATAATTTGCCAAAATAATTTGCCTCCCAAAATAATTTGCCAAAATAATTTGCCTCCCAAAATAATTTGCCTCCCAAAATAATTTGCCTCCCAAAATAATTTGCCTCCCAAAATAATTTAATTTGCCAAAATAATTTGCCTCCCAAAATAATTTGCCTCCCAAAATAATTTGCCTCCCAAAATAATTTGCCTCCCAAAATAATTTGCCTCCCAAAATAATTTGCCAAAATAATTTGCCTCCCAAAATAATTTGCCAAAATAATTTGCCTCCCAAAATAATTTGCCAAAATAATTTGCCTCCCAAAATAATTTGCCTGCCAAAATAATTTGCCTCCCAAAAAAATTTAATTTGCCAAAATAATTTGCCTCCCAAAATAATTTGCCTCCCAAAATAATTTAATTTGCCAAAATAATTTGCCTCCCAAAATAATTTGCCTCCCAAAATAATTTGCCTCCCAAAATAATTTAATTTGCCAAAATAATTTGCCTCCCAAAATAATTTGCCTCCCAAAATAATTTGCCTCCCAAAATAATTTGCCTCCCAAAATAATTTGCCAAAATAATTTGCCTCCCAAAATAATTTGCCTGCCAAAATAATTTGCCTCCCAAAAAAATTTAATTTGCCAAAATAATTTGCCTCCCAAAATAATTTGCCTCCCAAAACAATTTGCCTCCCAAAATAATTTGCCTCCCAAAATAATTTGCCTCCCAAAATAATTTGCCTGCCAAAATAATTTGCCTCCCAAAATAATTTGCCAAAATAATTTGCCTCCCAAAATAATTTGCCTCCCAAAATAATTTGCCAAAATAATTTGCCTCCCAAAATAATTTGCCAAAATAATTTGCCAAAATAATTTGCCTCCCAAAATAATTTGCCTGCCAAAATAATTTGCCTCCCAAAAAAATTTAATTTGCCAAAATAATTTGCCTCCCAAAATAATTTGCCTCCCAAAACAATTTGCCTCCCAAAATAATTTGCCTCCCAAAATAATTTGCCTCCCAAAATAATTTGCCTGCCAAAATAATTTGCCAAAATAATTTGCCTCCCAAAATAATTTGCCAAAATAATTTGCCTCCCAAAATAATTTGCCAAAATAATTTGCCTCCCAAAATAATTTGCCAAAATAATTTGCCTCCCAAAATAATTTGCCTCCCAAAATAATTTGCCTCCCAAAATAATTTAATTTGCCAAAATAATTTGCCTCCCAAAATAATTTGCCTCCCAAAATAATATTTGCCTCCCAAAATAATTTGCCTCCCAAAATAATTTGCCAAAATAATTTGCCTCCCAAAATAATTTGCCAAAATAATTTGCCTCCCAAAATAATTTGCCAAAATAATTTGCCTCCCAAAATAATTTGCCAAAATAATTTGCCTCCCAAAATAATTTGCCTGCCAAAATAATTTGCCTCCCAAAAAAATTTAATTTGCCAAAATAATTTGCCTCCCAAAATAATTTGCCTCCCAAAACAATTTGCCTCCCAAAATAATTTGCCTCCCAAAACAATTTGCCTGCCAAAATAATTTGCCTGCCAAAATAAATTGCCAAAATAATTTGCCTCCCAAAATAATTTGCCTCCCAAAATAATTTGCCAAAATAATTTGCCTCCCAAAATAATTTGCCAAAATAATTTGCCTCCCAAAAAAATTTAATTTGCCAAAATAATTTGCCTCCCAAAATAATTTGCCTCCCAAAACAATTTGCCTCCCAAAATAATTTGCCTCCCAAAATAATTTGCCTCCCAAAATAATTTGCCTGCCAAAATAATTTGCCTCCCAAAATAATTTGCCTCCCAAAATAATTTGCCAAAATAATTTGCCTCCCAAAATAATTTGCCTCCCAAAATAATTTGCCTCCCAAAATAATTTGCCTCCCAAAATAATTTGCCAAAATAATTTGCCTCCCAAAATAATTTGCCAAAATAATTTGCCTCCCAAAATAATTTGCCAAAATAATTTGCCTCCCAAAATAATTTGCCTGCCAAAATAATTTGCCTCCCAAAAAAAATTAATTTGCCAAAATAATTTGCCTCCCAAAATAATTTGCCTCCCAAAACAATTTGCCTCCCAAAATAATTTGCCTCCCAAAATAATTTGCCTCCCAAAATAATTTGCCTGCCAAAATAATTTGCCTCCCAAAATAATTTGCCAAAATAATTTGCCTCCCAAAATAATTTGCCAAAATAATTTGCCTGCCAAAATAATTTGCCTCCCAAAACAATTTGCCTCCCAAAACAATTTGCCTCCCAAAATAATTTGCCTCCCAAAATAATTTGCCTGCCAAAATAATTTGCCTCCCAAAATAATTTGCCAAAATAATTTGCCTCCCAAAATAATTTGCCAAAATAATTTGCCTCCCAAAATAATTTGCCAAAATAATTTGCCTCCCAAAATAATTTGCCAAAATAATTTGCCTCCCAAAATAATTTGCCTCCCAAAATAATTTGCCTGCCAAAATAATTTGCCTCCCAAAATAATTTGCCTCCCAAAATAATTTGCCAAAATAATTTGCCTCCCAAAATAATTTGCCAAAATAATTTGCCTGCCAAAATAATTTGCCAAAATAATTTGCCTCCCAAAATAATTTGCCTCCCAAAATAATTTGCCAAAATAATTTGCCTCCCAAAATAATTTGCCAAAATAATTTGCCTCCCAAAATAATTTGCCAAAATAATTTGCCTCCCAAAATAATTTGCCTCCCAAAATAATTTGCCTCCCAAAATAATTTGCCAAAATAATTTGCCTCCCAAAATAATTTTCCTCCCAAAATAATTTGCCTCCCAAAATAATTTGCCAAAATAATTTGCCTCCCAAAATAATTTGCCTCCCAAAATAATTTGCCAAAATAATTTGCCTCCCAAAATAATTTGCCAAAATAATTTGCCTCCCAAAATAATTTGCCTCCCAAAATAATTTGCCTCCCAAAATAATTTGCCTCCCAAAATAATTTGCCAAAATAATTTGCCTCCCAAAATAATTTGCCTCCCAAAATAATTTGCCTCCCAAAATAATTTGCCAAAATAATTTGCCTCCCAAAATAATTTGCCTCCCAAAATAATTTGCCTCCCAAAATAATTTGCCAAAATAATTTGCCTCCCAAAATAATTTGCCTCCCAAAATAATTTGCCAAAATAATTTGCCTCCCAAAATAATTTGCCAAAATAATTTGCCTCCCAAAATAATTTGCAAAAATAATTTGCCTCCCAAAATAATTTGCAAAAATAATTTGCCTCCCAAAATAATTTGCCAAAATAATTTGCCTCCCAAAATAATTTGCCTCCCAAAATAATTTGCCTCCCAAAATAATTTGCCTCCCAAAATAATGGTTAGAAGCTGTTTTTCAACAACCAAAAGTGTCAAATAATGTTTTAGGAGCTGTTTCTCAATAACCAAAAGTGTAAAATAATGTTTTAGGAGCTGTTTCTCAACAACCAAAGTGTCAAATAATGGTTAGAAGCTGTTTTTCAACAACCAAAAGTGTCAAATAATGTTTTAGGAGCTGTTTCTCAACAACCAAAAGTGTAAAATAATGTTTTAGGAGCTGTTTCTCAACAACCAAAGTGTCAAATAATGGTTAGAAGCTGTTTTTCAACAACCAAAAGTGTCAAATAATGTTTTAGGAGCTGTTTCTCAATAACCAAAAGTGTAAAATAATGTTTTAGGAGCTGTTTCTCAACAACCAAAGTGTCAAATAATGGTTAGAAGCTGTTTTTCAACAACCAAAAGTGTCAAATAATGTTTTAGGAGCTGTTTCTCAATAACCAAAAGTGTAAAATAATGTTTTAGGAGCTGTTTCTCAACAACCAAAGTGTCAAATAATGGTTAGAAGCTGTTTTTCAACAACCAAAAGTGTCAAATAATGTTTTAGGAGCTGTTTCTCAACAACCAAAAGTGTAAAATAATGTTTTAGGAGCTGTTTCTCAACAACCAAAGTGTCAATTAATGGTTAGAAGCTGTTTTTCAACAACCAAAAGTGTCAAATAATGTTTTAGGAGCTGTTTCTCAATAACCAAAAGTGTAAAATAATGTTTTAGGAGCTGTTTCTCAACAACCAAAGTGTCAAATAATGGTTAGAAGCTGTTTTTCAACAACCAAAAGTGTCAAATAATGTTTTAGGAGCTGTTTCTCAATAACCAAAAGTGTAAAATAATGTTTTAGGAGCTGTTTCTCAACAACCAAAGTGTCAAATAATGGTTAGAAGCTGTTTTTCAACAACCAAAAGTGTCAAATAATGTTTTAGGAGCTGTTTCTCAACAACCAAAAGTGTAAAATAATGTTTTAGGAGCTGTTTCTCAACAACCAAAGTGTCAAATAATGGTTAGAAGCTGTTTTTCAACAACCAAAAGTGTAAAATAATGTTTTAGGTGCTGTTTCTCAATAACCAAAAGTGTAAAATAATGTTTTAGGAGCTGTTTCTCAACAACCAAAGTGTCAAATAATGGTTAGAAGCTGTTTTTCAACAACCAAAAGTGTCAAATAATGTTTTAGGAGCTGTTTCTCAATAACCAAAAGTGTAAAATAATGTTTTAGGAGCTGTTTCTCAACAACCAAAGTGTCAAATAATGTTTTAGGAGCTGTTTCTCAACAACCAAAAGTGTAAAATAATGTTTTAGGAGCTGTTTCTCAACAACCAAAGTGTCAAATAATGGTTAGAAGCTGTTTTTCAACAACCAAAAGTGTCAAATAATGTTTTAGGAGCTGTTTCTCAATAACCAAAAGTGTAAAATAATGTTTTAGGAGCTGTTTCTCAACAACCAAAGTGTCAAATAATGGTTAGAAGCTGTTTTTCAACAACCAAAAGTGTCAAATAATGTTTTAGGAGCTGTTTCTCAATAACCAAAAGTGTAAAATAATGTTTTAGGAGCTGTTTCTCAACAACCAAAGTGTCAAATAATGGTTAGAAGCTGTTTTTCAACAACCAAAAGTGTCAAATAATGTTTTAGGAGCTGTTTCTCAACAACCAAAAGTGTAAAATAATGTTTTAGGAGCTGTTTCTCAACAACCAAAGTGTCAAATAATGGTTAGAAGCTGTTTCTCAATAACCAAAAGTGTAAAATAATGTTTTAGGAGCTGTTTCTCAACAACCAAAGTATCAAATAATGGTTAGAAGCTGTTTTTCAACAACCAAAAGTGTCAAATAATGTTTTAGGAGCTGTTTCTCAATAACCAAAAGTGTAAAATAATGTTTTAGGAGCTGTTTCTCAACAACCAAAGTGTCAAATAATGGTTAGAAGCTGTTTTTCAACAACCAAAAGTGTCAAATAATGTTTTAGGAGCTGTTTCTCAATAACCAAAAGTGTAAAATAATGTTTTAGGAGCTGTTTCTCAACAACCAAAGTGTCAAATAATGGTTAGAAGCTGTTTTTCAACAACCAAAAGTGTCAAATAATGTTTTAGGAGCTGTTTCTCAACAACCAAAAGTGTAAAATAATGTTTTAGGAGCTGTTTCTCAACAACCAAAGTGTCAAATAATGGTTAGAAGCTGTTTTTCAACAACCAAAAGTGTCAAATAATGTTTTAGGAGCTGTTTCTCAATAACCAAAAGTGTAAAATAATGTTTTAGGAGCTGTTTCTCAACAACCAAAGTGTCAAATAATGGTTAGAAGCTGTTTTTCAACAACCAAAAGTGTCGAATAATGTTTTAGGAGCTGTTTCTCAATAACCAAAAGTGTAAAATAATGTTTTAGGAGCTGTTTCTCAATAACCAAAAGTGTAAAATAATGTTTTAGGAGCTGTTTCTCAACAACCAAAGTGTCAAATAATGGTTAGAAGCTGTTTTTCAACAACCAAAAGTGTCAAATAATGTTTTAGGAGCTGTTTCTCAACAACCAAAAGTGTAAAATAATGTTTTAGGAGCTGTTTCTCAACAACCAAAGTGTCAAATAATGGTTAGAAGCTGTTTTTCAACAACCAAAAGTGTCAAATAATGTTTTAGGAGCTGTTTCTCAATAACCAAAAGTGTAAAATTATGTTTTAGGAGCTGTTTCTCAACAACCAAAGTGTCAAATAATGGTTAGAAGCTGTTTTTCAACAACCAAAAGTGTCAAATAATGTTTTAGGTGCTGTTTCTCAATAACCAAAAGTGTAAAATAATGTTTTAGGAGCTGTTTCTCAACAACCAAAGTGTCAAATAATGGTTAGAAGCTGTTTTTCAACAACCAAAAGTGTCAAATAATGTTTTAGGAGCTGTTTCTCAATAACCAAAAGTGTAAAATAATGTTTTAGGAGCTGTTTCTCAACAACCAAAGTGTCAAATAATGGTTAGAAGCTGTTTTTCAACAACCAAAAGTGTCGAATAATGTTTTAGGAGCTGTTTCTCAATAACCAAAAGTGTAAAATAATGTTTTAGGAGCTGTTTCTCAACAACCAAAGTGTCAAATAATGGTTAGAAGCTGTTTTTCAACAACCAAAAGTGTCAAATAATGTTTTAGGAGCTGTTTCTCAACAACCAAAAGTGTAAAATAATGTTTTAGGAGCTGTTTCTCAACAACCAAAGTGTCAAATAATGGTTAGAAGCTGTTTTTCAACAACCAAAAGTGTCAAATAATGTTTTAGGAGCTGTTTCTCAATAACCAAAAGTGTAAAATTATGTTTTAGGAGCTGTTTCTCAACAACCAAAGTGTCAAATAATGGTTAGAAGCTGTTTTTCAACAACCAAAAGTGTCAAATAATGTTTTAGGAGCTGTTTCTCAATAACCAAAAGTGTAAAATAATGTTTTAGGAGCTGTTTCTCAACAACCAAAGTGTCAAATAATGGTTAGAAGCTGTTTTTCAACAACCAAAAGTGTCAAATAATGTTTTAGGAGCTGTTTCTCAAAAACCAAAAGTGTAAAATAATGTTTTAGGAGCTGTTTCTCAACAACCAAAGTGTCAAATAATGGTTAGAAGCTGTTTTTCAACAACCAAAAGTGTCAAATAATGTTTTAGGAGCTGTTTCTCAATAACCAAAAGTGTAAAATAATGTTTTAGGAGCTGTTTCTCAACAACCAAAGTGTCAAATAATGGTTAGAAGCTGTTTTTCAAAATAATTTAATTTGCCAAAATAATTTGCCTCCCAAAATAATTTGCCTCCCAAAATAATTTGCCAAAATAATTTGCCTCCCAAAATAATTTGCCAAAATAATTTGCCTCCCAAAATAATTTGCCAAACCCTTGTTTTTAACACCTTTTTTTTTGTTTTTTTATTTATAGGCATTATTCATGCCTATAAAAATCATGCCGGCTGCCCTTGATGTCTGGAATGCTCCTTGGGAACGCCAGGGATAGGGTCGAGATGCCTGGGGGGTCTCCACGCCCGGTCAACGATAGTGGGCGCGCTATGTTGTCTGGAATCCCCATGGATATGTACCGCTCAAGCTGGTACATTGAGGTACATTAGGCCCGTCACAAGTACTAATACATTATTCAAATTACAATAAAAAATGCATGAATAGTGAAAGTAGCAGATCTACGAAAATCTACCAAAATAATTTGCCTCCCAAAATAATTTGCCAAAATAATTTGCCTCCCAAAATAATTTGCCAAAATAATGTGCCTCCCAAAATAATTTGCCTCCCAAAATAATTTGCCTCCCAAAATAATTTGCCAAAATAATTTGCCTCCCAAAATAATTTGCCAAAATAATTTGCCTCCCAAAATAATTTGCCTCCCAAAATAATTTGCCTGCCAAAATAATTTGCCTCCCAAAATAATTTAATTTGCCTCCCAAAATAATTTGCCTCCCAAAATAATTTGCCTCCCAAAATAATTTGCCTCCCAAAATAATTTGCCAAAATAATTTGCCTCCCAAAATAATTTGCCTCCCAAAATAATTTGCCTCCCAAAATAATTTGCCTGCCAAAATAATTTGCCTCCCAAAATAATTTGCCTCCCAAAATAATTTAATTTGCCAAAATAATTTGCCTCCCAAAATAATTTGCCTCCCAAAATAATTTGCCTCCCAAAATAATTTAATTTGCCAAAATAATTTGCCTCCCAAAATAATTTGCCTCCCAAAATAATTTGCCTCCCAAAATAATTTGCCTCCCAAAATAATTTGCCAAAATAATTTGCCTCCCAAAATAATTTGCCTGCCAAAATAATTTGCCTCCCAAAAAAAATTAATTTGCCAAAATAATTTGCCTCCCAAAATAATTTGCCTCCCAAAACAATTTGCCTCCCAAAATAATTTGCCTCCCAAAATAATTTGCCTCCCAAAATAATTTGCCTGCCAAAATAATTTGCCTCCCAAAATAATTTGCCAAAATAATTTGCCTCCCAAAATAATTTGCCTCCCAAAATAATTTGCCAAAATAATTTGCCTCCCAAAATAATTTGCCAAAATAATTTGCCAAAATAATTTGCCTCCCAAAATAATTTGCCTGCCAAAATAATTTGCCTCCCAAAAAAATTTAATTTGCCAAAATAATTTGCCTCCCAAAATAATTTGCCTCCCAAAACAATTTGCCTCCCAAAATAATTTGCCTCCCAAAATAATTTGCCTCCCAAAATAATTTGCCTGCCAAAATAATTTGCCAAAATAATTTGCCTCCCAAAATAATTTGCCAAAATAATTTGCCTCCCAAAATAATTTGCCAAAATAATTTGCCTCCCAAAATAATTTGCCAAAATAATTTGCCTCCCAAAATAATTTGCCTCCCAAAATAATTTGCCTCCCAAAATAATTTAATTTGCCAAAATAATTTGCCTCCCAAAATAATTTGCCTCCCAAAATAATTTGCCTCCCAAAATAATTTGCCTCCCAAAATAATTTGCCAAAATAATTTGCCTCCCAAAATAATTTGCCAAAATAATTTGCCTCCCAAAATAATTTGCCAAAATAATTTGCCTCCCAAAATAATTTGCCAAAATAATTTGCCTCCCAAAATAATTTGCCTGCCAAAATAATTTGCCTCCCAAAAAAAATTAATTTGCCAAAATAATTTGCCTCCCAAAATAATTTGCCTCCCAAAATAATTTGCCTGCCAAAATAATTTGCCTCCCAAAATAATTTAATTTGCCTCCCAAAATAATTTGCCTCCCAAAATAATTTGCCTCCCAAAATAATTTGCCTCCCAAAATAATTTGCCAAAATAATTTGCCTCCCAAAATAATTTGCCTCCCAAAATAATTTGCCTCCCAAAATAATTTGCCTGCCAAAATAATTTGCCTCCCAAAATAATTTGCCTCCCAAAATAATTTAATTTGCCAAAATAATTTGCCTCCCAAAATAATTTGCCTCCCAAAATAATTTGCCTCCCAAAATAATTTAATTTGCCAAAATAATTTGCCTCCAAAAATAATTTGCCTCCCAAAATAATTTGCCTCCCAAAATAATTTGCCTCCCAAAATAATTTGCCAAAATAATTTGCCTCCCAAAATAATTTGCCTGCCAAAATAATTTGCCTCCCAAAAAAATTTAATTTGCCAAAATAATTTGCCTCCCAAAATAATTTGCCTCCCAAAACAATTTGCCTCCCAAAATAATTTGCCTCCCAAAATAATTTGCCTCCCAAAATAATTTGCCTGCCAAAATAATTTGCCTCCCAAAATAATTTGCCAAAATAATTTGCCTCCCAAAATAATTTGCCTCCCAAAATAATTTGCCAAAATAATTTGCCTCCCAAAATAATTTGCCAAAATAATTTGCCAAAATAATTTGCCAAAATAATTTGCCTCCCAAAATAATTTGCCTGCCAAAATAATTTGCCTCCCAAAAAAATTTAATTTGCCAAAATAATTTGCCTCCCAAAATAATTTGCCTCCCAAAACAATTTGCCTCCCAAAATAATTTGCCTCCCAAAATAATTTGCCTCCCAAAATAATTTGCCTGCCAAAATAATTTGCCAAAATAATTTGCCTCCCAAAATAATTTGCCAAAATAATTTGCCTCCCAAAATAATTTGCCAAAATAATTTGCCTCCCAAAATAATTTGCCTCCCAAAATAATTTGCCTCCCAAAATAATTTGCCTCCCAAAATAATTTAATTTGCCAAAATAATTTGCCTCCCAAAATAATTTGCCTCCCAAAATAATTTGCCTCCCAAAATAATTTGCCTCCCAAAATAATTTGCCAAAATAATTTGCCTCCCAAAATAATTTGCCAAAATAATTTGCCTCCCAAAATAATTTGCCAAAATAATTTGCCTCCCAAAATAATTTGCCAAAATAATTTGCCTCCCAAAATAATTTGCCTGCCAAAATAATTTGCCTCCCAAAAAAATTTAATTTGCCAAAATAATTTGCCTCCCAAAATAATTTGCCTCCCAAAACAATTTGCCTCCCAAAATAATTTGCCTCCCAAAACAATTTGCCTGCCAAAATAATTTGCCTGCCAAAATAAATTGCCAAAATAATTTGCCTCCCAAAATAATTTGCCTCCCAAAATAATTTGCCAAAATAATTTGCCTCCCAAAATAATTTGCCAAAATAATTTGCCTCCCAAAAAAATTTAATTTGCCAAAATAATTTGCCTCCCAAAATAATTTGCCTCCCAAAACAATTTGCCTCCCAAAATAATTTGCCTCCCAAAATAATTTGCCTCCCAAAATAATTTGCCTGCCAAAATAATTTGCCTCCCAAAATAATTTGCCTCCCAAAATAATTTGCCAAAATAATTTGCCTCCCAAAATAATTTGCCTCCCAAAATAATTTGCCTCCCAAAATAATTTGCCTCCCAAAATAATTTGCCAAAATAATTTGCCTCCCAAAATAATTTGCCAAAATAATTTGCCTCCCAAAATAATTTGCCAAAATAATTTGCCTCCCAAAATAATTTGCCTGCCAAAATAATTTGCCTCCCAAAAAAAATTAATTTGCCAAAATAATTTGCCTCCCAAAATAATTTGCCTCCCAAAACAATTTGCCTCCCAAAATAATTTGCCTCCCAAAATAATTTGCCTCCCAAAATAATTTGCCTGCCAAAATAATTTGCCTCCCAAAATAATTTGCCAAAATAATTTGCCTCCCAAAATAATTTGCCTCCCAAAATAATTTGCCTCCCAAAATAATTTGCCTCCCAAAATAATTTGCCTGCCAAAATAATTTGCCTCCCAAAACAATTTGCCTCCCAAAACAATTTGCCTCCCAAAATAATTTGCCTCCCAAAATAATTTGCCTGCCAAAATAATTTGCCTCCCAAAATAATTTGCCAAAATAATTTGCCTCCCAAAATAATTTGCCAAAATAATTTGCCTCCCAAAATAATTTGCCAAAATAATTTGCCTCCCAAAATAATTTGCCAAAATAATTTGCCTCCCAAAATAATTTGCCTCCCAAAATAATTTGCCTGCCAAAATAATTTGCCTCCCAAAATAATTTGCCTCCCAAAATAATTTGCCAAAATAATTTGCCTCCCAAAATAATTTGCCAAAATAATTTGCCTCCCAAAATAATTTGCCAAAATAATTTGCCTCCCAAAATAATTTGCCTCCCAAAATAATTTGCCAAAATAATTTGCCTCCCAAAATAATTTGCCTCCCAAAATAATTTGCCAAAATAATTTGCCTCCCAAAATAATTTGCCAAAATAATTTGCCTCCCAAAATAATTTGCCTCCCAAAATAATTTGCCAAAATAATTTGCCTCCCAAAATAATTTTCCTCCCAAAATAATTTGCCTCCCAAAATAATTTGCCAAAATAATTTGCCTCCCAAAATAATTTGCCTCCCAAAATAATTTGCCAAAATAATTTGCCTCCCAAAATAATTTGCCAAAATAATTTGCCTCCCAAAATAATTTGCCTCCCAAAATAATTTGCCTCCCAAAATAATTTGCCTCCCAAAATAATTTGCCAAAATAATTTGCCTCCCAAAATAATTTGCCTCCCAAAATAATTTGCCAAAATAATTTGCCTCCCAAAATAATTTGCCTCCCAAAATAATTTGCCTCCCAAAATAATTTGCCAAAATAATTTGCCTCCCAAAATAATTTGCCTCCCAAAATAATTTGCCAAAATAATTTGCCTCCCAAAATAATTTGCCAAAATAATTTGCCTCCCAAAATAATTTGCAAAAATAATTTGCCTCCCAAAATAATTTGCAAAAATAATTTGCCTCCCAAAATAATTTGCCAAAATAATTTGCCTCCCAAAATAATTTGCCTCCCAAAATAATTTGCCTCCCAAAATAATTTGCCTCCCAAAATAATGGTTAGAAGCTGTTTTTCAACAACCAAAAGTGTCAAATAATGTTTTAGGAGCTGTTTCTCAATAACCAAAAGTGTAAAATAATGTTTTAGGAGCTGTTTCTCAACAACCAAAGTGTCAAATAATGGTTAGAAGCTGTTTTTCAACAACCAAAAGTGTCAAATAATGTTTTAGGAGCTGTTTCTCAACAACCAAAAGTGTAAAATAATGTTTTAGGAGCTGTTTCTCAACAACCAAAGTGTCAAATAATGGTTAGAAGCTGTTTTTCAACAACCAAAAGTGTCAAATAATGTTTTAGGAGCTGTTTCTCAATAACCAAAAGTGTAAAATAATGTTTTAGGAGCTGTTTCTCAACAACCAAAGTGTCAAATAATGGTTAGAAGCTGTTTTTCAACAACCAAAAGTGTCAAATAATGTTTTAGGAGCTGTTTCTCAATAACCAAAAGTGTAAAATAATGTTTTAGGAGCTGTTTCTCAACAACCAAAGTGTCAAATAATGGTTAGAAGCTGTTTTTCAACAACCAAAAGTGTCAAATAATGTTTTAGGAGCTGTTTCTCAACAACCAAAAGTGTAAAATAATGTTTTAGGAGCTGTTTCTCAACAACCAAAGTGTCAATTAATGGTTAGAAGCTGTTTTTCAACAACCAAAAGTGTCAAATAATGTTTTAGGAGCTGTTTCTCAATAACCAAAAGTGTAAAATAATGTTTTAGGAGCTGTTTCTCAACAACCAAAGTGTCAAATAATGGTTAGAAGCTGTTTTTCAACAACCAAAAGTGTCAAATAATGTTTTAGGAGCTGTTTCTCAATAACCAAAAGTGTAAAATAATGTTTTAGGAGCTGTTTCCCAACAACCAAAGTGTCAAATAATGGTTAGAAGCTGTTTTTCAACAACCAAAAGTGTCAAATAATGTTTTAGGAGCTGTTTCTCAACAACCAAAAGTGTAAAATAATGTTTTAGGAGCTGTTTCTCAACAACCAAAGTGTCAAATAATGGTTAGAAGCTGTTTTTCAACAACCAAAAGTGTAAAATAATGTTTTAGGTGCTGTTTCTCAATAACCAAAAGTGTAAAATAATGTTTTAGGAGCTGTTTCTCAACAACCAAAGTGTCAAATAATGGTTAGAAGCTGTTTTTCAACAACCAAAAGTGTCAAATAATGTTTTAGGAGCTGTTTCTCAATAACCAAAAGTGTAAAATAATGTTTTAGGAGCTGTTTCTCAACAACCAAAGTGTCAAATAATGGTTAGAAGCTGTTTTTCAACAACCAAAAGTGTCAAATAATGTTTTAGGAGCTGTTTCTCAACAACCAAAAGTGTAAAATAATGTTTTAGGAGCTGTTTCTCAACAACCAAAGTGTCAATTAATGGTTAGAAGCTGTTTTTCAACAACCAAAAGTGTCAAATAATGTTTTAGGAGCTGTTTCTCAACAACCAAAGTGTCAAATAATGGTTAGAAGCTGTTTTTCAACAACCAAAAGTGTCAAATAATGTTTTAGGAGCTGTTTCTCAATAACCAAAAGTGTAAAATAATGTTTTAGGAGCTGTTTCTCAACAACCAAAGTGTCAAATAATGGTTAGAAGCTGTTTTTCAACAACCAAAAGTGTCAAATAATGTTTTAGGAGCTGTTTCTCAACAACCAAAAGTGTAAAATAATGTTTTAGGAGCTGTTTCTCAACAACCAAAGTGTCAATTAATGGTTAGAAGCTGTTTTTCAACAACCAAAAGTGTCAAATAATGTTTTAGGAGCTGTTTCTCAATAACCAAAAGTGTAAAATAATGTTTTAGGAGCTGTTTCTCAACAACCAAAGTGTCAAATAATGGTTAGAAGCTGTTTTTCAACAACCAAAAGTGTCAAATAATGTTTTAGGAGCTGTTTCTCAATAACCAAAAGTGTAAAATAATGTTTTAGGAGCTGTTTCTCAACAACCAAAGTGTCAAATAATGGTTAGAAGCTGTTTTTCAACAACCAAAAGTGTCAAATAATGTTTTAGGAGCTGTTTCTCAACAACCAAAAGTGTAAAATAATGTTTTAGGAGCTGTTTCTCAACAACCAAAGTGTCAAATAATGGTTAGAAGCTGTTTTTCAACAACCAAAAGTGTAAAATAATGTTTTAGGTGCTGTTTCTCAATAACCAAAAGTGTAAAATAATGTTTTAGGAGCTGTTTCTCAACAACCAAAGTGTCAAATAATGGTTAGAAGCTGTTTTTCAACAACCAAAAGTGTCAAATAATGTTTTAGGAGCTGTTTCTCAATAACCAAAAGTGTAAAATAATGTTTTAGGAGCTGTTTCTCAACAACCAAAGTGTCAAATAATGGTTAGAAGCTGTTTTTCAACAACCAAAAGTGTCAAATAATGTTTTAGGAGCTGTTTCTCAACAACCAAAAGTGTAAAATAATGTTTTAGGAGCTGTTTCTCAACAACCAAAGTGTCAATTAATGGTTAGAAGCTGTTTTTCAACAACCAAAAGTGTCAAATAATGTTTTAGGAGCTGTTTCTCAACAACCAAAGTGTCAAATAATGGTTAGAAGCTGTTTTTCAACAACCAAAAGTGTCAAATAATGTTTTAGGAGCTGTTTCTCAATAACCAAAAGTGTAAAATAATGTTTTAGGAGCTGTTTCTCAACAACCAAAGTGTCAAATAATGGTTAGAAGCTGTTTTTCAACAACCAAAAGTGTCAAATAATGTTTTAGGAGCTGTTTCTCAATAACCAAAAGTGTAAAATAATGTTTTAGGAGCTGTTTCTCAACAGCCAAAGTGTCAAATAATGGTTAGAAGCTGTTTTTCAACAACCAAAAGTGTCAAATAATGTTTTAGGAGCTGTTTCTCAATAACCAAAAGTGTAAAATAATGTTTTAGGAGCTGTTTCTCAACAACCAAAGTGTCAAATAATGGTTAGAAGCTGTTTTTCAACAACCAAAAGTGTCAAATAATGTTTTAGGAGCTGTTTCTCAACAACCAAAAGTGTAAAATAATGTTTTAGGAGCTGTTTCTCAACAACCAAAGTGTCAAATAATGGTTAGAAGCTGTTTTTCAACAACCAAAAGTGTCAAATAATGTTTTAGGAGCTGTTTCTCAATAACCAAAAGTGTAAAATAATGTTTTAGGAGCTGTTTCTCAACAACCAAAGTGTCAAATAATGGTTAGAAGCTGTTTTTCAACAACCAAAAGTGTCAAATAATGTTTTAGGAGCTGTTTCTCAATAACCAAAAGTGTAAAATAATGTTTTAGGAGCTGTTTCTCAACAACCAAAGTGTCAAATAATGGTTAGAAGCTGTTTTTCAACAACCAAAAGTGTCAAATAATGTTTTAGGAGCTGTTTCTCAACAACCAAAAGTGTAAAATAATGTTTTAGGAGCTGTTTCTCAACAACCAAAGTGTCAATTAATGGTTAGAAGCTGTTTTTCAACAACCAAAAGTGTCAAATAATGTTTTAGGAGCTGTTTCTCAATAACCAAAAGTGTAAAATAATGTTTTAGGAGCTGTTTCTCAACAACCAAAGTGTCAAATAATGGTTAGAAGCTGTTTTTCAACAACCAAAAGTGTCAAATAATGTTTTAGGAGCTGTTTCTCAATAACCAAAAGTGTAAAATAATGTTTTAGGAGCTGTTTCTCAACAACCAAAGTGTCGAATAATGGTTAGAAGCTGTTTTTCAACAACCAAAAGTGTCAAATAATGTTTTAGGAGCTGTTTCTCAACAACCAAAAGTGTAAAATAATGTTTTAGGAGCTGTTTCTCAACAACCAAAGTGTCAAATAATGGTTAGAAGCTGTTTTTCAACAACCAAAAGTGTCAAATAATGTTTTAGGTGCTGTTTCTCAATAACCAAAAGTGTAAAATAATGTTTTAGGAGCTGTTTCTCAACAACCAAAGTGTCAAATAATGGTTAGAAGCTGTTTTTCAACAACCAAAAGTGTCAAATAATGTTTTAGGAGCTGTTTCTCAATAACCAAAAGTGTAAAATAATGTTTTAGGAGCTGTTTCTCAACAACCAAAGTGTCAAATAATGGTTAGAAGCTGTTTTTCAACAACCAAAAGTGTCAAATAATGTTTTAGGAGCTGTTTCTCAACAACCAAAAGTGTAAAATAATGTTTTAGGAGCTGTTTCTCAACAACCAAAGTGTCAATTAATGGTTAGAAGCTGTTTTTCAACAACCAAAAGTGTCAAATAATGTTTTAGGAGCTGTTTCTCAATAACCAAAAGTGTAAAATAATGTTTTAGGAGCTGTTTCTCAACAACCAAAGTGTCAATTAATGGTTAGAAGCTGTTTTTCAACAACCAAAAGTGTCAAATAATGTTTTAGGAGCTGTTTCTCAATAACCAAAAGTGTAAAATAATGTTTTAGGAGCTGTTTCTCAACAACCAAAGTGTCAAATAATGGTTAGAAGCTGTTTTTCAACAACCAAAAGTGTCAAATAATGTTTTAGGAGCTGTTTCTCAATAACCAAA
This sequence comes from Protomyctophum bolini, assembly GCF_963924005.1. Classification (NCBI taxonomy): domain Eukaryota; kingdom Metazoa; phylum Chordata; class Actinopteri; order Myctophiformes; family Myctophidae; genus Protomyctophum; species Protomyctophum bolini. Next base: position 5,505,078 of record NC_137870.1, read on the forward strand.
AGTGTAAAATAATGTTTTAGGAGCTGTTTCTCAACAACCAATGTGTCAAATAATGGTTAGAAGCTGTTTTTCAACAACCAAAAGTGTCAAATAATGTTTTAGGAGCTGTTTCTCAACAACCAAAAGTGTAAAATAATGTTTTAGGAGCTGTTTCTCAACAACCAAAGTGTCAAATAATGGTTAGAAGCTGTTTTTCAAAATAATTTAATTTGCCAAAATAATTTGCCTCCCAAAATAATTTGCCTCCCAAAATAATTTGCCAAAATAATTTGCCTCCCAAAATAATTTGCCAAAATAATTTGCCAAACCCTTGTTTTTAACACCTTTTTTTTTGTTTTTTTATTTATAGGCATTATTCATGCCTATAAAAATCATGCCGGCTGCCCTTGATGTCTGGAATGCTCCTTGGGAACGCCAGGGATAGGGTCGAGATGCCTGGGGGGTCTCCACGCCCGGTCAACGATAGTGGGCGCGCTATGTTGTCTGGAATCCCCATGGATATGTACCGCTCAAGCTGGTACATTGAGGTACATTAGGCCCGTCACAAGTACTAATACATTATTCAAATTACAATAAAAAATGCATGAATAGTGAAAGTAGCAGATCTACGAAAATCTACCAAAATAATTTGCCTCCCAAAATAATTTGCCAAAATAATTTGCCTCCCAAAATAATTTGCCAAAATAATTTGCCTCCCAAAATAATTTGCCTCCCAAAATAATTTGCCTCCCAAAATAATTTGCCTCCCAAAATAATTTGCCAAAATAATTTGCCTCCCAAAATAATTTGCCTCCCAAAATAATTTGCCTGCCAAAATAATTTGCCTCCCAAAATAATTTAATTTGCCTCCCAAAATAATTTGCCTCCCAAAATAATTTGCCTCCCAAAATAATTTGCCAAAATAATTTGCCTCCCAAAATAATTTGCCTCCCAAAATAATTTGCCTCCCAAAATAATTTGCCTGCCAAAATAATTTGCCTCCCAAAATAATTTGCCTCCCAAAATAATTTAATTTGCCAAAATAATTTGCCTCCCAAAATAATTTGCCTCCCAAAATAATTTGCCTCCCAAAATAATTTAATTTGCCAAAATAATTTGCCTCCCAAAATAATTTGCCTCCCAAAATAATTTGCCTCCCAAAATAATTTGCCAAAATAATTTGCCTCCCAAAATAATTTGCCTGCCAAAATAATTTGCCTCCCAAAAAAATTTAATTTGCCAAAATAATTTGCCTCCCAAAATAATTTGCCTCCCAAAACAATTTGCCTCCCAAAATAATTTGCCTCCCAAAATAATTTGCCTCCCAAAATAATTTGCCTGCCAAAATAATTTGCCTCCCAAAATAATTTGCCAAAATAATTTGCCTCCCAAAATAATTTGCCTCCCAAAATAATTTGCCTCCCAAAATAATTTGCCAAAATAATTTGCCAAAATAATTTGCCAAAATAATTTGCCTCCCAAAATAATTTGCCTCCCAAAAAAATTTAATTTGCCAAAATAATTTGCCTCCAAAAATAATTTGCCTCCCAAAACAATTTGCCTCCCAAAATAATTTGCCTCCCAAAATAATTTGCCTCCCAAAATAATTTGCCTGCCAAAATAATTTGCCAAAATAATTTGCCTCCCAAAATAATTTGCCAAAATAATTTGCCTCCCAAAATAATTTGCCAAAATAATTTGCCTCCCAAAATAATTTGCCAAAATAATTTGCCTCCCAAAATAATTTGCCTCCCAAAATAATTTGCCTCCCAAAATAATTTAATTTGCCAAAATAATTTGCCTCCCAAAATAATTTGCCTCCCAAAATAATTTGCCTCCCAAAATAATTTGCCTCCCAAAATAATTTGCCAAAATAATTTGCCTCCCAAAATAATTTGCCAAAATAATTTGCCTCCCAAAATAATTTGCCAAAATAATTTGCCTCCCAAAATAATTTGCCAAAATAATTTGCCTCCCAAAATAATTTGCCTGCCAAAATAATTTGCCTCCCAAAAAAATGTAATTTGCCAAAATAATTTGCCTCCCAAAATAATTTGCCTCCCAAAACAATTTGCCTCCCAAAATAATTTGCCTCCCAAAACAATTTGCCTGCCAAAATAATTTGCCTGCCAAAATAAATTGCCAAAATAATTTGCCTCCCAAAATAATTTGCCTCCCAAAATAATTTGCCTCCCAAAATAATTTGCCAAAATAATTTGCCTCCCAAAATAATTTGCCAAAATAATTTGCCTCCCAAAAAAATTTAATTTGCCAAAATAATTTGCCTCCCAAAATAATTTGCCTCCCAAAACAATTTGCCTCCCAAAATAATTTGCCTCCCAAAATAATTTGCCTCCCAAAATAATTTGCCTCCCAAAATAATTTGCCAAAATAATTTGCCTCCCAAAATAATTTGCCTCCCAAAATAATTTGCCTCCCAAAATAATTTGCCAAAATAATTGCCTCCCAAAATAATTTGCCAAAATAATTTGCCAAAATAATTTGCCTCCCAAAATAATTTGCCAAAATAATTTGCCTCCCAAAATAATTTGCCTGCCAAAATAATTTGCCTCCCAAAAAAAATTAATTTGCCAAAATAATTTGCCTCCCAAAATAATTTGCCTCCCAAAACAATTTGCCTCCCAAAATAATTTGCCTCCCAAAATAATTTGCCTCCCAAAATAATTTGCCTGCCAAAATAATTTGCCTCCCAAAATAATTTGCCAAAATAATTTGCCTCCCAAAATAATTTGCCTCCCAAAATAATTTGCCTCCCAAAATAATTTGCCTCCCAAAATAATTTGCCTGCCAAAATAATTTGCCTCCCAAAACAATTTGCCTCCCAAAACAATTTGCCTCCCAAAATAATTTGCCTCCCAAAATAATTTGCCTGCCAAAATAATTTGCCTCCCAAAATAATTTGCCAAAATAATTTGCCTCCCAAAATAATTTGCCAAAATAATTTGCCTCCCAAAATAATTTGCCAAAATAATTTGCCTCCCAAAATAATTTGCCTCCCAAAATAATTTGCCTCCCAAAATAATTTGCCTGCCAAAATAATTTGCCTCCCAAAATAATTTGCCTCCCAAAATAATTTGCCAAAATAATTTGCCTCCCAAAATAATTTGCCTCCCAAAATAATTTGCCAAAATAATTTGCCTCCCAAAATAATTTGCCTCCCAAAATAATTTGCCAAAATAATTTGCCTCCCAAAATAATTTGCCTCCCAAAATAATTTGCCTCCCAAAATAATTTGCCAAAATAATTTGCCTCCCAAAATAATTTGCCAAAATAATTTGCCTCCCAAAATAATTTGCCTCCCAAAATAATTTGCCAAAATAATTTGCCTCCCAAAATAATTTTCCTCCCAAAATAATTTGCCTCCCAAAATAATTTGCCTCCCAAAATAATTTGCCAAAATAATTTGCCTCCCAAAATAATTTGCCTCCCAAAATAATTTGCCAAAATAATTTGCCTCCCAAAATAATTTGCCAAAATAATTTGCCTCCCAAAATAATTTGCCTCCCAAAATAATTTGCCTCCCAAAATAATTTGCCAAAATAATTTGCCTCCCAAAATAATTTGCCTCCCAAAATAATTTGCCAAAATAATTTGCCTCCCAAAATAATTTGCCAAAATAATTTGCCTCCCAAAATAATTTGCCTCCCAAAATAATTTGCCAAAATAATTTGCCTCCCAAAATAATTTGCCAAAATAATTTGCCTCCCAAAATAATTTGCAAAAATAATTTGCCTCCCAAAATAATTTGCAAAAATAATTTGCCTCCCAAAATAATTTGCAAAAATAATTTGCCTCCCAAAATAATTTGCCAAAATAATTTGCCTCCCAAAATAATTTGCCTCCCAAAATAATTTGCCTCCCAAAATAATTTGCCAAAATAATTTGCCTCCCAAAATAATTTGCCTCCCAAAATAATGGTTAGAAGCTGTTTTTCAACAACCAAAAGTGTCAAATAATGTTTTAGGAGCTGTTTCTCAATAACCAAAAGTGTAAAATAATGTTTTAGGAGCTGTTTCTCAACAACCAAAGTGTCAAATAATGGTTAGAAGCTGTTTTTCAACAACCAAAAGTGTCAAATAATGTTTTAGGAGCTGTTTCTCAACAACCAAAAGTGTAAAATAATGTTTTAGGAGCTGTTTCTCAACAACCAAAGTGTCAAATAATGGTTAGAAGCTGTTTTTCAACAACCAAAAGTGTCAAATAATGTTTTAGGAGCTGTTTCTCAATAACCAAAAGTGTAAAATAATGTTTTAGGAGCTGTTTCTCAACAACCAAAGTGTCAAATAATGGTTAGAAGCTGTTTTTCAACAACCAAAAGTGTCAAATAATGTTTTAGGAGCTGTTTCTCAATAACCAAAAGTGTAAAATAATGTTTTAGGAGCTGTTTCTCAACAACCAAAGTGTCAAATAATGGTTAGAAGCTGTTTTTCAACAACCAAAAGTGTCAAATAATGTTTTAGGAGCTGTTTCTCAACAACCAAAAGTGTAAAATAATGTTTTAGGAGCTGTTTCTCAACAACCAAAGTGTCAATTAATGGTTAGAAGCTGTTTTTCAACAACCAAAAGTGTCAAATAATGTTTTAGGAGCTGTTTCTCAATAACCAAAAGTGTAAAATAATGTTTTAGGAGCTGTTTCTCAACAACCAAAGTGTCAAATAATGGTTAGAAGCTGTTTTTCAACAACCAAAAGTGTCAAATAATGTTTTAGGAGCTGTTTCTCAATAACCAAAAGTGTAAAATAATGTTTTAGGAGCTGTTTCTCAACAACCAAAGTGTCAAATAATGGTTAGAAGCTGTTTTTCAACAACCAAAAGTGTCAAATAATGTTTTAGGAGCTGTTTCTCAACAACCAAAAGTGTAAAATAATGTTTTAGGAGCTGTTTCTCAACAACCAAAGTGTCAAATAATGGTTAGAAGCTGTTTTTCAACAACCAAAAGTGTAAAATAATGTTTTAGGTGCTGTTTCTCAATAACCAAAAGTGTAAAATAATGTTTTAGGAGCTGTTTCTCAACAACCAAAGTGTCAAATAATGGTTAGAAGCTGTTTTTCAACAACCAAAAGTGTCAAATAATGTTTTAGGAGCTGTTTCTCAATAACCAAAAGTGTAAAATAATGTTTTAGGAGCTGTTTCTCAACAACCAAAGTGTCAAATAATGGTTAGAAGCTGTTTTTCAACAACCAAAAGTGTCAAATAATGTTTTAGGAGCTGTTTCTCAACAACCAAAAGTGTAAAATAATGTTTTAGGAGCTGTTTCTCAACAACCAAAGTGTCAATTAATGGTTAGAAGCTGTTTTTCAACAACCAAAAGTGTCAAATAATGTTTTAGGAGCTGTTTCTCAACAACCAAAGTGTCAAATAATGGTTAGAAGCTGTTTTTCAACAACCAAAAGTGTCAAATAATGTTTTAGGAGCTGTTTCTCAATAACCAAAAGTGTAAAATAATGTTTTAGGAGCTGTTTCTCAACAACCAAAGTGTCAAATAATGGTTAGAAGCTGTTTTTCAACAACCAAAAGTGTCAAATAATGTTTTAGGAGCTGTTTCTCAATAACCAAAAGTGTAAAATAATGTTTTAGGAGCTGTTTCTCAACAGCCAAAGTGTCAAATAATGGTTAGAAGCTGTTTTTCAACAACCAAAAGTGTCAAATAATGTTTTAGGAGCTGTTTCTCAATAACCAAAAGTGTAAAATAATGTTTTAGGAGCTGTTTCTCAACAACCAAAGTGTCAAATAATGGTTAGAAGCTGTTTTTCAACAACCAAAAGTGTCAAATAATGTTTTAGGAGCTGTTTCTCAACAACCAAAAGTGTAAAATAATGTTTTAGGAGCTGTTTCTCAACAACCAAAGTGTCAAATAATGGTTAGAAGCTGTTTTTCAACAACCAAAAGTGTCAAATAATGTTTTAGGAGCTGTTTCTCAATAACCAAAAGTGTAAAATAATGTTTTAGGAGCTGTTTCTCAACAACCAAAGTGTCAAATAATGGTTAGAAGCTGTTTTTCAACAACCAAAAGTGTCAAATAATGTTTTAGGAGCTGTTTCTCAATAACCAAAAGTGTAAAATAATGTTTTAGGAGCTGTTTCTCAACAACCAAAGTGTCAAATAATGGTTAGAAGCTGTTTTTCAACAACCAAAAGTGTCAAATAATGTTTTAGGAGCTGTTTCTCAACAACCAAAAGTGTAAAATAATGTTTTAGGAGCTGTTTCTCAACAACCAAAGTGTCAATTAATGGTTAGAAGCTGTTTTTCAACAACCAAAAGTGTCAAATAATGTTTTAGGAGCTGTTTCTCAATAACCAAAAGTGTAAAATAATGTTTTAGGAGCTGTTTCTCAACAACCAAAGTGTCAAATAATGGTTAGAAGCTGTTTTTCAACAACCAAAAGTGTCAAATAATGTTTTAGGAGCTGTTTCTCAATAACCAAAAGTGTAAAATAATGTTTTAGGAGCTGTTTCTCAACAACCAAAGTGTCGAATAATGGTTAGAAGCTGTTTTTCAACAACCAAAAGTGTCAAATAATGTTTTAGGAGCTGTTTCTCAACAACCAAAAGTGTAAAATAATGTTTTAGGAGCTGTTTCTCAACAACCAAAGTGTCAAATAATGGTTAGAAGCTGTTTTTCAACAACCAAAAGTGTCAAATAATGTTTTAGGTGCTGTTTCTCAATAACCAAAAGTGTAAAATAATGTTTTAGGAGCTGTTTCTCAACAACCAAAGTGTCAAATAATGGTTAGAAGCTGTTTTTCAACAACCAAAAGTGTCAAATAATGTTTTAGGAGCTGTTTCTCAATAACCAAAAGTGTAAAATAATGTTTTAGGAGCTGTTTCTCAACAACCAAAGTGTCAAATAATGGTTAGAAGCTGTTTTTCAACAACCAAAAGTGTCAAATAATGTTTTAGGAGCTGTTTCTCAACAACCAAAAGTGTAAAATAATGTTTTAGGAGCTGTTTCTCAACAACCAAAGTGTCAATTAATGGTTAGAAGCTGTTTTTCAACAACCAAAAGTGTCAAATAATGTTTTAGGAGCTGTTTCTCAATAACCAAAAGTGTAAAATAATGTTTTAGGAGCTGTTTCTCAACAACCAAAGTGTCAAATAATGGTTAGAAGCTGTTTTTCAACAACCAAAAGTGTCAAATAATGTTTTAGGAGCTGTTTCTCAAAAACCAAAAGTGTAAAATAATGTTTTAGGAGCTGTTTCTCAACAACCAAAGTGTCAAATAATGGTTAGAAGCTGTTTTTCAACAACCAAAAGTGTCAAATAATGTTTTAGGTGCTGTTTCTCAATAACCAAAAGTGTAAAATAATGTTTTAGGAGCTGTTTCTCAACAACCAAAGTGTCAAATAATGGTTAGAAGCTGTTTTTCAACAACCAAAAGTGTCAAATAATGTTTTAGGAGCTGTTTCTCAATAACCAAAAGTGTAAAATAATGTTTTAGGAGCTGTTTCTCAACAACCAAAGTGTCAAATAATGGTTAGAAGCTGTTTTTCAACAACCAAAAGTGTCGAATAATGTTTTAGGAGCTGTTTCTCAATAACCAAAAGTGTAAAATAATGTTTTAGGAGCTGTTTCTCAACAACCAAAGTGTCAAATAATGGTTAGAAGCTGTTTTTCAACAACCAAAAGTGTCAAATAATGTTTTAGGAGCTGTTTCTCAACAACCAAAAGTGTAAAATAATGTTTTAGGAGCTGTTTCTCAACAACCAAAGTGTCAAATAATGGTTAGAAGCTGTTTTTCAACAACCAAAAGTGTCAAATAATGTTTTAGGAGCTGTTTCTCAATAACCAAAAGTGTAAAATTATGTTTTAGGAGCTGTTTCTCAACAACCAAAGTGTCAAATAATGGTTAGAAGCTGTTTTTCAACAACCAAAAGTGTCAAATAATGTTTTAGGAGCTGTTTCTCAATAACCAAAAGTGTAAAATAATGTTTTAGGAGCTGTTTCTCAACAACCAAAGTGTCAAATAATGGTTAGAAGCTGTTTTTCAACAACCAAAAGTGTCAAATAATGTTTTAGGAGCTGTTTCTCAATAACCAAAAGTGTAAAATAATGTTTTAGGAGCTGTTTCTCAACAACCAAAGTGTCAAATAATGGTTAGAAGCTGTTTTTCAAAATAATTTAATTTGCCAAAATAATTTGCCTCCCAAAATAATTTGCCAAAATAATTTGCCTCCCAAAATAATTTGCCAAAATAATTTGCCTGCCAAAATAATTTGCCTCCCAAAATAATTTGCCAAACACTTGTTTTTAACACCTTTTTTTTTGTTTATTTATTTATAGGCATTATTCATGCCTATAAAAATCATGCCGGCTGCCCTTGATGTCTGGAATGCTCCTTGGGAACGCCAGGGGAGTGACCTCCGAACACCGGGGATAGGGTCGAGATGCCTGGGGGGTCTCCACGCCCGGTCAACGATAGTGGGCGCGCTATGTTGTCTGGAATCCCCATGGATATGTACCGCTCAAGCTGGTACATTGAGGTACATTAGGCCCGTCACAAGTACTAATACATTATTCAAATTACAATAAAAAATGCATGAATAGTGAAAGTAGCAGATCTACGAAAATTCACCAAAATAATTTGCCTCCCAAAATAATTTGCCAAAATAATTTGCCTCCCAAAATAATTTGCCAAAATAATTTGCCTCCCAAAATAATTTGCCAAAATAATTTGCCTCCCAAAATAATTTGCCAAAATAATTTGCCTCCCAAAATAATTTGCCAAAATAATTTGCCTCCCAAAATAATTTGCCTGCCAAAATAATTTGCCTCCCAAAAAAATGTAATTTGCCAAAATAATTTGCCTCCCAAAATAATTTGCCTCCCAAAACAATTTGCCTCCCAAAATAATTTGCCTCCCAAAACAATTTGCCTGCCAAAATAATTTGCCTGCCAAAATAAATTGCCAAAATAATTTGCCTCCCAAAATAATTTGCCTCCCAAAATAATTTGCCTCCCAAAATAATTTGCCAAAATAATTTGCCTCCCAAAATAATTTGCCAAAATAATTTGCCTCCCAAAAAAATTTAATTTGCCAAAATAATTTGCCTCCCAAAATAATTTGCCTCCCAAAACAATTTGCCTCCCAAAATAATTTGCCTCCCAAAATAATTTGCCTCCCAAAATAATTTGCCTCCCAAAATAATTTGCCTCCCAAAATAATTTGCCTCCCAAAATAATTTGCCTCCCAAAATAATTTGCCAAAATAATTGCCTCCCAAAATAATTTGCCAAAATAATTTGCCAAAATAATTTGCCTCCCAAAATAATTTGCCAAAATAATTTGCCTCCCAAAATAATTTGCCTGCCAAAATAATTTGCCTCCCAAAAAAAATTAATTTGCCAAAATAATTTGCCTCCCAAAATAATTTGCCTCCCAAAACAATTTGCCTCCCAAAATAATTTGCCTCCCAAAATAATTTGCCTCCCAAAATAATTTGCCTGCCAAAATAATTTGCCTCCCAAAATAATTTGCCAAAATAATTTGCCTCCCAAAATAATTTGCCTCCCAAAATAATTTGCCTCCCAAAATAATTTGCCTCCCAAAATAATTTGCCTGCCAAAATAATTTGCCTCCCAAAACAATTTGCCTCCCAAAACAATTTGCCTCCCAAAATAATTTGCCTCCCAAAATAATTTGCCTGCCAAAATAATTTGCCTCCCAAAATAATTTGCCAAAATAATTTGCCTCCCAAAATAATTTGCCAAAATAATTTGCCTCCCAAAATAATTTGCCAAAATAATTTGCCTCCCAAAATAATTTGCCTCCCAAAATAATTTGCCTCCCAAAATAATTTGCCTGCCAAAATAATTTGCCTCCCAAAATAATTTGCCTCCCAAAATAATTTGCCTCCCAAAATAATTTGCCTGCCAAAATAATTTGCCTGCCAAAATAATTTGCCTCCCAAAATAATTTGCCAAAATAATTTGCCTCCCAAAATAATTTGCCAAAATAATTTGCCTCCCAAAATAATTTGCCAAAATAATTTGCCTCCCAAAATAATTTGCCTCCCAAAATAATTTGCCTGCCAAAATAATTTGCCTCCCAAAATAATTTGCCTCCCAAAATAATTTGCCAAAATAATTTGCCTCCCAAAATAATTTGCCTCCCAAAATAATTTGCCAAAATAATTTGCCTCCCAAAATAATTTGCCAAAATAATTTGCCTCCCAAAATAATTTGCCAAAATAATTTGCCTCCCAAAATAATTTGCCAAAATAATTTGCCTCCCAAAATAATTTGCCTCCCAAAATAATTTGCCAAAATAATTTGCCTCCCAAAATAATTTGCCTCCCAAAATAATTTGCCAAAATAATTTGCCTCCCAAAATAATTTGCCTCCCAAAATAATTTGCCAAAATAATTTGCCTCCCAAAATAATTTGCCAAAATAATTTGCCTCCCAAAATAATTTGCAAAAATAATTTGCCTCCCAAAATAATTTGCAAAAATAATTTGCCTCCCAAAATAATTTGCCAAAATAATTTGCCTCCCAAAATAATTTGCCTCCCAAAATAATTTGCCTCCCAAAATAATTTGCCAAAATAATTTGCCTCCCAAAATAATTTGCCTCCCAAAATAATTTGCCTCCCAAAATAATGGTTAGAAGCTGTTTTTCAACAACCAAAAGTGTCAAATAATGTTTTAGGAGCTGTTTCTCAATAACCAAAAGTGTAAAATAATGTTTTAGGAGCTGTTTCTCAACAACCAAAGTGTCAAATAATGGTTAGAAGCTGTTTTTCAACAACCAAAAGTGTCAAATAATGTTTTAGGAGCTGTTTCTCAACAACCAAAAGTGTAAAATAATGTTTTAGGAGCTGTTTCTCAACAACCAAAGTGTCAAATAATGGTTAGAAGCTGTTTTTCAACAACCAAAAGTGTCAAATAATGTTTTAGGAGCTGTTTCTCAATAACCAAAAGTGTAAAATAATGTTTTAGGAGCTGTTTCTCAACAACCAAAGTGTCAAATAATGGTTAGAAGCTGTTTTTCAACAACCAAAAGTGTCAAATAATGTTTTAGGAGCTGTTTCTCAATAACCAAAAGTGTAAAATAATGTTTTAGGAGCTGTTTCTCAACAACCAAAGTGTCAAATAATGGTTAGAAGCTGTTTTTCAACAACCAAAAGTGTCAAATAATGTTTTAGGAGCTGTTTCTCAACAACCAAAAGTGTAAAATAATGTTTTAGGAGCTGTTTCTCAACAACCAAAGTGTCAATTAATGGTTAGAAGCTGTTTTTCAACAACCAAAAGTGTCAAATAATGTTTTAGGAGCTGTTTCTCAATAACCAAAAGTGTAAAATAATGTTTTAGGAGCTGTTTCTCAACAACCAAAGTGTCAAATAATGGTTAGAAGCTGTTTTTCAACAACCAAAAGTGTCAAATAATGTTTTAGGAGCTGTTTCTCAATAACCAAAAGTGTAAAATAATGTTTTAGGAGCTGTTTCTCAACAACCAAAGTGTCAAATAATGGTTAGAAGCTGTTTTTCAACAACCAAAAGTGTCAAATAATGTTTTAGGAGCTGTTTCTCAACAACCAAAAGTGTAAAATAATGTTTTAGGAGCTGTTTCTCAACAACCAAAGTGTCAAATAATGGTTAGAAGCTGTTTTTCAACAACCAAAAGTGTAAAATAATGTTTTAGGTGCTGTTTCTCAATAACCAAAAGTGTAAAATAATGTTTTAGGAGCTGTTTCTCAACAACCAAAGTGTCAAATAATGGTTAGAAGCTGTTTTTCAACAACCAAAAGTGTCAAATAATGTTTTAGGAGCTGTTTCTCAATAACCAAAAGTGTAAAATAATGTTTTAGGAGCTGTTTCTCAACAACCAAAGTGTCAAATAATGGTTAGAAGCTGTTTTTCAACAACCAAAAGTGTCAAATAATGTTTTAGGAGCTGTTTCTCAACAACCAAAAGTGTAAAATAATGTTTTAGGAGCTGTTTCTCAACAACCAAAGTGTCAATTAATGGTTAGAAGCTGTTTTTCAACAACCAAAAGTGTCAAATAATGTTTTAGGAGCTGTTTCTCAACAACCAAAGTGTCAAATAATGGTTAGAAGCTGTTTTTCAACAACCAAAAGTGTCAAATAATGTTTTAGGAGCTGTTTCTCAATAACCAAAAGTGTAAAATAATGTTTTAGGAGCTGTTTCTCAACAACCAAAGTGTCAAATAATGGTTAGAAGCTGTTTTTCAACAACCAAAAGTGTCAAATAATGTTTTAGGAGCTGTTTCTCAATAACCAAAAGTGTAAAATAATGTTTTAGGAGCTGTTTCTCAACAGCCAAAGTGTCAAATAATGGTTAGAAGCTGTTTTTCAACAACCAAAAGTGTCAAATAATGTTTTAGGAGCTGTTTCTCAATAACCAAAAGTGTAAAATAATGTTTTAGGAGCTGTTTCTCAACAACCAAAGTGTCAAATAATGGTTAGAAGCTGTTTTTCAACAACCAAAAGTGTCAAATAATGTTTTAGGAGCTGTTTCTCAATAACCAAAAGTGTAAAATAATGTTTTAGGAGCTGTTTCTCAACAACCAAAGTGTCAAATAATGGTTAGAAGCTGTTTTTCAACAACCAAAAGTGTCAAATAATGTTTTAGGAGCTGTTTCTCAACAACCAAAAGTGTAAAATAATGTTTTAGGAGCTGTTTCTCAACAACCAAAGTGTCAATTAATGGTTAGAAGCTGTTTTTCAACAACCAAAAGTGTCAAATAATGTTTTAGGAGCTGTTTCTCAATAACCAAAAGTGTAAAATAATGTTTTAGGAGCTGTTTCTCAACAACCAAAGTGTCAAATAATGGTTAGAAGCTGTTTTTCAACAACCAAAAGTGTCAAATAATGTTTTAGGAGCTGTTTCTCAATAACCAAAAGTGTAAAATAATGTTTTAGGAGCTGTTTCTCAACAACCAAAGTGTCGAATAATGGTTAGAAGCTGTTTTTCAACAACCAAAAGTGTCAAATAATGTTTTAGGAGCTGTTTCTCAACAACCAAAAGTGTAAAATAATGTTTTAGGAGCTGTTTCTCAACAACCAAAGTGTCAAATAATGGTTAGAAGCTGTTTTTCAACAACCAAAAGTGTCAAATAATGTTTTAGGTGCTGTTTCTCAATAACCAAAAGTGTAAAATAATGTTTTAGGAGCTGTTTCTCAACAACCAAAGTGTCAAATAATGGTTAGAAGCTGTTTTTCAACAACCAAAAGTGTCAAATAATGTTTTAGGAGCTGTTTCTCAATAACCAAAAGTGTAAAATAATGTTTTAGGAGCTGTTTCTCAACAACCAAAGTGTCAAATAATGGTTAGAAGCTGTTTTTCAACAACCAAAAGTGTCAAATAATGTTTTAGGAGCTGTTTCTCAACAACCAAAAGTGTAAAATAATGTTTTAGGAGCTGTTTCTCAACAACCAAAGTGTCAATTAATGGTTAGAAGCTGTTTTTCAACAACCAAAAGTGTCAAATAATGTTTTAGGAGCTGTTTCTCAATAACCAAAAGTGTAAAATAATGTTTTAGGAGCTGTTTCTCAACAACCAAAGTGTCAAATAATGGTTAGAAGCTGTTTTTCAACAACCAAAAGTGTCAAATAATGTTTTAGGAGCTGTTTCTCAAAAACCAAAAGTGTAAAATAATGTTTTAGGAGCTGTTTCTCAACAACCAAAGTGTCAAATAATGGTTAGAAGCTGTTTTTCAACAACCAAAAGTGTCAAATAATGTTTTAGGTGCTGTTTCTCAATAACCAAAAGTGTAAAATAATGTTTTAGGAGCTGTTTCTCAACAACCAAAGTGTCAAATAATGGTTAGAAGCTGTTTTTCAACAACCAAAAGTGTCAAATAATGTTTTAGGAGCTGTTTCTCAATAACCAAAAGTGTAAAATAATGTTTTAGGAGCTGTTTCTCAACAACCAAAGTGTCAAATAATGGTTAGAAGCTGTTTTTCAACAACCAAAAGTGTCGAATAATGTTTTAGGAGCTGTTTCTCAATAACCAAAAGTGTAAAATAATGTTTTAGGAGCTGTTTCTCAACAACCAAAGTGTCAAATAATGGTTAGAAGCTGTTTTTCAACAACCAAAAGTGTCAAATAATGTTTTAGGAGCTGTTTCTCAACAACCAAAAGTGTAAAATAATGTTTTAGGAGCTGTTTCTCAACAACCAAAGTGTCAAATAATGGTTAGAAGCTGTTTTTCAACAACCAAAAGTGTCAAATAATGTTTTAGGAGCTGTTTCTCAATAACCAAAAGTGTAAAATTATGTTTTAGGAGCTGTTTCTCAACAACCAAAGTGTCAAATAATGGTTAGAAGCTGTTTTTCAACAACCAAAAGTGTCAAATAATGTTTTAGGAGCTGTTTCTCAATAACCAAAAGTGTAAAATAATGTTTTAGGAGCTGTTTCTCAACAACCAAAGTGTCAAATAATGGTTAGAAGCTGTTTTTCAACAACCAAAAGTGTCAAATAATGTTTTAGGAGCTGTTTCTCAATAACCAAAAGTGTAAAATAATGTTTTAGGAGCTGTTTCTCAACAACCAAAGTGTCAAATAATGGTTAGAAGCTGTTTTTCAAAATAATTTAATTTGCCAAAATAATTTGCCTCCCAAAATAATTTGCCAAAATAATTTGCCTCCCAAAATAATTTGCCAAAATAATTTGCCTGCCAAAATAATTTGCCTCCCAAAATAATTTGCCAAACACTTGTTTTTAACACCTTTTTTTTTGTTTATTTATTTATAGGCATTATTCATGCCTATAAAAATCATGCCGGCTGCCCTTGATGTCTGGAATGCTCCTTGGGAACGCCAGGGGAGTGACCTCCGAACACCGGGGATAGGGTCGAGATGCCTGGGGGGTCTCCACGCCCGGTCAACGATAGTGGGCGCGCTATGTTGTCTGGAATCCCCATGGATATGTACCGCTCAAGCTGGTACATTGAGGTACATTAGGCCCGTCACAAGTACTAATACATTATTCAAATTACAATAAAAAATGCATGAATAGTGAAAGTAGCAGATCTACGAAAATTCACCAAAATAATTTGCCTCCCAAAATAATTTGCCAAAATAATTTGCCTCCCAAAATAATTTGCCAAAATAATTTGCCTCCCAAAATAATTTGCCTGCCAAAATAATTTGCCTCCCAAAAAAATTTAATTTGCCAAAATAATTTGCCTCCCAAAATAATTTGCCAAAATAATTTGCCTCCCAAAATAATTTGCCAAAATAATTTGCCTCCCAAAATAATTTGCCTCCCAAAATAATTTGCCTGCCAAAATAATTTGCCTCCCAAAATAATTTGCCAAAATAATTTGCCTCCCAAAATAATTTGCCTCCCAAAATAATTTGCCAAAATAATTTGCCTCCCAAAATAATTTGCCAAAATAATTTGCCTCCCAAAATAATTTGCCAAAATAATTTGCCTCCCAAAATAATTTGCCAAAATAATTTGCCTCCCAAAATAATTTTCCTCCCAAAATAATTTGCCTCCCAAAATAATTTGCCAAAATAATTTGCCTCCCAAAATAATTTGCAAAAATAATTTGCCTCCCAAAATAATTTGCAAAAATAATTTGCCTCCCAAAATAATTTGCCTCCCAAAATAATTTGCCAAAATAATTTGCCTCCCAAAATAATTTGCCAAAATAATTTGCCTCCCAAAATAATTTGCCAAAATAATTTGCCTCCCAAAATAATTTGCCAAAATAATTTGCCTCCCAAAATAATTTGCCAAAATAATTTGCCAAAATAATTTGCCTCCCAAAATAATTTGCCTGCCAAAATAATTTGCCTCCCAAAATAATTTGCCTCCCAAAATAATTTGCCAAAATAATTTGCCTCCCAAAATAATTTAATTTGCCAAAATAATTTGCCTCCCAAAATAATTTGCCTCCCAAAATAATTTGCCTCCCATAATAATTTGCCTCCCAAAATAATTTGCCAAAATAATTTGCCTCCCAAAATAATTTGCCAAAATAATTTGCCAAAATAATTTGCCTCCCAAAATAATTTGCCTCCCAAAATAATTTGCCAAAATAATTTGCCTCCCAAAATAATTTGCCAAAATAATTTGCCAAAATAATTTGCCTCCCAAAATAATTTAATTTGCCAAAATAATTTGCCTCCCAAAATAATTTGCCTCCCAAAATAATTTGCCTCCCATAATAATTTGCCTCCCAAAATAATTTGCCAAAATAATTTGCCTCCCAAAATAATTTGCCAAAATAATTTGCCAAAATAATTTGCCTCCCAAAATAATTTGCCTCCCAAAATAATTTGCCTGCCAAAATAATTTGCCTCCCAAAAAAATTTAATTTGCCAAAATAATTTGCCTCCCAAAATAATTTGCCTCCCAAAACAATTTGCCTCCCAAAATAATTTGCCTCCCAAAATAATTTGCCTCCCAAAATAATTTGCCTGCCAAAATAATTTGCCTCCCAAAATAATTTGCCAAAATAATTTGCCTCCCAAAATAATTTGCCTCCCAAAATAATTTGCCAAAATAATTTGCCTCCCAAAATAATTTGCCAAAATAATTTGCCTCCCAAAATAATTTGCCAAAATAATTTGCCTCCCAAAATAATTTGCCAAAATAATTTGCCTCCCAAAATAATTTTCCTCCCAAAATAATTTGCCTCCCAAAATAATTTGCCAAAATAATTTGCCTCCCAAAATAATTTGCAAAAATAATTTGCCTCCCAAAATAATTTGAAAAAATAATTTGCCTCCCAAAATAATTTGCCTCCCAAAATAATTTGCCAAAATAATTTGCCTCCCAAAATAATTTGCCAAAATAATTTGCCTCCCAAAATAATTTGCCAAAATAATTTGCCTCCCAAAATAATTTGCCAAAATAATTTGCCTCCCAAAATAATTTGCCAAAATAATTTGCCTCCCAAAATAATTTGCCAAAATAATTTGCCTCCCAAAATAATTTGCCTGCCAAAATAATTTGCCTCCCAAAATAATTTGCCTGCCAAAATAATTTGCCTCCCAAAATAATTTGCCTCCCAAAATAATTTGCCAAAATAATTTGCCTCCCAAAATAATTTGCCTCCCAAAATAATTTGCCAAAATAATTTGCCTCCCAAAATAATTTGCCTCCCAAAATAATTTGCCTCCCAAAATAATTTGCCAAAATAATTTGCCTCCCAAAATAATTTGCCAAAATAATTTGCCTCCCAAAATAATTTGCCAAAATACTTTGCCTCCCAAAATAATTTGCCAAAATAATTTGCCTCCCAAAATAATTTGCCTCCCAAAATAATTTGCCAAAATAATTTGCCTCCCAAAATAATTTGCCTCCCAAAATAATTTGCCAAAATAATTTGCCTCCCAAAATAATTTGCCTGCCAAAATAATTTGCCTCCCAAAATAATTTGCCTCCCAAAATAATTTGCCAAAATAATTTGCCAAAATAATTTGCCTCCCAAAATAATTTGCCTCCCAAAATAATTTGCCAAAATAATTTGCCTCCCAAAATAATTTGCCTCCCAAAATAATTTGCCTCCCAAAATAATTTGCCAAAATAATTTGCCAAAATAATTTGCCTCCCAAAATAATTTGCCAAAATACTTTGCCTCCCAAAATAATTTGCCAAAATAATTTGCCTCCCAAAATAATTTGCCTCCCAAAATAATTTGCCTCCCAAAATAATTTGCCAAAATAATTTGCCTCCCAAAATAATTTGCCTCCCAAAATAATTTGCCAAAATAATTTGCCTCCCAAAATAATTTGCCAAAATAATTTGCCTCCCAAAATAATTTGCCAAAATAATTTGCCTCCCAAAATAATTTGCCAAAACAATGTTTTAGGAGCTGTTTCTCAACAACCAAAGTGTCAAATAATGGTTAGAAGCTGTTTTTCAACAACCAAAAGTGTCGAATAATGTTTTAGGAGCTGTTTCTCAATAACCAAAAGTGTAAAATAATGTTTTAGGAGCTGTTTCTCAACAACCAAAGTGTCAAATAATGGTTAGAAGCTGTTTTTCAACAACCAAAAGTGTCAAATAATGTTTTAGGAGCTGTTTCTCAACAACCAAAAGTGTAAAATAATGTTTTAGGAGCTGTTTCTCAACAACCAAAGTGTCAAATAATGGTTAGAAGCTGTTTTTCAACAACCAAAAGTGTCAAATAATGTTTTAGGAGCTGTTTCTCAACAACCAAAGTGTCAAATAATGGTTAGAAGCTGTTTTTCAACAACCAAAAGTGTCAAATAATGTTTTAGGAGCTGTTTCTCAACAACCAAAAGTGTAAAATAATGTTTTAGGAGCTGTTTCTCAACAACCAAAGTGTCAAATAATGGTTAGAAGCTGTTTTTCAACAACCAAAAGTGTCAAATAATGTTTTAGGAGCTGTTTCTCAATAACCAAAAGTGTAAAATAATGTTTTAGGAGCTGTTTCTCAACAACCAAAGTGTCAAATAATGGTTAGAAGCTGTTTTTCAACAACCAAAAGTGTCAAATAATGTTTTAGGAGCTGTTTCTCAACAACCAAAAGTGTAAAATAATGTTTTAGGAGCTGTTTCTCAACAACCAAAGTGTCAAATAATGGTTAGAAGCTGTTTTTCAACAACCAAAAGTGTCAAATAATGTTTTAGGAGCTGTTTCTCAATAACCAAAAGTGTAAAATTATGTTTTAGGAGCTGTTTCTCAACAACCAAAGTGTCAAATAATGGTTAGAAGCTGTTTTTCAACAACCAAAAGTGTCAAATAATGTTTTAGGAGCTGTTTCTCAATAACCAAAAGTGTAAAATAATGTTTTAGGAGCTGTTTCTCAACAACCAAAGTGTCAAATAATGGTTAGAAGCTGTTTTTCAACAACCAAAAGTGTCAAATAATGTTTTAGGAGCTGTTTCTCAATAACCAAAAGTGTAAAATAATGTTTTAGGAGCTGTTTCTCAACAACCAAAGTGTCAAATAATGGTTAGAAGCTGTTTTTCAACAACCAAAAGTGTCAAATAATGTTTTAGGAGCCGTTTCTCAATAACCAAAAGTGTAAAATAATGTTTTAGGAGCTGTTTCTCAACAACCAAAGTGTCAAATAATGGTTAGAAGCTGTTTTTCAAAATAATTTAATTTGCCAAAATAATTTGCCTCCCAAAATAATTTGCCTCCCAAAATAATTTGCCTCCCAAAATAATTTGCCAAAATAATTTGCCTGCCAAAATAATTTGCCTCCCAAAATAATTTGCCAAACACTTGTTTTTAACACCTTTTTTTTTGTTTATTTATTTATAGGCATTATTCATGCCTATAAAAATCATGCCGGCTGCCCTTGATGTCTGGAATGCTCCTTGGGAACGCCAGGGGAGTGACCTCCGAACACCGGGGATAGGGTCGAGATGCCTGGGGGGTCTCCACGCCCGGTCAACGATAGTGGGCGCGCTATGTTGTCTGGAATCCCCATGGATATGTACCGCTCAAGCTGGTACATTGAGGTACATTAGGCCCGTCACAAGTACTAATACATTATTCAAATTACAATAAAAAATGCATGAATAGTGAAAGTAGCAGATCTACGAAAATCTACCAAAATAATTTGCCTCCCAAAATAATTTGCCAAAATAATTTGCCTCCCAAAATAATTTGCCAAAATAATTTGCCTCCCAAAATAATTTGCCTCCCAAAATAATTTGCCTCCCAAAATAATTTGCCTCCCAAAATAATTTGCCTGCCAAAATAATTTGCCTCCCAAAATAATTTAATTTGCCTCCCAAAATAATTTGCCTCCCAAAATAATTTGCCAAAATAATTTGCCTCCCAAAATAATTTGCCTCCCAAAATAATTTGCCTGCCAAAATAATTTGCCTCCCAAAATAATTTGCCTCCCAAAATAATTTGCCTCCCAAAACAATTTGCCTCCCAAAATAATTTGCCTCCCAAAATAATTTGCCTCCCAAAATAATTTGCCTGCCAAAATAATTTGCCTCCCAAAATAATTTGCCAAAATAATTTGCCTCCCAAAATAATTTGCCTCCCAAAATAATTTGCCAAAATAATTTGCCTCCCAAAATAATTTGCCAAAATAATTTGCCTCCCAAAATAATTTGCCAAAATAATTTGCCTCCCAAAATAATTTGCCAAAATAATTTGCCTCCCAAAATAATTTTCCTCCCAAAATAATTTGCCTCCCAAAATAATTTGCCAAAATAATTTGCCTCCCAAAATAATTTGCAAAAATAATTTGCCTCCCAAAATAATTTGCAAAAATAATTTGCCTCCCAAAATAATTTGCCTCCCAAAATAATTTGCCAAAATAATTTGCCTCCCAAAATAATTTGCCAAAATAATTTGCCTCCCAAAATAATTTGCCAAAATAATTTGCCTCCCAAAATAATTTGCCAAAATAATTTGCCTCCCAAAATAATTTGCCAAAATAATTTGCCTCCCAAAATAATTTGCCTCCCAAAATAATTTGCCTCCCAAAATAATTTGCCTGCCAAAATAATTTGCCTCCCAAAATAATTTGCCTCCCAAAATAATTTAATTTGCCAAAATAATTTGCCTCCCAAAATAATTTGCCTCCCAAAATAATTTGCCTCCCAAAATAATTTGCCTCCCAAAATAATTTGCCAAAATAATTTGCCTCCCAAAATAATTTGCCTGCCAAAATAATTTGCCTCCCAAAATAATTTGCCAAACACTTGTTTTTAACACCTTTTTTTTTGTTTATTTATTTATAGGCATTATTCATGCCTATAAAAATCATGCCGGCTGCCCTTGATGTCTGGAATGCTCCTTGGGAACGCCAGGGGAGTGACCTCCGAACACCGGGGATAGGGTCGAGATGCCTGGGGGGTCTCCACGCCCGGTCAACGATAGTGGGCGCGCTATGTTGTCTGGAATCCCCATGGATATGTACCGCTCAAGCTGGTACATTGAGGTACATTAGGCCCGTCACAAGTACTAATACATTATTCAAATTACAATAAAAAATGCATGAATAGTGAAAGTAGCAGATCTACGAAAATCTACCAAAATAATTTGCCTCCCAAAATAATTTGCCAAAATAATTTGCCTCCCAAAATAATTTGCCAAAATAATTTGCCTCCCAAAATAATTTGCCTCCCAAAATAATTTGCCTCCCAAAATAATTTGCCTCCCAAAATAATTTGCCTGCCAAAATAATTTGCCTCCCAAAATAATTTAATTTGCCTCCCAAAATAATTTGCCTCCCAAAATAATTTGCCAAAATAATTTGCCTCCCAAAATAATTTGCCTCCCAAAATAATTTGCCTGCCAAAATAATTTGCCTCCCAAAATAATTTGCCTCCCAAAATAATTTGCCTCCCAAAACAATTTGCCTCCCAAAATAATTTGCCTCCCAAAATAATTTGCCTCCCAAAATAATTTGCCTGCCAAAATAATTTGCCTCCCAAAATAATTTGCCAAAATAATTTGCCTCCCAAAATAATTTGCCTCCCAAAATAATTTGCCAAAATAATTTGCCTCCCAAAATAATTTGCCAAAATAATTTGCCTCCCAAAATAATTTGCCAAAATAATTTGCCTCCCAAAATAATTTGCCAAAATAATTTGCCTCCCAAAATAATTTTCCTCCCAAAATAATTTGCCTCCCAAAATAATTTGCCAAAATAATTTGCCTCCCAAAATAATTTGCAAAAATAATTTGCCTCCCAAAATAATTTGCAAAAATAATTTGCCTCCCAAAATAATTTGCCTCCCAAAATAATTTGCCAAAATAATTTGCCTCCCAAAATAATTTGCCAAAATAATTTGCCTCCCAAAATAATTTGCCAAAATAATTTGCCTCCCAAAATAATTTGCCAAAATAATTTGCCTCCCAAAATAATTTGCCAAAATAATTTGCCTCCCAAAATAATTTGCCTCCCAAAATAATTTGCCTCCCAAAATAATTTGCCTGCCAAAATAATTTGCCTCCCAAAATAATTTGCCTCCCAAAATAATTTAATTTGCCAAAATAATTTGCCTCCCAAAATAATTTGCCTCCCAAAATAATTTGCCTCCCAAAATAATTTGCCTCCCAAAATAATTTGCCAAAATAATTTGCCTCCCAAAATAATTTGCCTGCCAAAATAATTTGCCTCCCAAAATAATTTGCCAAACACTTGTTTTTAACACCTTTTTTTTTGTTTATTTATTTATAGGCATTATTCATGCCTATAAAAATCATGCCGGCTGCCCTTGATGTCTGGAATGCTCCTTGGGAACGCCAGGGGAGTGACCTCCGAACACCGGGGATAGGGTCGAGATGCCTGGGGGGTCTCCACGCCCGGTCAACGATAGTGGGCGCGCTATGTTGTCTGGAATCCCCATGGATATGTACCGCTCAAGCTGGTACATTGAGGTACATTAGGCCCGTCACAAGTACTAATACATTATTCAAATTACAATAAAAAATGCATGAATAGTGAAAGTAGCAGATCTACGAAAATTCACCAAAATAATTTGCCTCCCAAAATAATTTGCCAAAATAATTTGCCTCCCAAAATAATTTGCCAAAATAATTTGCCTCCCAAAATAATTTGCCTCCCAAAATAATTTGCCTCCCAAAATAATTTGCCAAAATAATTTGCCTCCCAAAATAATTTGCCTCCCAAAATAATTTGCCTGCCAAAATAATTTGCCTCCCAAAATAATTTAATTTGCCTCCCAAAATAATTTGCCTCCCAAAATAATTTGCCAAAATAATTTGCCTCCCAAAATAATTTGCCTCCCAAAATAATTTGCCTGCCAAAATAATTTGCCTCCCAAAATAATTTGCCTCCCAAAATAATTTAATTTGCCAAAATAATTTGCCTCCCAAAATAATTTGCCTCCCAAAATAATTTGCCTCCCAAAATAATTTGCCTCCCAAAATAATTTGCCAAAATAATTTGCCTCCCAAAATAATTTGCCTCCCAAAATAATTTGCCTGCCAAAATAATTTGCCTCCCAAAATAATTTAATTTGCCTCCCAAAATAATTTGCCTCCCAAAATAATTTGCCAAAATAATTTGCCTCCCAAAATAATTTGCCTCCCAAAATAATTTGCCTGCCAAAATAATTTGCCTCCCAAAATAATTTGCCTCCCAAAATAATTTAATTTGCCAAAATAATTTGCCTCCCAAAATAATTTGCCTCCCAAAATAATTTGCCTCCCAAAATAATTTGCCTCCCAAAATAATTTGCCTCCCAAAATAATTTGCCAAAATAATTTGCCTCCCAAAATAATTTGCCAAAATAATTTGCCTCCCAAAATAATTTGCCAAAATAATTTGCCTCCCAAAATAATTTGCCTGCCAAAATAATTTGCCTCCCAAAAAAATTTAATTTGCCAAAATAATTTGCCTCCCAAAATAATTTGCCTCCCAAAACAATTTGCCTCCCAAAATAATTTGCCTCCCAAAATAATTTGCCTCCCAAAATAATTTGCCTGCCAAAATAATTTGCCTCCCAAAATAATTTGCCAAAATAATTTGCCTCCCAAAATAATTTGCCTCCCAAAATAATTTGCCAAAATAATTTGCCTCCCAAAATAATTTGCCAAAATAATTTGCCTCCCAAAATAATTTGCCAAAATAATTTGCCTCCCTAAATAATTTGCCAAAATAATTTGCCTCCCAAAATAATTTTCCTCCCAAAATAATTTGCCTCCCAAAATAATTTGCCAAAATAATTTGCCTCCCAAAATAATTTGCCTCCCAAAATAATTTGCAAAAATAATTTGCCTCCCAAAATAATTTGCAAAAATAATTTGCCTCCCAAAATAATTTGCCAAAATAATTTGCCTCCCAAAATAATTTGCCAAAATAATTTGCCTCCCAAAATAATTTGCCAAAATAATTTGCCTCCCAAAATAATTTGCCAAAATAATTTGCCTCCCAAAATAATTTGCCAAAATAATTTGCCTCCCAAAATAATTTGCCTGCCAAAATAATTTGCCTCCCAAAATAATTTGCCTCCCAAAATAATTTGCCAAAATAATTTGCCAAAATAATTTGCCTCCCAAAATAATTTGCCTCCCAAAATAATTTGCCAAAATAATTTGCCTCCCAAAATAATTTGCCTCCCAAAATAATTTGCCTCCCAAAATAATTTGCCTCCCAAAATAATTTGCCAAAATAATTTGCCTCCCAAAATAATTTGCCAAAATAATTTGCCTCCCAAAATAATTTGCCAAAATACTTTGCCTCCCAAAATAATTTGCCAAAATAATTTGCCTCCCAAAATAATTTGCCTCCCAAAATAATTTGCCTCCCAAAATAATTTGCCAAAATAATTTGCCTCCCAAAATAATTTGCCTCCCAAAATAATTTGCCAAAATAATTTGCCTCCCAAAATAATTTGCCAAAATAATTTGCCTCCCAAAATAATTTGCCAAAATAATTTGCCTCCCAAAATAATTTGCCAAAACAATGTTTTAGGAGCTGTTTCTCAACAACCAAAGTGTCAAATAATGGTTAGAAGCTGTTTTTCAACAACCAAAAGTGTCGAATAATGTTTTAGGAGCTGTTTCTCAATAACCAAAAGTGTAAAATAATGTTTTAGGAGCTGTTTCTCAACAACCAAAGTGTCAAATAATGGTTAGAAGCTGTTTTTCAACAACCAAAAGTGTCAAATAATGTTTTAGGAGCTGTTTCTCAACAACCAAAAGTGTAAAATAATGTTTTAGGAGCTGTTTCTCAACAACCAAAGTGTCAAATAATGGTTAGAAGCTGTTTTTCAACAACCAAAAGTGTCAAATAATGTTTTAGGAGCTGTTTCTCAATAACCAAAAGTGTAAAATAATGTTTTAGGAGCTGTTTCTCAACAACCAAAGTGTCAAATAATGGTTAGAAGCTGTTTTTCAACAACCAAAAGTGTCAAATAATGTTTTAGGAGCTGTTTCTCAACAACCAAAAGTGTAAAATAATGTTTTAGGAGCTGTTTCTCAACAACCAAAGTGTCAAATAATGGTTAGAAGCTGTTTTTCAACAACCAAAAGTGTCAAATAATGTTTTAGGAGCTGTTTCTCAATAACCAAAAGTGTAAAATAATGTTTTAGGAGCTGTTTCTCAACAACCAAAGTGTCAAATAATGGTTAGAAGCTGTTTTTCAACAACCAAAAGTGTCAAATAATGTTTTAGGAGCTGTTTCTCAATAACCAAAAGTGTAAAATAATGTTTTAGGAGCTGTTTCTCAACAACCAAAGTGTCAAATAATGGTTAGAAGCTGTTTTTCAACAACCAAAAGTGTCAAATAATGTTTTAGGAGCTGTTTCTCAATAACCAAAAGTGTAAAATAATGTTTTAGGAGCTGTTTCTCAACAACCAAAGTGTCAAATAATGGTTAGAAGCTGTTTTTCAACAACCAAAAGTGTCAAATAATGTTTTAGGAGCTGTTTCTCAATAACCAAAAGTGTAAAATAATGTTTTAGGAGCTGTTTCTCAACAGCCAAAGTGTCAAATAATGGTTAGAAGCTGTTTTTCAACAACCAAACGTGTCAAATAATGTTTTAGGAGCTGTTTCTCAATAACCAAAAGTGTAAAATAATGTTTTAGGAGCTGTTTCTCAACAACCAAAGTGTCAAATAATGGTTAGAAGCTGTTTTTCAACAACCAAAAGTGTCAAATAATGTTTTAGGAGCTGTTTCTCAATAACCAAAAGTGTAAAATAATGTTTTAGGAGCTGTTTCTCAACAACCAAAGTGTCAAATAATGTTTTAGGAGCTGTTTCTCAATAACCAAAAGTGTAAAATAATGTTTTAGGAGCTGTTTCTCAACAACCAAAGTGTCAAATAATGGTTAGAAGCTGTTTTTCAACAACCAAAAGTGTCGAATAATGTTTTAGGAGCTGTTTCTCAATAACCAAAAGTGTAAAATAATGTTTTAGGAGCTGTTTCTCAACAACCAAAGTGTCAAATAATGGTTAGAAGCTGTTTTTCAACAACCAAAAGTGTCAAATAATGTTTTAGGAGCTGTTTCTCAACAACCAAAAGTGTAAAATAATGTTTTAGGAGCTGTTTCTCAACAACCAAAGTGTCAAATAATGGTTAGAAGCTGTTTTTCAACAACCAAAAGTGTCAAATAATGTTTTAGGAGCTGTTTCTCAATAACCAAAAGTGTAAAATTATGTTTTAGGAGCTGTTTCTCAACAACCAAAGTGTCAAATAATGGTTAGAAGCTGTTTTTCAACAACCAAAAGTGTCAAATAATGTTTTAGGAGCTGTTTCTCAATAACCAAAAGTGTAAAATAATGTTTTAGGAGCTGTTTCTCAACAACCAAAGTGTCAAATAATGGTTAGAAGCTGTTTTTCAACAACCAAAAGTGTCAAATAATGTTTTAGGAGCTGTTTCTCAATAACCAAAAGTGTAAAATAATGTTTTAGGAGCTGTTTCTCAACAACCAAAGTGTCAAATAATGGTTAGAAGCTGTTTTTCAACAACCAAAAGTGTCAAATAATGTTTTAGGAGCCGTTTCTCAATAACCAAAAGTGTAAAATAATGTTTTAGGAGCTGTTTCTCAACAACCAAAGTGTCAAATAATGGTTAGAAGCTGTTTTTCAAAATAATTTAATTTGCCAAAATAATTTGCCTCCCAAAATAATTTGCCTCCCAAAATAATTTGCCTCCCAAAATAATTTGCCTGCCAAAATAATTTGCCTCCCAAAATAATTTGCCAAACACTTGTTTTTAACACCTTTTTTTTTGTTTATTTATTTATAGGCATTATTCATGCCTATAAAAATCATGCCGGCTGCCCTTGATGTCTGGAATGCTCCTTGGGAACGCCAGGGGAGTGACCTCCGAACACCGGGGATAGGGTCGAGATGCCTGGGGGGTCTCCACGCCCGGTCAACGATAGTGGGCGCGCTATGTTGTCTGGAATCCCCATGGATATGTACCGCTCAAGCTGGTACATTGAGGTACATTAGGCCCGTCACAAGTACTAATACATTATTCAAATTACAATAAAAAATGCATGAATAGTGAAAGTAGCAGATCTACGAAAATCTACCAAAATAATTTGCCTCCCAAAATAATTTGCCAAAATAATTTGCCTCCCAAAATAATTTGCCAAAATAATTTGCCTCCCAAAATAATTTGCCTCCCAAAATAATTTGCCTCCCAAAATAATTTGCCTCCCAAAATAATTTGCCTCCCAAAATAATTTGCCAAAATAATTTGCCTCCCAAAATAATTTGCCTCCCAAAATAATTTGCCTGCCAAAATAATTTGCCTCCCAAAATAATTTAATTTGCCTCCCAAAATAATTTGCCTCCCAAAATAATTTGCCAAAATAATTTGCCTCCCAAAATAATTTGCCTCCCAAAATAATTTGCCTGCCAAAATAATTTGCCTCCCAAAATAATTTGCCTCCCAAAATAATTTAATTTGCCAAAATAATTTGCCTCCCAAAATAATTTGCCTCCCAAAATAATTTGCCTCCCAAAATAATTTGCCTCCCAAAATAATTTGCCAAAATAATTTGCCTCCCAAAATAATTTGCCTGCCAAAATAATTTGCCTCCCAAAAAAATTTAATTTGCCAAAATAATTTGCCTCCCAAAATAATTTGCCTCCCAAAACAATTTGCCTCCCAAAATAATTTGCCTCCCAAAATAATTTGCCTCC
Source organism: Protomyctophum bolini (assembly GCF_963924005.1). Lineage (NCBI taxonomy): Eukaryota > Metazoa > Chordata > Actinopteri > Myctophiformes > Myctophidae > Protomyctophum > Protomyctophum bolini. The sequence goes on from NC_137870.1 coordinate 5,532,621, forward strand.
CAAAATAATTTGCCTGCCAAAATAATTTGCCTCCCAAAATAATTTGCCAAAATAATTTGCCTCCCAAAATAATTTGCCTCCCAAAATAATTTGCCAAAATAATTTGCCTCCCAAAATAATTTGCCAAAATAATTTGCCTCCCAAAATAATTTGCCAAAATAATTTGCCTCCCAAAATAATTTTCCTCCCAAAATAATTTGCCTCCCAAAATAATTTGCCAAAATAATTTGCCTCCCAAAATAATTTGCAAAAATAATTTGCCTCCCAAAATAATTTGCAAAAATAATTTGCCTCCCAAAATAATTTGCCTCCCAAAATAATTTGCCTCCCAAAATAATTTGCCAAAATAATTTGCCTCCCAAAATAATTTGCCAAAATAATTTGCCTCCCAAAATAATTTGCCAAAATAATTTGCCTCCCAAAATAATTTGCCAAAATAATTTGCCTGCCAAAATAATTTGCCTCCCAAAATAATTTGCCTCCCAAAATAATTTGCCAAAATAATTTGCCTCCCAAAATAATTTGCCTCCCAAAATAATTTGCCTCCCAAAATAATTTGCCAAAATAATTTGCCTCCCAAAATAATTTGCCTCCCAAAATAATTTGCCAAAATAATTTGCCTCCCAAAATAATTTGCCAAAATAATTTGCCTCCCAAAATAATTTGCCAAAATACTTTGCCTCCCAAAATAATTTGCCAAACACTTGTTTTTAACACCTTTTTTTTTGTTTATTTATTTATAGGCATTATTCATGCCTATAAAAATCATGCCGGCTGCCCTTGATGTCTGGAATGCTCCTTGGGAACGCCAGGGGAGTGACCTCCGAACACCGGGGATAGGGTCGAGATGCCTGGGGGGTCTCCACGCCCGGTCAACGATAGTGGGCGCGCTATGTTGTCTGGAATCCCCATGGATATGTACCGCTCAAGCTGGTACATTGAGGTACATTAGGCCCGTCACAAGTACTAATACATTATTCAAATTACAATAAAAAATGCATGAATAGTGAAAGTAGCAGATCTACGAAAATCTACCAAAATAATTTGCCTCCCAAAATAATTTGCCAAAATAATTTGCCTCCCAAAATAATTTGCCAAAATAATTTGCCTCCCAAAATAATTTGCCTCCCAAAATAATTTGCCTCCCAAAATAATTTGCCTCCCAAAATAATTTGCCTCCCAAAATAATTTGCCTGCCAAAATAATTTGCCTCCCAAAATAATTTAATTTGCCTCCCAAAATAATTTGCCTCCCAAAATAATTTGCCAAAATAATTTGCCTCCCAAAATAATTTGCCTCCCAAAATAATTTGCCTGCCAAAATAATTTGCCTCCCAAAATAATTTGCCTCCCAAAATAATTTAATTTGCCAAAATAATTTGCCTCCCAAAATAATTTGCCTCCCAAAATAATTTGCCTCCCAAAATAATTTGCCAAAATAATTTGCCTCCCAAAATAATTTGCCAAAATAATTTGCCTCCCAAAATAATTTGCCAAAATAATTTGCCTCCCAAAATAATTTGCCTCCCAAAACAATTTGCCTCCCAAAATAATTTGCCTCCCAAAATAATTTGCCTGCCAAAATAATTTGCCTCCCAAAATAATTTGCCAAAATAATTTGCCTCCCAAAATAATTTGCCTCCCAAAATAATTTGCCAAAATAATTTGCCTCCCAAAATAATTTGCCAAAATAATTTGCCTCCCAAAATAATTTGCCAAAATAATTTGCCTCCCAAAATAATTTGCCAAAATAATTTGCCTCCCAAAATAATTTTCCTCCCAAAATAATTTGCCTCCCAAAATAATTTGCCAAAATAATTTGCCTCCCAAAATAATTTGCAAAAATAATTTGCCTCCCAAAATAATTTGCAAAAATAATTTGCCTCCCAAAATAATTTGCCTCCCAAAATAATTTGCCAAAATAATTTGCCTCCCAAAATAATTTGCCAAAATAATTTGCCTCCCAAAATAATTTGCCAAAATAATTTGCCTCCCAAAATAATTTGCCAAAATAATTTGCCTCCCAAAATAATTTGCCAAAATAATTTGCCTCCCAAAATAATTTGCCTGCCAAAATAATTTGCCTCCCAAAATAATTTGCCTCCCAAAATAATTTGCCTCCCAAAATAATTTGCCTCCCAAAATAATTTGCCAAAATAATTTGCCTCCCAAAATAATTTGCCTCCCAAAATAATTTGCCAAAATAATTTGCCTCCCAAAATAATTTGCCAAAATAATTTGCCTCCCAAAATAATTTGCCAAAATACTTTGCCTCCCAAAATAATTTGCCAAAATAATTTGCCTCCCAAAATAATTTGCCTCCCAAAATAATTTGCCTCCCAAAATAATTTGCCTCCCAAAATAATTTGCCAAAATAATTTGCCTCCCAAAATAATTTGCCTCCCAAAATAATTTGCCAAAATAATTTGCCTCCCAAAATAATTTGCCAAAATAATTTGCCTCCCAAAATAATTTGCCAAAACAATGTTTTAGGAGCTGTTTCTCAACAACCAAAGTGTCAAATAATGGTTAGAAGCTGTTTTTCAACAACCAAAAGTGTCAAATAATGTTTTAGGAGCTGTTTCTCAATAACCAAAAGTGTAAAATAATGTTTTAGGAGCTGTTTCTCAACAACCAAAGTGTCAAATAATGGTTAGAAGCTGTTTTTCAACAACCAAAAGTGTCAAATAATGTTTTAGGAGCTGTTTCTCAACAACCAAAAGTGTAAAATAATGTTTTAGGAGCTGTTTCTCAACAACCAAAGTGTCAAATAATGGTTAGAAGCTGTTTTTCAACAACCAAAAGTGTCAAATAATGTTTTAGGAGCTGTTTCTCAATAACCAAAAGTGTAAAATAATGTTTTAGGAGCTGTTTCTCAACAACCAAAGTGTCAAATAATGGTTAGAAGCTGTTTTTCAACAACCAAAAGTGTCAAATAATGTTTTAGGAGCTGTTTCTCAACAACCAAAAGTGTAAAATAATGTTTTAGGAGCTGTTTCTCAACAACCAAAGTGTCAAATAATGGTTAGAAGCTGTTTTTCAACAACCAAAAGTGTCAAATAATGTTTTAGGAGCTGTTTCTCAATAACCAAAAGTGTAAAATAATGTTTTAGGAGCTGTTTCTCAACAACCAAAGTGTCAAATAATGGTTAGAAGCTGTTTTTCAACAACCAAAAGTGTCAAATAATGTTTTAGGAGCTGTTTCTCAATAACCAAAAGTGTAAAATAATGTTTTAGGAGCTGTTTCTCAACAACCAAAGTGTCAAATAATGGTTAGAAGCTGTTTTTCAACAACCAAAAGTGTCAAATAATGTTTTAGGAGCTGTTTCTCAATAACCAAAAGTGTAAAATAATGTTTTAGGAGCTGTTTCTCAACAACCAAAGTGTCAAATAATGGTTAGAAGCTGTTTTTCAACAACCAAAAGTGTCAAATAATGTTTTAGGAGCTGTTTCTCAATAACCAAAAGTGTAAAATAATGTTTTAGGAGCTGTTTCTCAACAACCAAAGTGTCAAATAATGGTTAGAAGCTGTTTTTCAACAACCAAAAGTGTCAAATAATGTTTTAGGAGCTGTTTCTCAATAACCAAAAGTGTAAAATAATGTTTTAGGAGCTGTTTCTCAACAACCAAAGTGTCAAATAATGGTTAGAAGCTGTTTTTCAACAACCAAAAGTGTCAAATAATGTTTTAGGAGCTGTTTCTCAATAACCAAAAGTGTAAAATAATGTTTTAGGAGCTGTTTCTCAACAGCCAAAGTGTCAAATAATGGTTAGAAGCTGTTTTTCAACAACCAAAAGTGTCAAATAATGTTTTAGGAGCTGTTTCTCAATAACCAAAAGTGTAAAATAATGTTTTAGGAGCTGTTTCTCAACAACCAAAGTGTCAAATAATGGTTAGAAGCTGTTTTTCAACAACCAAAAGTGTCAAATAATGTTTTAGGAGCTGTTTCTCAATAACCAAAAGTGTCAAATAATGTTTTAGGAGCTGTTTCTCAACAACCAAAGTGTCAAATAATGGTTAGAAGCTGTTTTTCAACAACCAAAAGTGTCAAATAATGTTTTAGGAGCTGTTTCTCAATAACCAAAAGTGTAAAATAATGTTTTAGGAGCTGTTTCTCAACAACCAAAGTGTCAAATAATGGTTAGAAGCTGTTTTTCAACAACCAAAAGTGTCAAATAATGTTTTAGGAGCTGTTTCTCAACAACCAAAAGTGTAAAATAATGTTTTAGGAGCTGTTTCTCAACAACCAAAGTGTCAATTAATGGTTAGAAGCTGTTTTTCAACAACCAAAAGTGTCAAATAATGTTTTAGGAGCTGTTTCTCAATAACCAAAAGTGTAAAATAATGTTTTAGGAGCTGTTTCTCAACAACCAAAGTGTCAAATAATGGTTTAGGAGCTGTTTCTCAATAACCAAAAGTGTAAAATAATGTTTTAGGAGCTGTTTCTCAACAACCAAAGTGTCAAATAATGGTTAGAAGCTGTTTTTCAACAACCAAAAGTGTCGAATAATGTTTTAGGAGCTGTTTCTCAATAACCAAAAGTGTAAAATAATGTTTTAGGAGCTGTTTCTCAACAACCAAAGTGTCAAATAATGGTTAGAAGCTGTTTTTCAACAACCAAAAGTGTCAAATAATGTTTTAGGAGCTGTTTCTCAACAACCAAAAGTGTAAAATAATGTTTTAGGAGCTGTTTCTCAACAACCAAAGTGTCAAATAATGGTTAGAAGCTGTTTTTCAACAACCAAAAGTGTCAAATAATGTTTTAGGAGCTGTTTCTCAATAACCAAAAGTGTAAAATTATGTTTTAGGAGCTGTTTCTCAACAACCAAAGTGTCAAATAATGGTTAGAAGCTGTTTTTCAACAACCAAAAGTGTCAAATAATGTTTTAGGAGCTGTTTCTCAATAACCAAAAGTGTAAAATAATGTTTTAGGAGCTGTTTCTCAACAACCAAAGTGTCAAATAATGGTTAGAAGCTGTTTTTCAACAACCAAAAGTGTCAAATAATGTTTTAGGAGCTGTTTCTCAATAACCAAAAGTGTAAAATAATGTTTTAGGAGCTGTTTCTCAACAACCAAAGTGTCAAATAATGGTTAGAAGCTGTTTTTCAACAACCAAAAGTGTCAAATAATGTTTTAGGAGCCGTTTCTCAATAACCAAAAGTGTAAAATAATGTTTTAGGAGCTGTTTCTCAACAACCAAAGTGTCAAATAATGGTTAGAAGCTGTTTTTCAAAATAATTTAATTTGCCAAAATAATTTGCCTCCCAAAATAATTTGCCTCCCAAAATAATTTGCCTCCCAAAATAATTTGCCAAAATAATTTGCCTGCCAAAATAATTTGCCTCCCAAAATAATTTGCCAAACACTTGTTTTTAACACCTTTTTTTTTGTTTATTTATTTATAGGCATTATTCATGCCTATAAAAATCATGCCGGCTGCCCTTGATGTCTGGAATGCTCCTTGGGAACGCCAGGGGAGTGACCTCCGAACACCGGGGATAGGGTCGAGATGCCTGGGGGGTCTCCACGCCCGGTCAACGATAGTGGGCGCGCTATGTTGTCTGGAATCCCCATGGATATGTACCGCTCAAGCTGGTACATTGAGGTACATTAGGCCCGTCACAAGTACTAATACATTATTCAAATTACAATAAAAAATGCATGAATAGTGAAAGTAGCAGATCTACGAAAATCTACCAAAATAATTTGCCTCCCAAAATAATTTGCCAAAATAATTTGCCTCCCAAAATAATTTGCCAAAATAATTTGCCTCCCAAAATAATTTGCCTCCCAAAATAATTTGCCTCCCAAAATAATTTGCCTCCCAAAATAATTTGCCTCCCAAAATAATTTGCCAAAATAATTTGCCTCCCAAAATAATTTGCCTCCCAAAATAATTTGCCTGCCAAAATAATTTGCCTCCCAAAATAATTTAATTTGCCTCCCAAAATAATTTGCCTCCCAAAATAATTTGCCAAAATAATTTGCCTCCCAAAATAATTTGCCTCCCAAAATAATTTGCCTCCCAAAATAATTTGCCTCCCAAAATAATTTGCCTCCCAAAATAATTTGCCTCCCAAAATAATTTGCCTCCCAAAATAATTTGCCTCCCAAAATAATTTGCCTCCCAAAATAATTTGCCTGCCAAAATAATTTGCCTCCCAAAAAAATTTAATTTGCCAAAATAATTTGCCTCCCAAAATAATTTGCCTCCCAAAACAATTTGCCTCCCAAAATAATTTGCCTCCCAAAATAATTTGCCTCCCAAAATAATTTGCCTGCCAAAATAATTTGCCTCCCAAAATAATTTGCCAAAATAATTTGCCTCCCAAAATAATTTGCCTCCCAAAATAATTTGCCTCCCAAAATAATTTGCCAAAATAATTTGCCTCCCAAAATAATTTGCCAAAATAATTTGCCTCCCAAAATAATTTGCCAAAATAATTTGCCTCCCAAAATAATTTTCCTCCCAAAATAATTTGCCTCCCAAAATAATTTGCCAAAATAATTTGCCTCCCAAAATAATTTGCAAAAATAATTTGCCTCCCAAAATAATTTGCAAAAATAATTTGCCTCCCAAAATAATTTGCCTCCCAAAATAATTTGCCAAAATAATTTGCCTCCCAAAATAATTTGCCAAAATAATTTGCCTCCCAAAATAATTTGCCAAAATAATTTGCCTCCCAAAATAATTTGCCAAAATAATTTGCCTCCCAAAATAATTTGCCAAAATAATTTGCCTGCCAAAATAATTTGCCTCCCAAAATAATTTGCCTCCCAAAATAATTTGCCAAAATAATTTGCCTCCCAAAATAATTTGCCTCCCAAAATAATTTGCCTCCCAAAATAATTTGCCAAAATAATTTGCCTCCCAAAATAATTTGCCTCCCAAAATAATTTGCCAAAATAATTTGCCTCCCAAAATAATTTGCCAAAATAATTTGCCTCCCAAAATAATTTGCCAAAATACTTTGCCTCCCAAAATAATTTGCCAAACACTTGTTTTTAACACCTTTTTTTTTGTTTATTTATTTATAGGCATTATTCATGCCTATAAAAATCATGCCGGCTGCCCTTGATGTCTGGAATGCTCCTTGGGAACGCCAGGGGAGTGACCTCCGAACACCGGGGATAGGGTCGAGATGCCTGGGGGGTCTCCACGCCCGGTCAACGATAGTGGGCGCGCTATGTTGTCTGGAATCCCCATGGATATGTACCGCTCAAGCTGGTACATTGAGGTACATTAGGCCCGTCACAAGTACTAATACATTATTCAAATTACAATAAAAAATGCATGAATAGTGAAAGTAGCAGATCTACGAAAATCTACCAAAATAATTTGCCTCCCAAAATAATTTGCCAAAATAATTTGCCTCCCAAAATAATTTGCCAAAATAATTTGCCTCCCAAAATAATTTGCCTCCCAAAATAATTTGCCTCCCAAAATAATTTGCCTCCCAAAATAATTTGCCTCCCAAAATAATTTGCCAAAATAATTTGCCTCCCAAAATAATTTGCCTCCCAAAATAATTTGCCTGCCAAAATAATTTGCCTCCCAAAATAATTTAATTTGCCTCCCAAAATAATTTGCCTCCCAAAATAATTTGCCAAAATAATTTGCCTCCCAAAATAATTTGCCTCCCAAAATAATTTGCCTGCCAAAATAATTTGCCTCCCAAAATAATTTGCCTCCCAAAATAATTTAATTTGCCAAAATAATTTGCCTCCCAAAATAATTTGCCTCCCAAAATAATTTGCCTCCCAAAATAATTTGCCTCCCAAAATAATTTGCCAAAATAATTTGCCTCCCAAAATAATTTGCCTGCCAAAATAATTTGCCTCCCAAAAAAATTTAATTTGCCAAAATAATTTGCCTCCCAAAATAATTTGCCTCCCAAAACAATTTGCCTCCCAAAATAATTTGCCTCCCAAAATAATTTGCCTCCCAAAATAATTTGCCTGCCAAAATAATTTGCCTCCCAAAATAATTTGCCAAAATAATTTGCCTCCCAAAATAATTTGCCTCCCAAAATAATTTGCCTCCCAAAATAATTTGCCAAAATAATTTGCCTCCCAAAATAATTTGCCAAAATAATTTGCCTCCCAAAATAATTTTCCTCCCAAAATAATTTGCCTCCCAAAATAATTTGCCAAAATAATTTGCCTCCCAAAATAATTTGCAAAAATAATTTGCCTCCCAAAATAATTTGCAAAAATAATTTGCCTCCCAAAATAATTTGCCTCCCAAAATAATTTGCCAAAATAATTTGCCTCCCAAAATAATTTGCCAAAATAATTTGCCTCCCAAAATAATTTGCCAAAATAATTTGCCTCCCAAAATAATTTGCCAAAATAATTTGCCTCCCAAAATAATTTGCCAAAATAATTTGCCTGCCAAAATAATTTGCCTCCCAAAATAATTTGCCTCCCAAAATAATTTGCCAAAATAATTTGCCTCCCAAAATAATTTGCCTCCCAAAATAATTTGCCTCCCAAAATAATTTGCCAAAATAATTTGCCTCCCAAAATAATTTGCCTCCCAAAATAATTTGCCAAAATAATTTGCCTCCCAAAATAATTTGCCAAAATAATTTGCCTCCCAAAATAATTTGCCAAAATACTTTGCCTCCCAAAATAATTTGCCAAACACTTGTTTTTAACACCTTTTTTTTTGTTTATTTATTTATAGGCATTATTCATGCCTATAAAAATCATGCCGGCTGCCCTTGATGTCTGGAATGCTCCTTGGGAACGCCAGGGGAGTGACCTCCGAACACCGGGGATAGGGTCGAGATGCCTGGGGGGTCTCCACGCCCGGTCAACGATAGTGGGCGCGCTATGTTGTCTGGAATCCCCATGGATATGTACCGCTCAAGCTGGTACATTGAGGTACATTAGGCCCGTCACAAGTACTAATACATTATTCAAATTACAATAAAAAATGCATGAATAGTGAAAGTAGCAGATCTACGAAAATCTACCAAAATAATTTGCCTCCCAAAATAATTTGCCAAAATAATTTGCCTCCCAAAATAATTTGCCAAAATAATTTGCCTCCCAAAATAATTTGCCTCCCAAAATAATTTGCCTCCCAAAATAATTTGCCTCCCAAAATAATTTGCCTCCCAAAATAATTTGCCTGCCAAAATAATTTGCCTCCCAAAATAATTTAATTTGCCTCCCAAAATAATTTGCCTCCCAAAATAATTTGCCAAAATAATTTGCCTCCCAAAATAATTTGCCTCCCAAAATAATTTGCCTGCCAAAATAATTTGCCTCCCAAAATAATTTGCCTCCCAAAATAATTTAATTTGCCAAAATAATTTGCCTCCCAAAATAATTTGCCTCCCAAAATAATTTGCCTCCCAAAATAATTTGCCAAAATAATTTGCCTCCCAAAATAATTTGCCAAAATAATTTGCCTCCCAAAATAATTTGCCAAAATAATTTGCCTCCCAAAATAATTTGCCAAAATAATTTGCCTCCCAAAATAATTTGCCTCCCAAAACAATTTGCCTCCCAAAATAATTTGCCTCCCAAAATAATTTGCCTCCCAAAATAATTTGCCTGCCAAAATAATTTGCCTCCCAAAATAATTTGCCAAAATAATTTGCCTCCCAAAATAATTTGCCTCCCAAAATAATTTGCCAAAATAATTTGCCTCCCAAAATAATTTGCCAAAATAATTTGCCTCCCAAAATAATTTGCCAAAATAATTTGCCTCCCAAAATAATTTGCCAAAATAATTTGCCTCCCAAAATAATTTTCCTCCCAAAATAATTTGCCTCCCAAAATAATTTGCCAAAATAATTTGCCTCCCAAAATAATTTGCAAAAATAATTTGCCTCCCAAAATAATTTGCAAAAATAATTTGCCTCCCAAAATAATTTGCCTCCCAAAATAATTTGCCAAAATAATTTGCCTCCCAAAATAATTTGCCAAAATAATTTGCCTCCCAAAATAATTTGCCAAAATAATTTGCCTCCCAAAATAATTTGCCAAAATAATTTGCCTCCCAAAATAATTTGCCAAAATAATTTGCCTCCCAAAATAATTTGCCTGCCAAAATAATTTGCCTCCCAAAATAATTTGCCTCCCAAAATAATTTGCCTCCCAAAATAATTTGCCTCCCAAAATAATTTGCCTCCCAAAATAATTTGCCAAAATAATTTGCCTCCCAAAATAATTTGCCTCCCAAAATAATTTGCCAAAATAATTTGCCTCCCAAAATAATTTGCCAAAATAATTTGCCTCCCAAAATAATTTGCCAAAATACTTTGCCTCCCAAAATAATTTGCCAAAATAATTTGCCTCCCAAAATAATTTGCCTCCCAAAATAATTTGCCTCCCAAAATAATTTGCCTCCCAAAATAATTTGCCTCCCAAAATAATTTGCCAAAATAATTTGCCTCCCAAAATAATTTGCCTCCCAAAATAATTTGCCAAAATAATTTGCCTCCCAAAATAATTTGCCAAAATAATTTGCCTCCCAAAATAATTTGCCAAAACAATGTTTTAGGAGCTGTTTCTCAACAACCAAAGTGTCAAATAATGGTTAGAAGCTGTTTTTCAACAACCAAAAGTGTCAAATAATGTTTTAGGAGCTGTTTCTCAATAACCAAAAGTGTAAAATAATGTTTTAGGAGCTGTTTCTCAACAACCAAAGTGTCAAATAATGGTTAGAAGCTGTTTTTCAACAACCAAAAGTGTCAAATAATGTTTTAGGAGCTGTTTCTCAACAACCAAAAGTGTAAAATAATGTTTTAGGAGCTGTTTCTCAACAACCAAAGTGTCAAATAATGGTTAGAAGCTGTTTTTCAACAACCAAAAGTGTCAAATAATGTTTTAGGAGCTGTTTCTCAATAACCAAAAGTGTAAAATAATGTTTTAGGAGCTGTTTCTCAACAACCAAAGTGTCAAATAATGGTTAGAAGCTGTTTTTCAACAACCAAAAGTGTCAAATAATGTTTTAGGAGCTGTTTCTCAACAACCAAAAGTGTAAAATAATGTTTTAGGAGCTGTTTCTCAACAACCAAAGTGTCAAATAATGGTTAGAAGCTGTTTTTCAACAACCAAAAGTGTCAAATAATGTTTTAGGAGCTGTTTCTCAATAACCAAAAGTGTAAAATAATGTTTTAGGAGCTGTTTCTCAACAACCAAAGTGTCAAATAATGGTTAGAAGCTGTTTTTCAACAACCAAAAGTGTCAAATGATGTTTTAGGAGCTGTTTCTCAATAACCAAAAGTGTAAAATAATGTTTTAGGAGCTGTTTCTCAACAACCAAAGTGTCAAATAATGGTTAGAAGCTGTTTTTCAACAACCAAAAGTGTCAAATAATGTTTTAGGAGCTGTTTCTCAATAACCAAAAGTGTAAAATAATGTTTTAGGAGCTGTTTCTCAACAACCAAAGTGTCAAATAATGGTTAGAAGCTGTTTTTCAACAACCAAAAGTGTCAAATAATGTTTTAGGAGCTGTTTCTCAATAACCAAAAGTGTAAAATAATGTTTTAGGAGCTGTTTCTCAACAACCAAAGTGTCAAATAATGGTTAGAAGCTGTTTTTCAACAACCAAAAGTGTCAAATAATGTTTTAGGAGCTGTTTCTCAATAACCAAAAGTGTAAAATAATGTTTTAGGAGCTGTTTCTCAACAACCAAAGTGTCAAATAATGGTTAGAAGCTGTTTTTCAACAACCAAAAGTGTCAAATAATGTTTTAGGAGCTGTTTCTCAATAACCAAAAGTGTAAAATAATGTTTTAGGAGCTGTTTCTCAACAGCCAAAGTGTCAAATAATGGTTAGAAGCTGTTTTTCAACAACCAAAAGTGTCAAATAATGTTTTAGGAGCTGTTTCTCAATAACCAAAAGTGTAAAATAATGTTTTAGGAGCTGTTTCTCAACAACCAAAGTGTCAAATAATGGTTAGAAGCTGTTTTTCAACAACCAAAAGTGTCAAATAATGTTTTAGGAGCTGTTTCTCAATAACCAAAAGTGTCAAATAATGTTTTAGGAGCTGTTTCTCAACAACCAAAGTGTCAAATAATGGTTAGAAGCTGTTTTTCAACAACCAAAAGTGTCAAATAATGTTTTAGGAGCTGTTTCTCAATAACCAAAAGTGTAAAATAATGTTTTAGGAGCTGTTTCTCAACAACCAAAGTGTCAAATAATGGTTAGAAGCTGTTTTTCAACAACCAAAAGTGTCAAATAATGTTTTAGGAGCTGTTTCTCAACAACCAAAAGTGTAAAATAATGTTTTAGGAGCTGTTTCTCAACAACCAAAGTGTCAATTAATGGTTAGAAGCTGTTTTTCAACAACCAAAAGTGTCAAATAATGTTTTAGGAGCTGTTTCTCAATAACCAAAAGTGTAAAATAATGTTTTAGGAGCTGTTTCTCAACAACCAAAGTGTCAAATAATGGTTAGAAGCTGTTTTTCAAAATAATTTAATTTGCCAAAATAATTTGCCTCCCAAAATAATTTGCCTCCCAAAATAATTTGCCAAAATAATTTGCCTCCCAAAATAATTTGCCAAAATAATTTGCCTGCCAAAATAATTTGCCTCCCAAAATAATTTGCCAAACACTTGTTTTTAACACCTTTTTTTTTGTTTATTTATTTATAGGCATTATTCATGCCTATAAAAATCATGCCGGCTGCCCTTGATGTCTGGAATGCTCCTTGGGAACGCCAGGGGAGTGACCTCCGAACACCGGGGATAGGGTCGAGATGCCTGGGGGGTCTCCACGCCCGGTCAACGATAGTGGGCGCGCTATGTTGTCTGGAATCCCCATGGATATGTACCGCTCAAGCTGGTACATTGAGGTACATTAGGCCCGTCACAAGTACTAATACATTATTCAAATTACAATAAAAAATGCATGAATAGTGAAAGTAGCAGATCTACGAAAATCTACCAAAATAATTTGCCTCCCAAAATAATTTGCCTCCCAAAATAATTTGCCAAAATAATTTGCCTCCCAAAATAATTTGCCAAAATAATTTGCCTCCCAAAATAATTTGCAAAAATAATTTGCCTCCCAAAATAATTTGCCAAAATAATTTGCCTCCCAAAATAATTTGCCTCCCAAAATAATTTGCCAAAATAATTTGCCTCCCAAAATAATTTGCCAAAATAATTTGCCTCCCAAAATAATTTGCCTCCCAAAATAATTTGCCTCCCAAAATAATTTGCCTCCCAAAATAATTTGCCAAAATAATTTGCCTCCCAAAATAATTTGCCAAAATAATTTGCCTCCCAAAATAATTTGCCAAAATAATTTGCCTCCCAAAATAATTAGCCAAAACAATGTTTTAGAGCTGTTTCTCAACAACCAAAGTGTCAAATAATGGTTAGAAGCTGTTTTTCAACAACCAAAAGTGTCAAATAATGTTTTAGGAGCTGTTTCTCAATAACCAAAAGTGTAAAATAATGTTTTAGGAGCTGTTTCTCAACAACCAAAGTGTCAAATAATGGTTAGAAGCTGTTTTTCAACAACCAAAAGTGTCAAATAATGTTTTAGGAGCTGTTTCTCAACAACCAAAAGTGTAAAATAATGTTTTAGGAGCTGTTTCTCAACAACCAAAGTGTCAAATAATGGTTAGAAGCTGTTTTTCAACAACCAAAAGTGTCAAATAATGTTTTAGGAGCTGTTTCTCAATAACCAAAAGTGTAAAATAATGTTTTAGGAGCTGTTTCTCAACAACCAAAGTGTCAAATAATGGTTAGAAGCTGTTTTTCAACAACCAAAAGTGTCAAATAATGTTTTAGGAGCTGTTTCTCAATAACCAAAAGTGTAAAATAATGTTTTAGGAGCTGTTTCTCAACAACCAAAGTGTCAAATAATGGTTAGAAGCTGTTTTTCAACAACCAAAAGTGTCAAATAATGTTTTAGGAGCTGTTTCTCAATAACCAAAAGTGTAAAATAATGTTTTAGGAGCTGTTTCTCAACAACCAAAGTGTCAAATAATGGTTAGAAGCTGTTTTTCAACAACCAAAAGTGTCAAATAATGTTTTAGGAGCTGTTTCTCAATAACCAAAAGTGTAAAATAATGTTTTAGGAGCTGTTTCTCAACAACCAAAGTGTCAAATAATGGTTAGAAGCTGTTTTTCAACAACCAAAAGTGTCAAATAATGTTTTAGGAGCTGTTTCTCAATAACCAAAAGTGTAAAATAATGTTTTAGGAGCTGTTTCTCAACAACCAAAGTGTCAAATAATGGTTAGAAGCTGTTTTTCAACAACCAAAAGTGTCAAATAATGTTTTAGGAGCTGTTTCTCAATAACCAAAAGTGTAAAATAATGTTTTAGGAGCTGTTTCTCAACAGCCAAAGTGTCAAATAATGGTTAGAAGCTGTTTTTCAACAACCAAAAGTGTCAAATAATGTTTTAGGAGCTGTTTCTCAATAACCAAAAGTGTAAAATAATGTTTTAGGAGCTGTTTCTCAACAACCAAAGTGTCAAATAATGGTTAGAAGCTGTTTTTCAACAACCAAAAGTGTCAAATAATGTTTTAGGAGCTGTTTCTCAATAACCAAAAGTGTCAAATAATGTTTTAGGAGCTGTTTCTCAACAACCAAAGTGTCAAATAATGGTTAGAAGCTGTTTTTCAACAACCAAAAGTGTCAAATAATGTTTTAGGAGCTGTTTCTCAATAACCAAAAGTGTAAAATAATGTTTTAGGAGCTGTTTCTCAACAACCAAAGTGTCAAATAATGGTTAGAAGCTGTTTTTCAACAACCAAAAGTGTCAAATAATGTTTTAGGAGCTGTTTCTCAACAACCAAAAGTGTAAAATAATGTTTTAGGAGCTGTTTCTCAACAACCAAAGTGTCAATTAATGGTTAGAAGCTGTTTTTCAACAACCAAAAGTGTCAAATAATGTTTTAGGAGCTGTTTCTCAATAACCAAAAGTGTAAAATAATGTTTTAGGAGCTGTTTCTCAACAACCAAAGTGTCAAATAATGGTTTAGGAGCTGTTTCTCAATAACCAAAAGTGTAAAATAATGTTTTAGGAGCTGTTTCTCAACAACCAAAGTGTCAAATAATGGTTAGAAGCTGTTTTTCAACAACCAAAAGTGTCGAATAATGTTTTAGGAGCTGTTTCTCAATAACCAAAAGTGTAAAATAATGTTTTAGGAGCTGTTTCTCAACAACCAAAGTGTCAAATAATGGTTAGAAGCTGTTTTTCAACAACCAAAAGTGTCAAATAATGTTTTAGGAGCTGTTTCTCAACAACCAAAAGTGTAAAATAATGTTTTAGGAGCTGTTTCTCAACAACCAAAGTGTCAAATAATGGTTAGAAGCTGTTTTTCAACAACCAAAAGTGTCAAATAATGTTTTAGGAGCTGTTTCTCAATAACCAAAAGTGTAAAATTATGTTTTAGGAGCTGTTTCTCAACAACCAAAGTGTCAAATAATGGTTAGAAGCTGTTTTTCAACAACCAAAAGTGTCAAATAATGTTTTAGGAGCTGTTTCTCAATAACCAAAAGTGTAAAATAATGTTTTAGGAGCTGTTTCTCAACAACCAAAGTGTCAAATAATGGTTAGAAGCTGTTTTTCAACAACCAAAAGTGTCAAATAATGTTTTAGGAGCTGTTTCTCAATAACCAAAAGTGTAAAATAATGTTTTAGGAGCTGTTTCTCAACAACCAAAGTGTCAAATAATGGTTAGAAGCTGTTTTTCAACAACCAAAAGTGTCAAATAATGTTTTAGGAGCCGTTTCTCAATAACCAAAAGTGTAAAATAATGTTTTAGGAGCTGTTTCTCAACAACCAAAGTGTCAAATAATGGTTAGAAGCTGTTTTTCAAAATAATTTAATTTGCCAAAATAATTTGCCTCCCAAAATAATTTGCCTCCCAAAATAATTTGCCTCCCAAAATAATTTGCCAAAATAATTTGCCTGCCAAAATAATTTGCCTCCCAAAATAATTTGCCAAACACTTGTTTTTAACACCTTTTTTTTTGTTTATTTATTTATAGGCATTATTCATGCCTATAAAAATCATGCCGGCTGCCCTTGATGTCTGGAATGCTCCTTGGGAACGCCAGGGGAGTGACCTCCGAACACCGGGGATAGGGTCGAGATGCCTGGGGGGTCTCCACGCCCGGTCAACGATAGTGGGCGCGCTATGTTGTCTGGAATCCCCATGGATATGTACCGCTCAAGCTGGTACATTGAGGTACATTAGGCCCGTCACAAGTACTAATACATTATTCAAATTACAATAAAAAATGCATGAATAGTGAAAGTAGCAGATCTACGAAAATCTACCAAAATAATTTGCCTCCCAAAATAATTTGCCAAAATAATTTGCCTCCCAAAATAATTTGCCAAAATAATTTGCCTCCCAAAATAATTTGCCTCCCAAAATAATTTGCCTCCCAAAATAATTTGCCTCCCAAAATAATTTGCCTCCCAAAATAATTTGCCAAAATAATTTGCCTCCCAAAATAATTTGCCTCCCAAAATAATTTGCCTGCCAAAATAATTTGCCTCCCAAAATAATTTAATTTGCCTCCCAAAATAATTTGCCTCCCAAAATAATTTGCCAAAATAATTTGCCTCCCAAAATAATTTGCCTCCCAAAATAATTTGCCTGCCAAAATAATTTGCCTCCCAAAATAATTTGCCTCCCAAAATAATTTAATTTGCCAAAATAATTTGCCTCCCAAAATAATTTGCCTCCCAAAATAATTTGCCTCCCAAAATAATTTGCCTCCCAAAATAATTTGCCAAAATAATTTGCCTCCCAAAATAATTTGCCTGCCAAAATAATTTGCCTCCCAAAAAAATTTAATTTGCCAAAATAATTTGCCTCCCAAAATAATTTGCCTCCCAAAACAATTTGCCTCCCAAAATAATTTGCCTCCCAAAATAATTTGCCTCCCAAAATAATTTGCCTGCCAAAATAATTTGCCTCCCAAAATAATTTGCCAAAATAATTTGCCTCCCAAAATAATTTGCCTCCCAAAATAATTTGCCTCCCAAAATAATTTGCCAAAATAATTTGCCTCCCAAAATAATTTGCCAAAATAATTTGCCTCCCAAAATAATTTGCCAAAATAATTTGCCTCCCAAAATAATTTTCCTCCCAAAATAATTTGCCTCCCAAAATAATTTGCCAAAATAATTTGCCTCCCAAAATAATTTGCAAAAATAATTTGCCTCCCAAAATAATTTGCAAAAATAATTTGCCTCCCAAAATAATTTGCCTCCCAAAATAATTTGCCAAAATAATTTGCCTCCCAAAATAATTTGCCAAAATAATTTGCCTCCCAAAATAATTTGCCAAAATAATTTGCCTCCCAAAATAATTTGCCAAAATAATTTGCCTCCCAAAATAATTTGCCAAAATAATTTGCCTGCCAAAATAATTTGCCTCCCAAAATAATTTGCCTCCCAAAATAATTTGCCAAAATAATTTGCCTCCCAAAATAATTTGCCTCCCAAAATAATTTGCCTCCCAAAATAATTTGCCAAAATAATTTGCCTCCCAAAATAATTTGCCTCCCAAAATAATTTGCCAAAATAATTTGCCTCCCAAAATAATTTGCCAAAATAATTTGCCTCCCAAAATAATTTGCCAAAATACTTTGCCTCCCAAAATAATTTGCCAAACACTTGTTTTTAACACCTTTTTTTTTGTTTATTTATTTATAGGCATTATTCATGCCTATAAAAATCATGCCGGCTGCCCTTGATGTCTGGAATGCTCCTTGGGAACGCCAGGGGAGTGACCTCCGAACACCGGGGATAGGGTCGAGATGCCTGGGGGGTCTCCACGCCCGGTCAACGATAGTGGGCGCGCTATGTTGTCTGGAATCCCCATGGATATGTACCGCTCAAGCTGGTACATTGAGGTACATTAGGCCCGTCACAAGTACTAATACATTATTCAAATTACAATAAAAAATGCATGAATAGTGAAAGTAGCAGATCTACGAAAATCTACCAAAATAATTTGCCTCCAAAAATAATTTGCCAAAATAATTTGCCTCCCAAAATAATTTGCCAAAATAATTTGCCTCCCAAAATAATTTGCCTCCCAAAATAATTTGCCTCCCAAAATAATTTGCCTCCCAAAATAATTTGCCAAAATAATTTGCCTCCCAAAATAATTTGCCTCCCAAAATAATTTGCCTGCCAAAATAATTTGCCTCCCAAAATAATTTAATTTGCCTCCCAAAATAATTTGCCTCCCAAAATAATTTGCCAAAATAATTTGCCTCCCAAAATAATTTGCCTCCCAAAATAATTTGCCTGCCAAAATAATTTGCCTCCCAAAATAATTTGCCTCCCAAAATAATTTAATTTGCCAAAATAATTTGCCTCCCAAAATAATTTGCCTCCCAAAATAATTTGCCTCCCAAAATAATTTGCCTCCCAAAATAATTTGCCAAAATAATTTGCCTCCCAAAATAATTTGCCTGCCAAAATAATTTGCCTCCCAAAAAAATTTAATTTGCCAAAATAATTTGCCTCCCAAAATAATTTGCCTCCCAAAACAATTTGCCTCCCAAAATAATTTGCCTCCCAAAATAATTTGCCTCCCAAAATAATTTGCCTGCCAAAATAATTTGCCTCCCAAAATAATTTGCCAAAATAATTTGCCTCCCAAAATAATTTGCCTCCCAAAATAATTTGCCTCCCAAAATAATTTGCCAAAATAATTTGCCTCCCAAAATAATTTGCCAAAATAATTTGCCTGCCAAAATAATTTGCCTCCCAAAATAATTTTCCTCCCAAAATAATTTGCCTCCCAAAATAATTTGCCAAAATAATTTGCCTCCCAAAATAATTTGCAAAAATAATTTGCCTCCCAAAATAATTTGCAAAAATAATTTGCCTCCCAAAATAATTTGCCTCCCAAAATAATTTGCCAAAATAATTTGCCTCCCAAAATAATTTGCCAAAATAATTTGCCTCCCAAAATAATTTGCCAAAATAATTTGCCTCCCAAAATAATTTGCCAAAATAATTTGCCTCCCAAAATAATTTGCCAAAATAATTTGCCTGCCAAAATAATTTGCCTCCCAAAATAATTTGCCTCCCAAAATAATTTGCCAAAATAATTTGCCTCCCAAAATAATTTGCCTCCCAAAATAATTTGCCAAAATAATTTGCCTCCCAAAATAATTTGCCTCCCAAAATAATTTGCCAAAATAATTTGCCTCCCAAAATAATTTGCCAAAATAATTTGCCTCCCAAAATAATTTGCCAAAATACTTTGCCTCCCAAAATAATTTGCCAAACACTTGTTTTTAACACCTTTTTTTTTGTTTATTTATTTATAGGCATTATTCATGCCTATAAAAATCATGCCGGCTGCCCTTGATGTCTGGAATGCTCCTTGGGAACGCCAGGGGAGTGACCTCCGAACACCGGGGATAGGGTCGAGATGCCTGGGGGGTCTCCACGCCCGGTCAACGATAGTGGGCGCGCTATGTTGTCTGGAATCCCCATGGATATGTACCGCTCAAGCTGGTACATTGAGGTACATTAGGCCCGTCACAAGTACTAATACATTATTCAAATTACAATAAAAAATGCATGAATAGTGAAAGTAGCAGATCTACGAAAATCTACCAAAATAATTTGCCTCCCAAAATAATTTGCCAAAATAATTTGCCTCCCAAAATAATTTGCCAAAATAATTTGCCTCCCAAAATAATTTGCCTCCCAAAATAATTTGCCTCCCAAAATAATTTGCCTCCCAAAATAATTTGCCTCCCAAAATAATTTGCCTGCCAAAATAATTTGCCTCCCAAAATAATTTAATTTGCCTCCCAAAATAATTTGCCTCCCAAAATAATTTGCCAAAATAATTTGCCTCCCAAAATAATTTGCCTCCCAAAATAATTTGCCTGCCAAAATAATTTGCCTCCCAAAATAATTTGCCTCCCAAAATAATTTAATTTGCCAAAATAATTTGCCTCCCAAAATAATTTGCCTCCCAAAATAATTTGCCTCCCAAAATAATTTGCCAAAATAATTTGCCTCCCAAAATAATTTGCCAAAATAATTTGCCTCCCAAAATAATTTGCCAAAATAATTTGCCTCCCAAAATAATTTGCCTCCCAAAACAATTTGCCTCCCAAAATAATTTGCCTCCCAAAATAATTTGCCTCCCAAAATAATTTGCCTGCCAAAATAATTTGCCTCCCAAAATAATTTGCCAAAATAATTTGCCTCCCAAAATAATTTGCCTCCCAAAATAATTTGCCAAAATAATTTGCCTCCCAAAATAATTTGCCAAAATAATTTGCCTCCCAAAATAATTTGCCAAAATAATTTGCCTCCCAAAATAATTTTCCTCCCAAAATAATTTGCCTCCCAAAATAATTTGCCAAAATAATTTGCCTCCCAAAATAATTTGCAAAAATAATTTGCCTCCCAAAATAATTTGCAAAAATAATTTGCCTCCCAAAATAATTTGCCTCCCAAAATAATTTGCCAAAATAATTTGCCTCCCAAAATAATTTGCCAAAATAATTTGCCTCCCAAAATAATTTGCCAAAATAATTTGCCTCCCAAAATAATTTGCCAAAATAATTTGCCTCCCAAAATAATTTGCCAAAATAATTTGCCTCCCAAAATAATTTGCCTGCCAAAATAATTTGCCTCCCAAAATAATTTGCCTCCCAAAATAATTTGCCTCCCAAAATAATTTGCCTCCCAAAATAATTTGCCTCCCAAAATAATTTGCCAAAATAATTTGCCTCCCAAAATAATTTGCCTCCCAAAATAATTTGCCAAAATAATTTGCCTCCCAAAATAATTTGCCAAAATAATTTGCCTCCCAAAATAATTTGCCAAAATACTTTGCCTCCCAAAATAATTTGCCAAAATAATTTGCCTCCCAAAATAATTTGCCTCCCAAAATAATTTGCCTCCCAAAATAATTTGCCTCCCAAAATAATTTGCCAAAATAATTTGCCTCCCAAAATAATTTGCCTCCCAAAATAATTTGCCAAAATAATTTGCCTCCCAAAATAATTTGCCAAAATAATTTGCCTCCCAAAATAATTTGCCAAAACAATGTTTTAGGAGCTGTTTCTCAACAACCAAAGTGTCAAATAATGGTTAGAAGCTGTTTTTCAACAACCAAAAGTGTCAAATAATGTTTTAGGAGCTGTTTCTCAATAACCAAAAGTGTAAAATAATGTTTTAGGAGCTGTTTCTCAACAACCAAAGTGTCAAATAATGGTTAGAAGCTGTTTTTCAACAACCAAAAGTGTCAAATAATGTTTTAGGAGCTGTTTCTCAACAACCAAAAGTGTAAAATAATGTTTTAGGAGCTGTTTCTCAACAACCAAAGTGTCAAATAATGGTTAGAAGCTGTTTTTCAACAACCAAAAGTGTCAAATAATGTTTTAGGAGCTGTTTCTCAATAACCAAAAGTGTAAAATAATGTTTTAGGAGCTGTTTCTCAACAACCAAAGTGTCAAATAATGGTTAGAAGCTGTTTTTCAACAACCAAAAGTGTCAAATAATGTTTTAGGAGCTGTTTCTCAACAACCAAAAGTGTAAAATAATGTTTTAGGAGCTGTTTCTCAACAACCAAAGTGTCAAATAATGGTTAGAAGCTGTTTTTCAACAACCAAAAGTGTCAAATAATGTTTTAGGAGCTGTTTCTCAATAACCAAAAGTGTAAAATAATGTTTTAGGAGCTGTTTCTCAACAACCAAAGTGTCAAATAATGGTTAGAAGCTGTTTTTCAACAACCAAAAGTGTCAAATGATGTTTTAGGAGCTGTTTCTCAATAACCAAAAGTGTAAAATAATGTTTTAGGAGCTGTTTCTCAACAACCAAAGTGTCAAATAATGGTTAGAAGCTGTTTTTCAACAACCAAAAGTGTCAAATAATGTTTTAGGAGCTGTTTCTCAATAACCAAAAGTGTAAAATAATGTTTTAGGAGCTGTTTCTCAACAACCAAAGTGTCAAATAATGGTTAGAAGCTGTTTTTCAACAACCAAAAGTGTCAAATAATGTTTTAGGAGCTGTTTCTCAATAACCAAAAGTGTAAAATAATGTTTTAGGAGCTGTTTCTCAACAACCAAAGTGTCAAATAATGGTTAGAAGCTGTTTTTCAACAACCAAAAGTGTCAAATAATGTTTTAGGAGCTGTTTCTCAATAACCAAAAGTGTAAAATAATGTTTTAGGAGCTGTTTCTCAACAACCAAAGTGTCAAATAATGGTTAGAAGCTGTTTTTCAACAACCAAAAGTGTCAAATAATGTTTTAGGAGCTGTTTCTCAATAACCAAAAGTGTAAAATAATGTTTTAGGAGCTGTTTCTCAACAGCCAAAGTGTCAAATAATGGTTAGAAGCTGTTTTTCAACAACCAAAAGTGTCAAATAATGTTTTAGGAGCTGTTTCTCAATAACCAAAAGTGTAAAATAATGTTTTAGGAGCTGTTTCTCAACAACCAAAGTGTCAAATAATGGTTAGAAGCTGTTTTTCAACAACCAAAAGTGTCAAATAATGTTTTAGGAGCTGTTTCTCAATAACCAAAAGTGTCAAATAATGTTTTAGGAGCTGTTTCTCAACAACCAAAGTGTCAAATAATGGTTAGAAGCTGTTTTTCAACAACCAAAAGTGTCAAATAATGTTTTAGGAGCTGTTTCTCAATAACCAAAAGTGTAAAATAATGTTTTAGGAGCTGTTTCTCAACAACCAAAGTGTCAAATAATGGTTAGAAGCTGTTTTTCAACAACCAAAAGTGTCAAATAATGTTTTAGGAGCTGTTTCTCAACAACCAAAAGTGTAAAATAATGTTTTAGGAGCTGTTTCTCAACAACCAAAGTGTCAATTAATGGTTAGAAGCTGTTTTTCAACAACCAAAAGTGTCAAATAATGTTTTAGGAGCTGTTTCTCAATAACCAAAAGTGTAAAATAATGTTTTAGGAGCTGTTTCTCAACAACCAAAGTGTCAAATAATGGTTAGAAGCTGTTTTTCAAAATAATTTAATTTGCCAAAATAATTTGCCTCCCAAAATAATTTGCCTCCCAAAATAATTTGCCAAAATAATTTGCCTCCCAAAATAATTTGCCAAAATAATTTGCCTGCCAAAATAATTTGCCTCCCAAAATAATTTGCCAAACACTTGTTTTTAACACCTTTTTTTTTGTTTATTTATTTATAGGCATTATTCATGCCTATAAAAATCATGCCGGCTGCCCTTGATGTCTGGAATGCTCCTTGGGAACGCCAGGGGAGTGACCTCCGAACACCGGGGATAGGGTCGAGATGCCTGGGGGGTCTCCACGCCCGGTCAACGATAGTGGGCGCGCTATGTTGTCTGGAATCCCCATGGATATGTACCGCTCAAGCTGGTACATTGAGGTACATTAGGCCCGTCACAAGTACTAATACATTATTCAAATTACAATAAAAAATGCATGAATAGTGAAAGTAGCAGATCTACGAAAATCTACCAAAATAATTTGCCTCCCAAAATAATTTGCCTCCCAAAATAATTTGCCAAAATAATTTGCCTCCCAAAATAATTTGCCAAAATAATTTGCCTCCCAAAATAATTTGCAAAAATAATTTGCCTCCCAAAATAATTTGCCAAAATAATTTGCCTCCCAAAATAATTTGCCTCCCAAAATAATTTGCCAAAATAATTTGCCTCCCAAAATAATTTGCCAAAATAATTTGCCTCCCAAAATAATTTGCCTCCCAAAATAATTTGCCTCCCAAAATAATTTGCCTCCCAAAATAATTTGCCAAAATAATTTGCCTCCCAAAATAATTTGCCAAAATAATTTGCCTGCCAAAATAATTTGCCTCCCAAAATAATTAGCCAAAACAATGTTTTAGAGCTGTTTCTCAACAACCAAAGTGTCAAATAATGGTTAGAAGCTGTTTTTCAACAACCAAAAGTGTCAAATAATGTTTTAGGAGCTGTTTCTCAATAACCAAAAGTGTAAAATAATGTTTTAGGAGCTGTTTCTCAACAACCAAAGTGTCAAATAATGGTTAGAAGCTGTTTTTCAACAACCAAAAGTGTCAAATAATGTTTTAGGAGCTGTTTCTCAACAACCAAAAGTGTAAAATAATGTTTTAGGAGCTGTTTCTCAACAACCAAAGTGTCAAATAATGGTTAGAAGCTGTTTTTCAACAACCAAAAGTGTCAAATAATGTTTTAGGAGCTGTTTCTCAATAACCAAAAGTGTAAAATAATGTTTTAGGAGCTGTTTCTCAACAACCAAAGTGTCAAATAATGGTTAGAAGCTGTTTTTCAACAACCAAAAGTGTCAAATAATGTTTTAGGAGCTGTTTCTCAATAACCAAAAGTGTAAAATAATGTTTTAGGAGCTGTTTCTCAACAACCAAAGTGTCAAATAATGGTTAGAAGCTGTTTTTCAACAACCAAAAGTGTCAAATAATGTTTTAGGAGCTGTTTCTCAATAACCAAAAGTGTAAAATAATGTTTTAGGAGCTGTTTCTCAACAACCAAAGTGTCAAATAATGGTTAGAAGCTGTTTTTCAACAACCAAAAGTGTCAAATAATGTTTTAGGAGCTGTTTCTCAATAACCAAAAGTGTAAAATAATGTTTTAGGAGCTGTTTCTCAACAGCCAAAGTGTCAAATAATGGTTAGAAGCTGTTTTTCAACAACCAAAAGTGTCAAATAATGTTTTAGGAGCTGTTTCTCAATAACCAAAAGTGTAAAATAATGTTTTAGGAGCTGTTTCTCAACAACCAAAGTGTCAAATAATGGTTAGAAGCTGTTTTTCAACAACCAAAAGTGTCAAATAATGTTTTAGGAGCTGTTTCTCAATAACCAAAAGTGTCAAATAATGTTTTAGGAGCTGTTTCTCAACAACCAAAGTGTCAAATAATGGTTAGAAGCTGTTTTTCAACAACCAAAAGTGTCAAATAATGTTTTAGGAGCTGTTTCTCAATAACCAAAAGTGTAAAATAATGTTTTAGGAGCTGTTTCTCAACAACCAAAGTGTCAAATAATGGTTAGAAGCTGTTTTTCAACAACCAAAAGTGTCAAATAATGTTTTAGGAGCTGTTTCTCAACAACCAAAAGTGTAAAATAATGTTTTAGGAGCTGTTTCTCAACAACCAAAGTGTCAATTAATGGTTAGAAGCTGTTTTTCAACAACCAAAAGTGTCAAATAATGTTTTAGGAGCTGTTTCTCAATAACCAAAAGTGTAAAATAATGTTTTAGGAGCTGTTTCTCAACAACCAAAGTGTCAAATAATGGTTAGAAGCTGTTTTTCAAAATAATTTAATTTGCCAAAATAATTTGCCTCCCAAAATAATTTGCCTCCCAAAATAATTTGCCAAAATAATTTGCCTGCCAAAATAATTTGCCTCCCAAAATAATTTGCCAAAATAATTTGCCTCCCAAAATAATTTGCCAAAATAATTTGCCTCCCAAAATAATTTGCCAAAATAATTTGCCTCCCAAAATAATTAGCCAAAACAATGTTTTAGAGCTGTTTCTCAACAACCAAAGTGTCAAATAATGGTTAGAAGCTGTTTTTCAACAACCAAAAGTGTCAAATAATGTTTTAGGAGCTGTTTCTCAATAACCAAAAGTGTAAAATAATGTTTTAGGAGCTGTTTCTCAACAACCAAAGTGTCAAATAATGGTTAGAAGCTGTTTTTCAACAACCAAAAGTGTCAAATAATGTTTTAGGAGCTGTTTCTCAACAACCAAAAGTGTAAAATAATGTTTTAGGAGCTGTTTCTCAACAACCAAAGTGTCAAATAATGGTTAGAAGCTGTTTTTCAACAACCAAAAGTGTCAAATAATGTTTTAGGAGCTGTTTCTCAATAACCAAAAGTGTAAAATAATGTTTTAGGAGCTGTTTCTCAACAACCAAAGTGTCAAATAATGGTTAGAAGCTGTTTTTCAACAACCAAAAGTGTCAAATAATGTTTTAGGAGCTGTTTCTCAATAACCAAAAGTGTAAAATAATGTTTTAGGAGCTGTTTCTCAACAACCAAAGTGTCAAATAATGGTTAGAAGCTGTTTTTCAACAACCAAAAGTGTCAAATAATGTTTTAGGAGCTGTTTCTCAATAACCAAAAGTGTAAAATAATGTTTTAGGAGCTGTTTCTCAACAACCAAAGTGTCAAATAATGGTTAGAAGCTGTTTTTCAACAACCAAAAGTGTCAAATAATGTTTTAGGAGCTGTTTCTCAATAACCAAAAGTGTAAAATAATGTTTTAGGAGCTGTTTCTCAACAGCCAAAGTGTCAAATAATGGTTAGAAGCTGTTTTTCAACAACCAAAAGTGTCAAATAATGTTTTAGGAGCTGTTTCTCAATAACCAAAAGTGTAAAATAATGTTTTAGGAGCTGTTTCTCAACAACCAAAGTGTCAAATAATGGTTAGAAGCTGTTTTTCAACAACCAAAAGTGTCAAATAATGTTTTAGGAGCTGTTTCTCAATAACCAAAAGTGTCAAATAATGTTTTAGGAGCTGTTTCTCAACAACCAAAGTGTCAAATAATGGTTAGAAGCTGTTTTTCAACAACCAAAAGTGTCAAATAATGTTTTAGGAGCTGTTTCTCAATAACCAAAAGTGTAAAATAATGTTTTAGGAGCTGTTTCTCAACAACCAAAGTGTCAAATAATGGTTAGAAGCTGTTTTTCAACAACCAAAAGTGTCAAATAATGTTTTAGGAGCTGTTTCTCAACAACCAAAAGTGTAAAATAATGTTTTAGGAGCTGTTTCTCAACAACCAAAGTGTCAATTAATGGTTAGAAGCTGTTTTTCAACAACCAAAAGTGTCAAATAATGTTTTAGGAGCTGTTTCTCAATAACCAAAAGTGTAAAATAATGTTTTAGGAGCTGTTTCTCAACAACCAAAGTGTCAAATAATGGTTAGAAGCTGTTTTTCAAAATAATTTAATTTGCCAAAATAATTTGCCTCCCAAAATAATTTGCCTCCCAAAATAATTTGCCAAAATAATTTGCCTGCCAAAATAATTTGCCTCCCAAAATAATTTGCCAAACACTTGTTTTTAACACCTTTTTTTTTGTTTATTTATTTATAGGCATTATTCATGCCTATAAAAATCATGCCGGCTGCCCTTGATGTCTGGAATGCTCCTTGGGAACGCCAGGGGAGTGACCTCCGAACACCGGGGATAGGGTCGAGATGCCTGGGGGGTCTCCACGCCCGGTCAACGATAGTGGGCGCGCTATGTTGTCTGGAATCCCCATGGATATGTACCGCTCAAGCTGGTACATTGAGGTACATTAGGCCCGTCACAAGTACTAATACATTATTCAAATTACAATAAAAAATGCATGAATAGTGAAAGTAGCAGATCTACGAAAATCTACCAAAATAATTTGCCTCCCAAAATAATTTGCCTCCCAAAATAATTTGCCAAAATAATTTGCCTCCCAAAATAATTTGCCAAAATAATTTGCCTCCCAAAATAATTTGCCTCCCAAAATAATTTGCCTCCCAAAATAATTTGCCTCCCAAAATAATTTGCCAAAATAATTTGCCTCCCAAAATAATTTGCCTCCCAAAATAATTTAATTTGCCTCCCAAAATAATTTGCCTCCCAAAATAATTTGCCAAAATAATTTGCCTCCCAAAATAATTTGCCAAAATAATTTGCCTCCCAAAATAATTTGCCTCCCAAAATAATTTGCCTCCCAAAATAATTTGCCTCCTGCCAAAATAATTTGCCTCCCAAAATAATTTGCCTCCCAAAATAATTTAATTTGCCAAAATAATTTGCCTCCCAAAATAATTTGCCTCCCAAAATAATTTGCCTCCCAAAATAATTTGCCTCCCAAAATAATTTGCCAAAATAATTTGCCTCCCAAAATAATTTGCCAAAATAATTTGCCTCCCAAAATAATTTGCCAAAATAATTTGCCTCCCAAAATAATTTGCCTGCCAAAATAATTTGCCTCCCAAAAAAATTTAATTTGCCAAAATAATTTGCCTCCCAAAATAATTTGCCTCCCAAAACAATTTGCCTCCCAAAATAATTTGCCTCCCAAAATAATTTGCCTCCCAAAATAATTTGCCTGCCAAAATAATTTGCCTCCCAAAATAATTTGCCAAAATAATTTGCCTCCCAAAATAATTTGCCAAAATAATTTGCCTCCCAAAATAAATTTGCCAAAATAATTTGCCTCCCAAAATAATTTGCCAAAATAATTTGCCAAAATAATTTGCCAAAATAATTTGCCAAAATAATTTGCCTCCCAAAATAATTTGCCAAAATAATTTGCCTCCCAAAATAATTTGCCTCCCAAAATAATTTGCCAAAATAATTTGCCTCCCAAAATAATTTGCCAAAATAATTTGCCTCCCAAAATAATTTGCCAAAATAATTTGCCTCCCAAAATAATTTGCCAAAATAATTTGCCTCCCAAAATAATTTGCCAAAATAATTTGCCTCCCAAAATAATTTGCCAAAATAATTTGCCTCCCAAAATAATTTGCCTCCCAAAATAATTTGCCTCCCAAAATAATTTGCCTCCTGCCAAAATAATTTGCCTCCCAAAATAATTTGCCTCCCAAAATAATTTAATTTGCCAAAATAATTTGCCTCCCAAAATAATTTGCCTCCCAAAATAATTTGCCAAAATAATTTCCCTCACAAAATAATTTGCCAAAATAATTTGCCAAAATAATTTGCCAAAATAATTTGCCTCCCAAAATAATTTGCCTCCCAAAACAATTTGCCTCCCAAAATAATTTGCCTCCCAAAATAATTTGCCTCCCAAAATAATTTGCCTGCCAAAATAATTTGCCTCCCAAAATAATTTGCCAAAATAATTTGCCTCCCAAAATAATTTGCCAAAATAATTTGCCTCCCAAAATAAATTTGCCAAAATAATTTGCCTCCCAAAATAATTTGCCAAAATAATTTGCCAAAATAATTTGCCAAAATAATTTGCCAAAATAATTTGCCTCCCAAAATAATTTGCCAAAATAATTTGCCTCCCAAAATAATTTGCCTCCCAAAATAATTTGCCAAAATAATTTGCCTCCCAAAATAATTTGCAAAAATAATTTGCCTCCCAAAATAATTTGCAAAAATAATTTGCCTCCCAAAATAATTTGCCAAAATAATTTGCCTCCCAAAATAATTTGCCAAAATAATTTGCCAAAATAATTTGCCTCCCAAAATAATTTGCCAAAATAATTTGCCTCCCAAAATAATTTGCCAAAATAATTTGCCTCCCAAAATAATTTGCCTGCCAAAATAATTTGCCTCCCAAAATAATTTGCCTCCCAAAATAATTTGCCTCCCAAAATAATTTGCCTCCCAAAATAATTTGCCAAAATAATTTGCCTCCCAAAATAATTAGCCAAAACAATGTTTTAGGAGCTGTTTCTCAACAACCAAAGTGTCAAATAATGGTTAGAAGCTGTTTTTAAACAACCAAAAGTGTCAAATAATGTTTTAGGAGCTGTTTCTCAATAACCAAAAGTGTAAAATAATGTTTTAGGAGCTGTTTCTCAACAACCAAAGTGTCAAATAATGGTTAGAAGCTGTTTTTCAACAACCAAAAGTGTCAAATAATGTTTTAGGAGCTGTTTCTCAACAACCAAAAGTGTAAAATAATGTTTTAGGAGCTGTTTCTCAACAACCAAAGTGTCAAATAATGGTTAGAAGCTGTTTTTCAACAACCAAAAGTGTCAAATAATGTTTTAGGAGCTGTTTCTCAATAACCAAAAGTGTAAAATAATGTTTTAGGAGCTGTTTCTCAACAACCAAAGTGTCAAATAATGGTTAGAAGCTGTTTTTCAACAACCAAAAGTGTCAAATAATGTTTTAGGAGCTGTTTCTCAATAACCAAAAGTGTAAAATAATGTTTTAGGAGCTGTTTCTCAACAACCAAAGTGTCAAATAATGGTTAGAAGCTGTTTTTCAACAACCAAAAGTGTCAAATAATGTTTTAGGAGCTGTTTCTCAATAACCAAAAGTGTAAAATAATGTTTTAGGAGCTGTTTCTCAACAGCCAAAGTGTCAAATAATGGTTAGAAGCTGTTTTTCAACAACCAAAAGTGTCAAATAATGTTTTAGGAGCTGTTTCTCAATAACCAAAAGTGTAAAATAATGTTTTAGGAGCTGTTTCTCAACAACCAAAGTGTCAAATAATGGTTAGAAGCTGTTTTTCAACAACCAAAAGTGTCAAATAATGTTTTAGGAGCTGTTTCTCAATAACCAAAAGTGTAAAATAATGTTTTAGGAGCTGTTTCTCAACAACCAAAGTGTCAAATAATGGTTAGAAGCTGTTTTTCAACAACCAAAAGTGTCAAATAATGTTTTAGGAGCTGTTTCTCAATAACCAAAAGTGTAAAATAATGTTTTAGGAGCTGTTTCTCAACAACCAAAGTGTCAAATAATAATAATTTGCAAAAATAATTTGCCTCCCAAAATAATTTGCCTCCCAAAATAATTTGCCAAAATAATTTGCCTCCCAAAATAATTTGCCAAAATAATTTGCCTCCCAAAATAATTTGCCAAAATAATTTGCCTCCCAAAATAATTTGCCAAAATAATTTGCCTCCCAAAATAATTTGCCAAAATAATTTGCCTCCCAAAATAATTTGCCAAAATAATTTGCCTCCCAAAATAATTTGCCAAAATAATTTGCCTCCCAAAATAATTTGCCTCCCAAAATAATTTGCCTCCCAAAATAATTTGCCTCCTGCCAAAATAATTTGCCTCCCAAAATAATTTGCCTCCCAAAATAATTTAATTTGCCAAAATAATTTGCCTCCCAAAATAATTTGCCTCCCAAAATAATTTGCCAAAATAATTTCCCTCACAAAATAATTTGCCAAAATAATTTGCCAAAATAATTTGCCTCCCAAAATAATTTGCCAAAATAATTTGCCTCCCAAAATAATTTGCCTGCCAAAATAATTTGCCTCCCAAAAAAATTTAATTTGCCAAAATAATTTGCCTCCCAAAATAATTTGCCTCCCAAAACAATTTGCCTCCCAAAATAATTTGCCTCCCAAAATAATTTGCCTCCCAAAATAATTTGCCTGCCAAAATAATTTGCCTCCCAAAATAATTTGCCAAAATAATTTGCCTCCCAAAATAATTTTCCAAAATAATTTGCCTCCCAAAATAATTTTGCCAAAATAATTTGCCTCCCAAAATAATTTGCCTCCCAAAATAATTTGCCAAAATAATTTGCCTCCCAAAATAATTTTCCTCCCAAAATAATTTGCCAAAATAATTTGCCTCCCAAAATAATTTGCAAAAATAATTTGCCTCCCAAAATAATTTGCAAAAATAATTTGCCTCCCAAAATAATTTGCCTCCCAAAATAATTTGCCAAAATAATTTGCCTCCCAAAATAATTTGCCAAAATTATTTGCCTCCCAAAATAATTTGCCTCCCAAAATAATTTGCCTCCCAAAATAATTTGCCAAAATAATTTGCCTCCCAAAATAATTTGCCTCCCAAAATAATTTGCCAAAATAATTTGCCTCCCAAAATAATTTGCCAAAATAATTTGCCTCCCAAAATAATTTGCCTCCCAAAATAATTTGCCTCCCAAAATAATTTGCCTCCCAAAATAATTTGCCAAAATAATTTGCCAAAATAATTTGCCTCCCAAAATAATTTGCCTCCCAAAATAATTTGCAAAAATAATTTGCCTCCCAAAATAATTTGCCAAAATAATTTGCCTCCCAAAATAATTTGCCAAAATAATTTGCCTCCCAAAATAATTTGCCAAAATAATTTGCCTCCCAAAATAATTTGCCAAAATAATTTGCCTCCCAAAATAATTTGCCAAAATAATTTGCCTCCCAAAATAATTTGCCAAAATAATTTGCCTCCCAAAATAATTTGCCAAAATAATTTGCCTCCCAAAATAATTTGCCTCCCAAAATAATTTGCCTCCCAAAATAATTTGCCTCCTGCCAAAATAATTTGCCTCCCAAAATAATTTGCCTCCCAAAATAATTTAATTTGCCAAAATAATTTGCCTCCCAAAATAATTTGCCTCCCAAAATAATTTGCCAAAATAATTTCCCTCACAAAATAATTTGCCAAAATAATTTGCCAAAATAATTTGCCTCCCAAAATAATTTGCCAAAATAATTTGCCTCCCAAAATAATTTGCCTGCCAAAATAATTTGCCTCCCAAAAAAATTTAATTTGCCAAAATAATTTGCCTCCCAAAATAATTTGCCTCCCAAAACAATTTGCCAAAATAATTTGCCTCCCAAAATAATTTGCCAAAATAATTTGCCTCCCAAAATAATTTGCCAAAATAATTTGCCTCCCAAAATAATTTGCCAAAATAATTTGCCTCCCAAAATAATTTGCCAAAATAATTTGCCTCCCAAAATAATTTGCCAAAATAATTTGCCTCCCAAAATAATTTGCCAAAATAATTTGCCAAAATAATTTGCCTCCCAAAATAATTAGCCAAAACAATGTGCCTCCCAAAATAATTAGCCAAAACAATGTTTTAGGAGCTGTTTCTCAACGACCAAAGTGTCAAATAATGGTTAGAAGCTGTTTTTCAACAACCAAAAGTGTCAAATAATGTTTTAGGAGCTGTTTCTCAACAACCAAAGTGTCAAATAATGGTTAGAAGCTGTTTTTCAACAACCAAAAGTGTCAAATAATGTTTTAGGAGCTGTTTCTCAATAACCAAAAGTGTAAAATAATGTTTTAGGAGCTGTTTCTCAACAGCCAAAGTGTCAAATAATGGTTAGAAGCTGTTTTTCAACAACCAAAAGTGTCAAATAATGTTTTAGGAGCTGTTTCTCAATAACCAAAAGTGTAAAATAATGTTTTAGGAGCTGTTTCTCAACAACCAAAGTGTCAAATAATGGTTAGAAGCTGTTTTTCAACAACCAAAAGTGTCAAATAATGTTTTAGGAGCTGTTTCTCAATAACCAAAAGTGTAAAATAATGTTTTAGGAGCTGTTTCTCAACAACCAAAGTGTCAAATAATGGTTAGAAGCTGTTTTTCAACAACCAAAAGTGTCAAATAATGTTTTAGGAGCTGTTTCTCAATAACCAAAAGTGTAAAATAATGTTTTAGGAGCTGTTTCTCAACAACCAAAGTGTCAAATAATAATAATTTGCAAAAATAATTTGCCTCCCAAAATAATTTGCCTCCCAAAATAATTTGCCAAAATAATTTGCCTCCCAAAATAATTTGCCAAAATAATTTGCCTCCCAAAATAATTTGCCAAAATAATTTGCCTCCCAAAATAATTTGCCAAAATAATTTGCCTCCCAAAATAATTTGCCAAAATAATTTGCCTCCCAAAATAATTTGCCAAAATAATTTGCCTCCCAAAATAATTTGCCTCCCAAAATAATTTGCCAAAATAATTTGCCAAAATAATTTGCCTCCCAAAATAATTTGCCAAAATAATTTGCCTCCCAAAATAATTTGCCAAAATAATTTGCCTCCCAAAATAATTTGCCAAAATAATTTGCCTCCCAAAATAATTTGCCTCCCAAAATAATTTGCCTCCCAAAATAATTTGCCTCCCAAAATAATTTGCCAAAATAATTTGCCTCCCAAAATAATTTGCAAAAATAATTTGCCTCCCAAAATAATTTGCCTCCCAAAATAATTTGCCAAAATAATTTGCCTCCCAAAATAATTTGCCAAAATAATTTGCCTCCCAAAATAATTTGCCTCCCAAAATAATTTGCCAAAATAATTTGCCTCCCAAAATAATTTGCCAAAATAATTTGCCTCCCAAAATAATTTGCCAAAATAATTTGCCTCCCAAAATAATTTGCCAAAATAATTTGCCTCCCAAAATAATTTGCCAAAATAATTTGCCTCCCAAAATAATTTGCCTCCCAAAATAATTTGCCTCCCAAAATAATTTGCCAAAATAATTTGCCTCCCAAAATAATTTGCCAAAATAATTTGCCTCCCAAAATAATTTGCCTCCCAAAATAATTTGCCAAAATAATTTGCCTCCCAAAATAATTTGCCAAAATAATTTGCCTCCCAAAATAATTAGCCAAAACAATGTTTTAGGAGCTGTTTCTCAACAACCAAAGTGTCAAATAATGGTTAGAAGCTGTTTTTCAACAACCAAAAGTGTCAAATAATGTTTTAGGAGCTGTTTCTCAATAACCAAAAGTGTAAAATAATGTTTTAGGAGCTGTTTCTCAACAACCAAAGTGTCAAATAATGGTTAGAAGCTGTTGTTCAACAACCAAAAGTGTCAAATAATGTTTTAGGAGCTGTTTCTCAATAACCAAAAGTGTAAAATAATGTTTTAGGAGCTGCTTCTCAACAACCAAAGTGTCAAATAATGGTTAGAAGCTGTTTTTCAACAACCAAAAGTGTCAAATAATGTTTTAGGAGCTGTTTCTCAATAACCAAAAGTGTAAAATAATGTTTTAGGAGCTGTTTCTCAACAACCAAAGTGTCAAATAATGGTTAGAAGCTGTTTTTCAACAACCAAAAGTGTCAAATAATGTTTTAGGAGCTGTTTCTCAACAACCAAAAGTGTAAAATAATGTTTTAGGAGCTGTTTCTCAACAACCAAAGTGTCAAATAATGGTTAGAAGCTGTTTTTCAACAACCAAAAGTGTCAAATAATGTTTTAGGAGCTGTTTCTCAATAACCAAAAGTGTAAAATAATGTTTTAGGAGCTGTTTCTCAACAACCAAAGTGTCAAATAATGGTTAGAAGCTGTTTTTCAACAACCAAAAGTGTCAAATAATGTTTTAGGAGCTGTTTCTCAATAACCAAAAGTGTAAAATAATGTTTTAGGAGCTGTTTCTCAACAACCAAAGTGTCAAATAATGGTTAGAAGCTGTTTTTCAAAATAATTTAATTTGCCAAAATAATTTGCCTCCCAAAATAATTTGCCAAAATAATTTGCCTCCCAAAATAATTTGCCAAAATAATTTGCCTGCCAAAATAATTTGCCTCCCAAAATAATTTGCCAAACACTTGTTTTTAACACCTTTTTTTTTGTTTATTTACTTATAGGCATTATTCATGCCTATAAAAATCATGCCGGCTGCCCTTGATGTCTGGAATGCTCCTTGGGAACGCCAGGGGAGTGACCTCCGAACACCGGGGATAGGGTCGAGATGCCTGGGGGGTCTCCACGCCCGGTCAACGATAGTGGGCGCGCTATGTTGTCTGGAATCCCCATGGATATGTACCGCTCAAGCTGGTACATTGAGGTACATTAGGCCCGTCACAAGTACTAATACATTATTCAAATTACAATAAAAAATGCATGAATAGTGAAAGTAGCAGATCTACGAAAATCTACCAAAATAATTTGCCTCCCAAAATAATTTGCCAAAATAATTTGCCTCCCAAAATAATTTGCCAAAATAATTTGCCTCCCAAAATAATTTGCCTCCCAAAATAATTTGCCTCCCAAAATAATTTGCCAAAATAATTTGCCTCCCAAAATAATTTAATTTGCCTCCCAAAATAATTTGCCTCCCAAAATAATTTGCCAAAATAATTTGCCTCCCAAAATAATTTGCCAAAATAATTTGCCTCCCAAAATAATTTGCCTCCCAAAATAATTTGCCTCCCAAAATAATTTGCCTCCTGCCAAAATAATTTGCCTCCCAAAATAATTTGCCTCCCAAAATAATTTGCCTCCTGCCAAAATAATTTGCCTCCCAAAATAATTTGCCTCCCAAAATAATTTGCCTCCCAAAATAATTTGCCAAAATAATTTGCCTCCCAAAATAATTTGCCTCCCAAAATAATTTGCCAAAATAATTTGCCTCCCAAAATAATTTGCCAAAATAATTTGCCAAAATAATTTGCCTCCCAAAATAATTTGCCAAAATAATTTGCCTCCCAAAATAATTTGCCAAAATAATTTGCCTCCCAAAATAATTTGCCAAAATAATTTGCCTCCCAAAATAATTTGCCTCCCAAAATAATTTGCCTCCCAAAATAATTTGCCTCCCAAAATAATTTGCCTGCCAAAATAATTTGCCTCCCAAAATAATTTGCCAAAATAATTTGCCTCCCAAAATAATTTGCCAAAATAATTTGCCTCCCAAAATAATTTTGCCAAAATAATTTGCCTCCCAAAATAATTTGCCAAAATAATTTGCCTCCCAAAATAATTTGCCTCCCAAAATAATTTGCCTCCCAAAATAATTTTCCTCCCAAAATAATTTTTCCGGTCAACGATAGTGGGCGCGCTATGTTGTCTGGAATCCCCATGGATATGTACCGCTCAAGCTGGTACATTGAGGTACATTAGGCCCGTCACAAGTACTAATACATTATTCAAATTACAATAAAAAATGCATGAATAGTGAAAGTAGCAGATCTACGAAAATCTACCAAAATAATTTGCCTCCCAAAATAATTTGCCAAAATAATTTGCCTCCCAAAATAATTTGCCAAAATAATTTGCCTCCCAAAATAATTTGCCTCCCAAAATAATTTGCCTCCCAAAATAATTTGCCTCCCAAAATAATTTGCCTGCCAAAATAATTTGCCTCCCAAAATAATTTAATTTGCCTCCCAAAATAATTTGCCTCCCAAAATAATTTGCCAAAATAATTTGCCTCCCAAAATAATTTGCCAAAATAATTTGCCTCCCAAAATAATTTGCCTCCCAAAATAATTTGCCTCCTGCCAAAATAATTTGCCTCCCAAAATAATTTGCCTCCCAAAATAATTTGCCTCCTGCCAAAATAATTTGCCTCCCAAAATAATTTGCCTCCCAAAATAATTTGCCTCCCAAAATAATTTGCCAAAATAATTTGCCTCCCAAAATAATTTGCCTCCCAAAATAATTTGCCAAAATAATTTGCCTCCCAAAATAATTTGCCAAAATAATTTGCCAAAATAATTTGCCAAAATAATTTGCCTCCCAAAATAATTTGCCAAAATAATTTGCCTCCCAAAATAATTTGCCTCCCAAAAAAATTTAATTTGCCAAAATAATTTGCCTCCCAAAATAATTTGCCTCCCAAAACAATTTGCCTCCCAAAATAATTTGCCTCCCAAAATAATTTGCCTCCCAAAATAATTTGCCTGCCAAAATAATTTGCCTCCCAAAATAATTTGCCAAAATAATTTGCCTCCCAAAATAATTTGCCAAAATAATTTGCCTCCCAAAATAATTTTGCCAAAATAATTTGCCTCCCAAAATAATTTGCCAAAATAATTTGCCTCCCAAAATAATTTGCCTCCCAAAATAATTTGCCTCCCAAAATAATTTTCCTCCCAAAATAATTTTCCTCCCAAAATAATTTGCCAAAATAATTTGCCTCCCAAAATAATTTGCCAAAATAATTTGCCTCCCAAAATAATTTGCCAAAATAATTTGCCTCCCAAAATAATTTGCCAAAATAATTTGCCTCCCAAAATAATTAGCCAAAACAATGTGCCTCCCAAAATAATTAGCCAAAACAATGTTTTAGGAGCTGTTTCTCAACGACCAAAGTGTCAAATAATGGTTAGAAGCTGTTTTTCAACAACCAAAAGTGTCAAATAATGTTTTAGGAGCTGTTTCTCAACAACCAAAGTGTCAAATAATGGTTAGAAGCTGTTTTTCAACAACCAAAAGTGTCAAATAATGTTTTAGGAGCTGTTTCTCAATAACCAAAAGTGTAAAATAATGTTTTAGGAGCTGTTTCTCAACAGCCAAAGTGTCAAATAATGGTTAGAAGCTGTTTTTCAACAACCAAAAGTGTCAAATAATGTTTTAGGAGCTGTTTCTCAATAACCAAAAGTGTAAAATAATGTTTTAGGAGCTGTTTCTCAACAACCAAAGTGTCAAATAATGGTTAGAAGCTGTTTTTCAACAACCAAAAGTGTCAAATAATGTTTTAGGAGCTGTTTCTCAATAACCAAAAGTGTAAAATAATGTTTTAGGAGCTGTTTCTCAACAACCAAAGTGTCAAATAATGGTTAGAAGCTGTTTTTCAACAACCAAAAGTGTCAAATAATGTTTTAGGAGCTGTTTCTCAATAACCAAAAGTGTAAAATAATGTTTTAGGAGCTGTTTCTCAACAACCAAAGTGTCAAATAATAATAATTTGCAAAAATAATTTGCCTCCCAAAATAATTTGCCTCCCAAAATAATTTGCCTCCCAAAATAATTTGCCAAAATAATTTGCCTCCCAAAATAATTTGCCAAAATAATTTGCCTCCCAAAATAATTTGCCAAAATAATTTGCCTCCCAAAATAATTTGCCAAAATAATTTGCCTCCCAAAATAATTTGCCAAAATAATTTGCCTCCCAAAATAATTTGCCAAAATAATTTGCCTCCCAAAATAATTTGCCTCCCAAAATAATTTGCCAAAATAATTTGCCAAAATAATTTGCCTCCCAAAATAATTTGCCAAAATAATTTGCCTCCCAAAATAATTTGCCAAAATAATTTGCCAAAATAATTTGCCAAAATAATTTGCCTCCCAAAATAATTTGCCAAAATAATTTGCCTCCCAAAATAATTTGCCTCCCAAAATAATTTGCCTCCCAAAATAATTTGCCTCCCAAAATAATTTGCCTCCCAAAATAATTTGCCAAAATAATTTGCCTCCCAAAATAATTTGCCAAAATAATTTGCCTCCCAAAATAATTTGCAAAAATAATTTGCCTCCCAAAATAATTTGCCTCCCAAAATAATTTGCCAAAATAATTTGCCTCCCAAAATAATTTGCCAAAATAATTTGCCTCCCAAAATAATTTGCCTCCCAAAATAATTTGCCAAAATAATTTGCCTCCCAAAATAATTTGCCAAAATAATTTGCCTCCCAAAATAATTTGCCAAAATAATTTGCCTCCCAAAATAATTTGCCAAAATAATTTGCCTCCCAAAATAATTTGCCTCCCAAAATAATTTGCCTCCCAAAATAATTTGCCAAAATAATTTGCCTCCCAAAATAATTTGCCAAAATAATTTGCCTCCCAAAATAATTTGCCAAAATAATTTGCCTCCCAAAATAATTTGCCAAAATAATTTGCCTCCCAAAATAATTTGCCTCCCAAAATAATTTGCCTCCCAAAATAATTTGCCTCCCAAAATAAATTTCCAAAATAATTTGCCTCCCAAAATAATTTGCCAAAATAATTTGCCTCCCAAAATAATTTGCCAAAATAATTTGCCTCCCAAAATAATTTGCCTCCCAAAATAATTTTCCAAAATAATTTGCCTCCCAAAATAATTTGCCTCCCAAAATAATTTGCCAAAATAATTTGCCTCCCAAAATAATTTGCCAAAATAATTTGCCTCCCAAAATAATTTGCCTCCCAAAATAATTTGCCTGCCAAAATAATTTGCCTCCCAAAATAATTTGCCAAAATAATTTGCCTCCCAAAATAATTTGCCTCCCAAAATAATTTGGTTTGAATGTAAGTCATCCTGTTTATCCTTAATGATGTTTTCTTTAATTTAAATTATTGATTAAAATGAATCTAAATTATTTGCCCCCCAAAATTATTTGCCAAAATGGAACCAGATGGACCCGTTAGGTGGACCCGTTAGGGTCCTTTTGGTTCCATTTGTTCACTCGCTGAGTTACAGACTCATAAGGGTCCATTTGGTTCCAAACTATCATTTAGCTGGGGGACCCCCTGAAACTCCCTCAAGGACCCCTGGGGGTCACCAGACCCCACTTTGGGAACCACTGTGTTACAGACAGTTTGAATGTCATCCTGTTTATCAGCTTTTCCACTGCTGCTCTTGTAAACAGACAACACACACACACACACACACACACACACACACACACAGTGATGATGATGATGATTATAGAGTGTATGCACATGCATGATTTTCCCATCAGGACACGCCCCCCTCATCTAGACTGAGTGGCAAAACCTTGAGCAGTTGGATTTGGAGTTTGGAAGCGCTCGTTGGAAATCACTCAACCGTCCTGCCGTACCACCTGTTTCTAAATGTCACACATGTGTTGACAACAAGCACTTCCAAACTCTGACACTTAGAAAAC
The DNA here is from genome assembly GCF_963924005.1 of Protomyctophum bolini. Classification (NCBI taxonomy): domain Eukaryota; kingdom Metazoa; phylum Chordata; class Actinopteri; order Myctophiformes; family Myctophidae; genus Protomyctophum; species Protomyctophum bolini. The sequence continues at coordinate 5,572,543 of NC_137870.1, forward strand.
TAATCAAATGCAGGGCATTTCTTGACAGAAAGTAGCTCATAACATTTCTATGGTGGATTTTTTTTTATGGAACAAAAACTTTGCAGATAGAGGATAATTCAAGCTTTTCGTACAGCTGCAATGTTGGTGAGTTTAACATTGTTTGATGCAATCAGACAGGTCTTTTCTGTTTGGATGAATGGGCTGTCAAGGCCAGAAAGTAGTATTTTGCCACTCAGTGGGTGTTCTCGCATATAACTTCCACGTACGATGATGTCACACACATATATCTCTCTCTTTACTGGAACCAGATAGTCTCTAATCTCACTGTGCTCTAGCCTCTTTGAAATATCTACAGTATGTGCGTACTGTACGTGTTGTGTTGCATCAGCCTGCAGAGTGATGTTACAGAGCATGGAGCCATGCTATAGTGTTCATGAAACATCCTGTACTTCTGTAAAGAAAGACAAATTTGAGCAACTTAATGCAAGTGGATGGAAGGAGAACTCGGATGTCATCTCTATTCATATACTCTAAAAGGTCAAACCATGTGACTCCCATTGGAAATGCATCGAGGCAGTCATTATACTGACAGAAGACACAGGAGGACACAAGTGTGTCTTGCGAGGCCAAAATACATGCTTTTAACCCATTCTGCATCATGTTATGCTTTAGCTATTGATAAATAGCAGATCTACAAGCTCATAGCGCGCCACCGAGCTTGTAGGTCTGCTATTTTTTTAAACGACTGACATTTTTAGAATCTGATCCCAGGTCAGAATGGGTTCATCAGACCAGTGTGTCCAGTGGAAACCTCGTATGAATCTGATCTCAGGTCAGAATGGGTTAAAAATAATGTGAGTGCACAGATGTCCATCACGGCACACACTTAACACTTCCAGGATGGGAACCGCTTTTGGTGTTTTAAGCATTATTTTACACTATTGGAAAAAAGCAGATCTACAAGCTCATAGCACTATGGCACTCTGTGCCATGCTACGAGCTTGTAGATCTGCTATTATTATTTTTTTATTGTGAAAATGTGGCGCAAATGTTTGAATATATATTCTTTCAGACCAAACGTTTTTTTTTTAACTCAAATCTTTGCTTCTGCAAGGTGGTCCCTGGAACAACATATTTTCAGATGGGGGGGGGGGGGGGGGGGGGTCTGCAGCCAAATGCAGATAATTCTGGGGGTCCTTGACATGAACAAAAGGTTTGATCACCACTGACATAGAAACAGAGGTTTAGCATTTTGTAGAATCTGGTCTCAGTCCTAAATGGCTTAATCTATGATGTATACATGGCTGAAAGATAATTTAATGTTTGTTTAGACACCGTTTGTTTTACATCACCATTACCTAATCAACTTTAATATATTAGCGCCCCTCACTTCACACAGGTGTGATTTTTTTTTTAAAGAAAACTGTTTAGAAGCCATTTTTTAACACCCATTTTGGGGCGGGAACCCCTTTTGGTGGTAGCATTATGTTATGCTTTAGCTATTGAAAAATAGCAGATTTGCCAAAATAATTTGCCAAAATAATTTAACCAATTTAGGACTGAGACCAGATTCTACAAAATGTCCTCTAAATCATGTCCATTCTATATCAGTGGTTTTCAAAATATTTCATGTCAAGGACCCCAAAAATTATATATATTTGGCCACCGACTCCATGTCGGGGATAGCGGAACGCCCTCTGTGTGATGATTTCAACAGATGATTTAAAAAAGATTTGGCACGGAGGAGGCCAGACACAACAGCCTGGAAATGAAAGAACGGCCTTGAGGGATGACGAATGGCGCATGGCAAAGTTTAAATGACCTACAGTAGCAGGGATAGAAATTGGCGTTTTGAGATTGAAGCGCTGGATGTGCAAGATTGGGTACTCTCTCGAATGCGCTGCAGGACGACAAGAAGAAAATCATCAAGCCGGTGCAAAAAGGATGGCAAGCGAACCCTATTTAACAGGATCCAGCAAAGCGCTTCTGAGACCAAGTTGTGTCGTCCCCTGATGTCATCGCTAGGGACACATGCTTCAGTAGGCAGGAACTGGGGGTGGCAATGAAGGACCGGGAAGTCTGGCGTAGCATTGTGGAAGCCATTATCTCGACCGCGGTCGAAAAATGATGATGATGATGATGATGATGATGAGGATGGCATGGAAAGGAGAGGAGTGGCACGTGCATTTCTTTCACCATGTATAGTAAGAATTGTGGGGCCCGCTCATCCCAGAGTTACGCTGCAGCGCAATATGGGAAGAAGGAAATTGCCGGAGTTGACAGACTCCACTTCATGTTGCAGCTGTGTTTGTAAACCCAGTATTGTGTAGAAACGGATGGGTTATTAATTATTATTATGTGTTGTTGCGCACACACACACCCACACACACTACAAATCCCTGTAGGCTACCCACATATTGGTAGCCTATATTAGCCCAATATTGCCGTTACGCATTACCGCATCGGAATCAACAGTGCAGAGCAGAGCAAACTTTTGGTTTGAACCTTGTGCGATGTGTGTGTACAGTGTGTGTACAGTGTGTGTGTGTGTGTGTGTGTGTGTGTGTACAGTGTGTGTGTGTACAGTGTGTGTGTGTGTGTGTGTGTGTGTGTGTGTGCGCAAGCGTGCACGCGCGGAGAGAGACAGTTATTTAATGAAACTGAAGATTACAACGTCCTGTCTCGCTATAGCTCTATCACAAACATGTCGCGGCACGCAGAGAGAGAGAGAGAGAGAGAGAGACAGATATGCGCCCTGTGTGGGTCTCGCACTTGTATCACGGCATCCTGCACACACATGTCAAAATTAATTGGAATAAACACTTGGTGTTGTGCATGGTGAGATGTGTGCAAACAGTGTGGTTTCGGTCGTGTGCACTGCGTGTGTGTGTGAGAGAGATATAATGGCCCTATTAACTATTATTGTTAACGTTAAGTAAACAATATCTCTCTCTCACTCACGCACACACCACACACACACCTGTTGCACCGGACTCCGTTCCGGTGATATTGATTATTTATTAAGTAATAGAAGTATGCCTACTAGTTGGCCAAGTTTCACATCATCTGCTAATTAAAAGCAAACTTTAACCCATTCTGACCGGGCACCCATTTTGGTGTTAGCATCATGTTATGCTTTATCTATTGAAAAATAACAGATCTACAAGCTCATAGCGCGCCACCGAGTGGCGCGCTACGAGCTTGTAGGTCTGCTATTTTAGAAAAATCGAAGAGCGACTGACATTTTTAGAATCTGATCTCAGGTCAGAAGGGGTTCATCAGACCAGTGTGTGTCCAGTGGAAACCTCGTATGAATCTGATCTCAGGTCAGAATGGGTTAAATGTGTTGATGCTGTAAACGAGGGTCTGGGGGGGGGGGGGCCTCCTACTGCCACGATATAGGCAGCCGAGGACAGACAGCGCCCTGACAGGGTCTCCCTTCCCCGGGAGACTTGGGACTGCATGTCCGGAACCCACACGTAAACACAAGCTGTTTTAATTGATTTTACGACGTGCTGGATATATACAATTGTATTTCTTTCCATAGATACGGTATGCTCTTGCTAAATCAACATTAACATTACATACACAGAGACAGAGCCGCTATTTAAAAAATAGCCCGGAAGGTTTCGCTCGTGGCCCGAGGAAGAGGAGAGCGGAGTGGGGGGGTTCCCCCCCCAAGATGAGCACTTCATCCGGGGTAAAAGAGGGAGGATCGAGATCCGGTCCGTGATCTTGTTTGGTTATTTACAAGCATGTTTACCAAGATTATAGTGTGTAAGTAGGCTGTAGGAAGTCACGGTTCGTGGGCTCACTGGGCTTGTTTTCTTAGATGTGGCAAGAAATTAGCAACCGTAGCCTATGGGAAAACAGGATGCAGTGTTGCCAGGTCCACAAGTTTTCTTTTTTTTTAAAATAACTTTGTTTATTGGTTTTTTTCACAGAAGCATTATTTAAATACTGAGTTTGACAAATAAATGGTGGCATTGACAGCTTCTCTTAAATAAACCCCACAATTATGACATAAAAGAGTAAACGCATTGAATTTTCACCCCAAAGAAAAAGGACAAGCCAGGTCCACAAGTTTTAAGCAAGTTGTAGTGTGTGTAAGTAGCGTGTTGAATGACATTTTTTGTGGGCTTGTTTTCCTAGACCTGGCGACAGTCAGTGTTCAGTGTGTGTGTGTGTGTGTGAGTGTGTGTGTGCGTGCGGGGGTGTGGGTGTGGGTGTGTGTGATGTGTGTGTGCGTGCGGGGGTGTGGGTGCTTGGGGCATAGTGTTTGTAGTAAACAAATGCATTGCCGGCGTGAATGTGGAAAGGAGGTGATTTTGGTGCCAGTGCAATGACAATTGTTCTGCAGGTGGTGTTGAGGCTCGGCGTTCTGCGCGACATGAGGAGATAGCTAGCTCCTGAACGACGTGGAGGGTAAGGGCCGATTCATACTCCTATTTTAGAGCCGAATAAAAGTCGGGGGGGGCGGGTACCGTCCTAAAGTCGGCGCTTCGGTGCTACTGAAAATTTCTGACGAGCCGAAATCATTTCGGCACTACAGCGCCGAAACAGCGGTAAAATAGGAGTATGAATCGGCCCTTAGTGTGTGAAGTCACTGCCGTGTGAGTGTAGTGTGTAAGATGGCGTTGCAGTAGTAGTGACGTAGCTGTTGACTTTGGGTCTGGGTTGCGTACACCTTTTTGTGTACACGTTTTCAATTGTATAATAGATGCATGCATTCATGGTCTGGTGGTTGTAGTTGTTTTACAGAAGGGTAAAATGGCAGGGGCTGAAGCCCTCTTTGAGGTCTATGTGTGCACATCCCTGCAGGGCCCGCACGGTTGAAAGTGAGACACTATTGCTGTGACTTTGGAATCTGTTTGTATAAACCGCCCCTAGCTCTGTTCCATAGCCTTCCTGGAAGCAGGAAAGGCTATGGAACAGAGCTAAACTCTCTCTAGGAAGGAAGGCTATATGGAACAGAGCTAAACCGCCCCTTGAAAATACATTTTCCACACCAAAGTTCCAGACTAATATCTATACGCGGTGAGGCTAAACTCTCCCACTCATGCAAGCATTGACAATATAAAGTCACATTTATTTGAGATTTTTTATTAATTTTTATTTTTTAATTTGGAGTTAGTTGGTTTCTTCCCGACAGCAGAGATACTATACTTTAATTTGTCCTATTTAGTATTTTTGCTAATTCAGTATATTTTTCTATTTTGCTAAATATTTAATGCATTTATTATATGGTTTGTTTTGCATGAAAGAAAAATGTATAGCCATATTAATTCAGTATATTTGTGTTGCATGCTTTTATTTTGAACGTGATGGGCATTTTGGGGGCACAGCTGTTGCTATTTAACTAATGAGCACACAGACAGTACAGTAGGCCTGCAAGCACATATGGGCATCAAGGCACGGCAAAAATCCGCTCGGGGCAGGAGTTTCTTCCTGGTTTTTAGACAGCTGGTGGATGGAAATTAAGCTCCAGAAAACGGCCAGAAAACCAGAGACACTTGTCCCCGCGGCAAGTGGAAGCGAGCTTCATTTTCCATCCACCAGATGTCTAAAAACCAGGACGAGACTCCTGCCGCTCGCGGCTTTTGGCATCTTCATGACGCTACAGGCTACAGTGTGTGTGTGTGACAGAACATTTCTGTTTGCTTTCTATATTGTTACGCAGATGATTCTCAGTTATACATCCCCCTCAAACCTGGCAGCACAGATATATCCCAGATCCTCACTTGTCTGAGTAAACTAAAGACCTGGAGGTGTGATCAATGCTCTTTGGCCACTAAGAATAGCCAAATGGCATTGATCACGCCTCCAGGTCTTTAGTTTACTCAAGTTAGGGAATAAGACCTGGTACTTAAGTAAGACACGCAAAATACACCCCTAAATCTGAAATCCTTATCTTTGCCTCCCCCCCCCCCCCCCAAATTCCATCCCCGCCTTCCAGTCACAGCTACCTACAGGCAACCTGTCCAATAATTTGAAAAGTGTAGCTCGTACTCTAGGCGTGTGTTCGACTCCAGTCTATCATTTAATCAGCAAGTAACTATAGGTTGTACAATCCTGTTTTTTCCAACTCAGAAATATTGCAAAAATCGAATAATTTATCTCATATTCTGACCTTGAAAAGTGACCACATTACTCCTGTCCTCGCCACCCTCCACTTGGCTGCCTGTTCGTTTTAGGATTGATTATAAATTGGTAATCACCACTTTTAAAGTACTGCATGGCCTTCCGTGTTGGGAAAATTAATTTCGTTCCCGTGTCATGGGCACTACTCATTCGATGCATTTTTGCATATAGATAATATATACATACACAGAACATTTAGCCAAAAGCTTATGTTTCATACATACAAAGTGTCACAGCATCTGACATTTGTCCCAGATGTAGCCCAGGGCATGCTCTAATGATCAAGCTAGTGCGCCAGAGCCTGTGACCTTCGGGGTCACCATGGCGGCCAAATCAAATAATAATTTTCATATTTCCAAGTTGTGGCTATGTGAAAACGAGTTATAACTTTTGACACGTTTGGCAAACTTTGAGTCGATTTTATGATTTTTTTTATCATTGGAATTGGAACATTGGAATGTTCCAATTCATGATTAAATCTATTTAGAACACTCAGGTTTTCCATTATGGCATACAGCTTCCTCGCTGTATGCACCTAAACCACCAACTCCAGTGAAGTCCCCACGATGGAGCCTGCCTTCCTCACCAGCCATTTGCAGCATTTTTGGACTCACCCATTTTGCCCAAATCTGAGTCCAAAAATTATCCATAAAGCACCAGGGAGAGCTCCGGACAGACCCCTACCCACCTTTGAGCACTCATCGTGGGCATAGAATTGAGAAACATTACCTCCAGAGAGACCGAGTCTGCTGACTAAACCTACCCGCCTTTGAGCACTCATCGTGGGCATAGATTTGGGCGAAAAAATCTGATCTATAAATTAAATCATGAATGCCATGAATCATGATACAGTTAATTCATGATGTCATCATGAATTAATGATGAATGTTGATGAAATAATGCTTAACTAATGCTTAACTAATGTATTAGTTAATCATTATTTAATGAACCTTATCTGCAAGTGTTACCCAATTACTTACTGTTGGGTGAGAGACCAATCAAATTTCCCAATTGGCAAAGACAAGGAATCCACAAATTATCAGATAATGAATATGGTCTCGGATCTTTTCAAGAGCTTAAACAAATGTATAATCTCCCTGGTACATCCTTCTTTTTTTATTTACAGTTGCGTACTGCAAACCCCTGGAACCAAGTTCAACCAACCATTACCAGTTCATCCATTAATGCATGTATTGAGTGGTATAAATGTTAAAAGTGGCTGTGTTTCCGGGTTATATAATAAATCACAAGAAAGGTTCAATGTTACTACAGGTAATATCACTGTATGGAACATAGATCTAAAGGACTACAATATCTGCATAAATTGGCAGAACGTATGGAATAACATTTCACTAACATCTCGTAATTATAACAATCAACTAACCCATTACAAATTGATTCAAAGAGCAAGACAGACTTATTGAGTCCTCTGCCACAATGTGCCCAGTGTGGCAAGACGTCCTTTTTTAATCACCCCCATACTGGCAAGAAGTTCACGATTAACAGCATTATAACTTGTGTTTCAACCTTGGTAGGCCTATATATGATCAGATGTCCCTGTGGTTTAGCGCAGTGGTTCCCAAAGTGGGGTCCGGGGACCCCCAGGGGTACCTGAGGGAGTTCCAGGGGGGACCCATCTATTTTGTTCATGTTCATAAAGTGCTAAAGTGTTTAAAGCAGTGGTTCCCAAACTTTTTCATGTCAAGGACCCCCAAATTGACACTACTTAGCCTGTGGACCCCCATTTGAAAAGATATGCCAGGGACCCCAATAAGAGAAGACGTACACATTTAGACGTCTACATTTAGACGTCTACATTTAGACGTCTGTATACATTTAGACGTCTACATTTAGACGTATACATTTAGACAGTGTCCCCCTGAGTGCCTCCCCAGTGTCCCCCCGAGTGCCTCCCCAATGCCTCCCCAGTGTGCCCCCCGAGTGCCTTCCCAGTGCCTCCCCAGTGTCTCCCCAGTGCCTCCTCAGTGCCTGCCCAGTGTCCCCCCAGTGTCTCCAATAGCAATACAAGAGCAATAATACAAATTAATCTTAATGTATTAATCTTATTAATTAATTAATCAAATTAATTAATTAATCAAAATTGCGGCCTAGCTGTGCCCAGCACCATGCCAAAGCTTTTTCCTGCAGGAAACACTGCTTGTGGTTGTAAATATATTGTTATCCGTGTTGCGAGGATGAGGGGGTACCTGGAAAAATATCTACCCCAAAAGGGGTACCTGGTCCAAAAAAGTTTGGGAACACCTGGTTTAGCGTACATCGGTAAAACTACTAGACAGTTACAAAGTTAATCTACGTCTAATTTACAGAAAATCTGCAGGTCAAATGACAGTAAAACAAAGAATAAGATTGAGAATGAAATTGAATATCGAGACGTTTATTTCTATCTGCAGCATAATATTGGTGTGACATGTTCAGTATACAGTATAAAAGCAGTATCATAATAATGAAATATGTAGCGTCAGATGTAATGAAGCAGAAATAAATCATGACAAATCATTGTCAGAAATAATGTAGATAGATTGGATGTAATGGGTGGAAAAATATGGTCTAACAGACTCCAACAAAGTTTCTCTGTAAGACCCAGTAAATAAAAAAATACCACACAAAAACAGGTCATTTAAATAGTAGGCCTATACAAGTTTACTTAAAAATGGGGGGGGAAAAGAAGAAAAAATATCATGATAGGGTTAGGGTTAGACTTTCCACACTTTTACATGGATGTGCTAAGCTCTTGTCATAATGTAAACACTGTGACTAGGGTTTCTCTCCAGTGTGAATTATCCGGTGGTTTTTAAGGCTGGACAATTGAGAGAAGTGTCGTCCACAATGATCACACCCATAGGGTTTCTCTCCAGTGTGAATTCTTTGGTGTTTTTTAAGGCTGGAGTTTTCAGAGAAGTGTCGTCCACAATGCTCACATCCATAGGGTTTCTCTCCAGTGTGGATTCTATGGTGTGTTTTAAGGCTGGACATTGTAGAGAAGTGTTGTCCACACTGATCACACCCATAGGGTTTCTCTCCAGTGTGAATTAAATTGTGTTTTTTAAGGCTGTACATTAGAGAGAAGTGTTGTCCACACTGATCACATCTATAGGGTTTTTCTCCAGTGTGAATTTTTTGGTGTGTTTTAAGGTGGGTCAATTGAGAGAAGTGTTGTCCACACTGATCACATCCATAGGGTTTTTCTCCAGTGTGAATTCTCTGGTGTGTTTTAAGGTGGGACATTCGAGAGAAGTGTTGTCCACATTGATCACATCCATAGGGTTTCTCTCCAGTGTGAATTCTATGGTGTCTTTTAAGGCTGGAGATTTCAGAGAAGTGTCGTCCACAATGATCACATCCATAGGGTTTCTCTCCAGTGTGAATTCTATGGTGTCTTTTAAGGCTGGGCATGTCAGAGAAGTGTTGTCCACACTGATCACATCCATAGGGTTTCACTCCAGTGTGAATTATATGATGTTTTTTAAGGCTGGACATTAGAGAGAAGTGTTGTCCACACTGATCACATCCATAGGGTTTCTCTCCAGTGTGGATTCTACAGTGTGTTTTAAGGCTGGACATTGTAGAGAAGTGTTGTCCACATTGATCACATCCATGGGGTTTCTCTCCAGTGTGGATTCTCTGGTGTGTTTTAAGGCGGGCCAATCGAGAGAAGTGTTGTCCACACTGATCACATCCATAGGGTTTCTCTCCAGTGTGGATTCTACGGTGTGTTTTAAGGCTGGACATTGTAGAGAAGTGTTGTCCACATTGATCACATCCATGGGGTTTCTCTCCAGTGTGGATTCTCTGGTGTGTTTTAAGGCGGGCCAATCGAGAGAAGTGTTTTCCACACTGATCACAGCAATGGAGTTTTTTCTTTGTCAAGCGTCTTTTTTCATTCACCTTGCCAGGTAGGTCAGGGCAGGGCAACACTGGATTGGAATAAATACAAAATATAAATATTGTTAAGTTGATAGGTAGACTTAAAAGTAATTGTTGTGCAACAAATCCCTGCCAGGTAGCTAACTAACAATGGCCTTAAAAACCTTAGCATGACTAAAATATAGCAATTAAGTGATTACTTAAGATCCTTAAGTAAGTAATACTACAAATATGTGGTTATTGCTGTGACGCAAACACAAATGATCTACAGCAAAGCTACTGATAATAGCTATTGGCTAATATTACAATTACTATTGAGAATATTGAGGGAATAAAAACAGAACAGTTGGAGTGAAAAGGGAGGTTAAGTAATATACCAAGGTCTTTGGGTTCCTCCTGTTCAGCAGAAATGTCCCTGGTGGGCCCGAGAGAGTTCATCTTCACCTGAAGTCTGCAGTCCACAGTCAGATGTGATCAGAAATTATCCTGGAGGAGTCTTCTTATACCAGAGAGCCACTAACTGCTTTGAATGATTGACTAAGAGAACAATAGAACCATCTCTCCACCAATCACATTCTGTCCTCCACCCTCCCTCCTCCCCTCCAGTTAACTGCAGTCAGGCACCATTTCAATGTGAAAGGCTCACAACCAAAGACACCTAGATGATGATGGGCCATCATCAGAGATATGTTCATAGACACAAGTTTCAATGTGCTTTTCTTTGCCAAAAGCCAGCGATGTCGGCAGTTCATTTCCAACGTTATTGATCAAGTTCTTCACTGTGCATTATCAGTGTAATTTAAAATGATAAAAAGTTTAGCCCTATGTGAATGAAATAATGTTTTTGAATATTGGATATTAAACGTCTTCATTCTTTCATCTATATGCCAAATTCACAATTGCACATTTTTACAATCTATAGCAATGTTGTCATTTTAACAGTAGGCTATAGTAACCTAACTGTATGGACATACATTGTTCATATTTTGTATAGACTAATAGTATATCTAAAATATTTAATGTCAAGACAATTGGTTTGATTTAACTGTGGATTTTTTTTCAAGATTATTCCACAATTTTCACAAATTACACAATTATTCTGTTATAGATAATCGTTAAGCTGACAACACATCATATCACAATGCGTTCTGAAATTGTAGATCAGTTAAATGATTAATTCACAAAGCTCAAATACATAAATATACTATGTAATACACAGCAAATCTGCAGGTTAAATTACAGTGAAACAAGGAATAAGATTGAGAATTCAATTGAATATTGTTTATTTCTATCTGCAGCATATATGTTGGTGTGACATGTTCCACAAAAGCAATACAGTATCACACTAATAAAACATGTAGGGTCAGATGTAATGAAGCAGAAATATATAATGTAGATAGAGTGATGCAATGGGGGTAAAAACTCCAACAAAAAGTCACCACATACTAATTAGTACATTTAATGACTGGTCAACAACCCATCTAGATACAAGAATGTGTAAATTGGGGGATACCTGGAGACAATGACAGTTAAAGTGTGTAGATTATACTGAGAGCCATCTGCATTTAAAATGCAAATAAGGCCCAGGCCACACGTATCTGGATCTTTTGCAAAACGCACATTTCTCTGTGCGTTTGGGCCTTTCAGCCACACGCAAACAGCGTTTTATGCCAATCAAACAGAGGTTTTTGGAAACGTATAAATAAGTGAAGATTTTCGAAAATATCCGGATCAGTGGAGCTGTGTAGTCAATAGTCATGCAAAACGGAGCTTTTGACAGGCTTTTGACGGAGGGGTCAATTGAGATGTTTGGAAGCGTAAAAGCATGCAGTATCAGTGGTGTGACTCAGGCGGTCCTATGCAAGATTAGAATGATAGCACTGCCCCGCCAGGGGGGGTCCGGGGGGGGCTTTCCCCCGTGCTCCAGATTTGTTTTGCTTTGCGATTAAAATGCTTCAATCTGGTGCACTTTGAGATAAAAAATGAAGAGGCTCGATCTATAAAGAACTACACACATCATATTAGATCATTGTTATCATCTTTACTGTGCTATTATTGCCATTTGCCAACATCAGCAGTAGGCTACAAAACAAAACATTGGATGGGGCAGGGGTGGGAAACTTTGATGATGGAGAGGGGCCACTATATTTCAAACTCACTCCAGAGGGCCACAATGCATATATAGTCAAAGGTAGCTGATCTACAAGCTCAAAACGTGTCGCAGTGCAATGCATTTTGAGCTTGTAGATCTGATTTTTTGCTATTTTTGAATTGGAATCCTGAATTATTTTCACCTATTTTTGAATTTGAATCCGGAAAAGTAATCTTTTTTTAATTTAAAATACATTAACTTTATGATTATGAACTGAAATGCAAATATTGGACAAAAAAGACTAGTAGCCTACTAGTCGTTAAGCTATTATCACATTAGACTGAAGTAATTAATGCGGGATGTTCGCAGACCACATTAAGTGAACTGCGTCTGTGCTCAAAGAATACATTCTTCAGCGTGTCCACAATAGTCCATAGCCCACTTTTCCACTCTCTCTGATCCACTGCATCAATAGCACCCCTCCCCCCCAATGGCAGACAATCATGTCGGACACATACATTCAGTTGATCCCAATTAACATGTGTTAAATCCCTGTGCCTCAGGAATGTCGTACTTCCTGTTCTTTCCAGATGGGAAGATGGCCATGACGCATGCTGTTCCTTGCATGCCCGTACAATACTTTTTGTTTGTAGCAGCATGTTTTGAGTTGTTATAACCAGTGCTGCTATAGTGAATATCACTGCCAAATATCACTAGAAAACCAATCCAGCACAAAAGGTATTTTTATATTTTATTTTTGACATTACAAAATAATATATATATATTATTTTTTTTGAGGGGTCAAGTACCCCCTTTGACCCCTCGTGGCGCCAGGCCTGGCTTTTGAGAAACCATGATGTCACCGCTTATTAGCGCAGTTTGTGCCTGCATGGAAACTACACAGATATCTATCTTAATTGTTCATGTTTGTAGGAGCCGTAATGTGTTTGCATTCTAATGTGCTATTATGATTGACGTAAGGTATGTCACTTTAATGGGCACTGCACAGGTAGTGGGCGTGTCACCGGGGCTGGGGCGCTGCCACTCTAGTTTCATGGCGTTACCTCTCACTGGGGTGAGGGAAGTTGGATAGAGAGAGGAGGTGAGCGTGGGAGAAGACAATTCTGTTGACCGTATCAAACGCACCGTTTATCACCAGTAACAACCACGTTCAGTTATAGCTAAAAGCCTGGGAACTGTTGTGACTCAATACGTGTGGTGACTGAATAAATGGTCAAACTTACAACTGGAATGGACCTGGATTCATTGCGTGCGCGTCATACAAGCATCTATTTACTCTCATGTTTAGCTCCTGTATGCAATGTCTTATCTCTTGTAAAACGAGAGACCAGCCTATTTTCCAAACCATCATATCTTATGCTTTGCTAGGTTGTACAAAATAATATTGGGTCAATTTAATTTGCCAGTCCTCAGCGCGATGGCCCATTGCGCAAAGAAGTTGAGATTTTACTCGTGCGATATTCAGATAATCTTCAACCGATTGTTATAATTCGAAGTGGTATATATTCTGTGAAGTTTATATTTTCATTGGGTGTACAAGTCATGTTTTTAATATGCCTTTATCAAATGATATAGAGAGATGGTAGGGTATAGTGCCCAAGCCCTGTTAGCCATGCAGCCTATATGATCTGTGGTGCGCTTGCTAGGCCTACATTCTCTCAATTAGGGGTTAGAGGTTAATTTCACTGTGTACAACCTTTATTCAAATAGTTTAATTTGTATTGGTGCCTGCGAAGCTTGAACGATTGCCATGCTTTTTGTTAATCCCTCTGGATTAAGAGGGTCTGCTAAATGCCTGAATTGTGAATTGTATCTCCATATATTTTTAAAGATATTCTCTTCTCTGGTCTTTCACACACCTTTTGCCCCACACACCTTTTGCCACACTAAATTCGTCCCTGCCTGGAAACATATCGCCAAAATTGGACAGTGGGATACAAAATGTCACCTAGATACCCCTATTTTTTTGAACAATGTCTTACTGTTGGGTGAGAGACCAATCATATTTCCCAATTGGCAAAGACAAGGAATCCACAAATTATCAGATATATATTGTAAGTGCCTGTGACACTTGGTTTTAACTTCAATGTTTTCTTTAGTTTGAAGTTAATTTGTTATTTACTTTGCTCATTCTGGTTTACCTTTATTTTGACACTTCCTGTTACCAACACATAGGCCTATCTAGCTGAAGCCTGTTAGCTTCACTCACATCAGAACCACTCACCACACTCAGCCAGAGTGACACAGGGAGAGATGCAGTGTTTCTAGCAGCAGAGCCACATGGTATTGTATTTTGTTGTGGTATTTCGTTTGGTCTCTGGTATATCTTGGTTATGGTGCAATGTGCATTTGCCTGGGTATTGGTCTTGCATTGAAATTAACTTAGTTATTGTATCACTGCATTATTTATAATTGACCTTTAAATGAACATTTTTATTGTTTATCGTATACTGAAGTGATGAATCTAATGCACTGCTTTATTGTGAGCGAAACTATGATTATTGTGGTGAGTGAAACTATGAAATGTATGATTCTAAAAGTATTTATTTATTCCATTTTATAGTTTTCACGGTGTACCAGTGATCTTCTGTACCTGAAGACAAATTAATTACACCCGTTGAGACCATCCTGACCATCTGATTATTTCACAATTCGAGGGCAGCTACATATATAATGAATTCTCCAGGTAAGATCTTTTCAAGAGCTTAAACAAATGTATAAATCTTACACTTGGAACCAAGTTCAACCAACCATTACCAGTTCATCCATTAATGCATGTATTGAATGGTATAAATGTTAAAAGTGGCTTTGTTTCCGGGTTATATAATAAATTACAAGAAAAGTTAAATGTTACTACAGGTAATATCACTGTATGGAACATAGATCTAAAGGACTACAATATCTGCATAAATTGGCAGAACGTATGGAATAACATTCCACTAACATCTCGTAATTATAACAATCAACTAACCCATTACAAATTGATTCAAAGATTTTATTCTACACCAAGGAAACTCTGCCAAATTAAAATACTACAAAGCCCTCTATGCTCACTATGTCCGCAAAAACCCATCGGAACATTCGTACACATGATGTGGGAATGCCCACATTTGCCTTTTGGGCCAATGTATCGCCACATATTATCCTCACTCTCGTGAGACACACTCTCGTGAGATAAATAAATAAATGTTTAAAAAGTACTGGCATATTTTAACCTCTGACCCTGAACTATCGTCATTGTTTAAGTACCCAGCTCCACTGTTTTCTTTTAAACGAGGAAAAAACTTTGTACTTTCAATCCCCCAAGGTTTCACTCAGACAGACCTTATTGAGTCCTCTGCCACAATGTGCCCAGTGTGGCAAGACGTCCTTTTTTAATCACCCCCATACTGGCAAGAAGTTCACGATTAACAGCATTATAACTTGTGTTTCAACCTTGGTATAATATATGATCAGATGTCCCTGTGGTTTAGCAGTTAAAACAGAGAATGAGTGAACATAATTAAGAGTTCTATTCGAAGAAATGACCGTGAATATCCTGTTGCCGTTCATTTCAATGATCTTAAACATGTATGGAGAATGCCTGAGGAAGGTCTGGAGGGACCGAAACGTTGCTTCATTAAATAAGAAAATACTCAATGTACCGAGCAAATGCACAATGATCTTAAACCTTTCGCTTTATTGGTATAGAAAAAGTAAAACTACCAGCAAGAGGTGTTATAGGCCGCGGCGGATTTACCATTGGGCTGCAGCCCGGGGGCCCCCGACTGGGGGGGCCTCAAAAACAAACTTGTAAAAGTATTGAACCCCTGCTGTCTGCACTGCAGACAGTGACGCTGTGTTGTGGGGTAGCCATTGTCGACTAGTTTTCTGTCTGTCTGTCTGCCTTTCTCTTTTGGGGGGGCTGGGTACCCCAAAATTACAGCGAAATTAACACAAAATACGGCAATTTTTTCCAGGGCGTGCGGCACGTGGCCGACATGCACCGCATAGCCCAGGGTGGCCTTGAAATTTTGTCTAGCCCAGGGGCCCTTGGGAGGGTAAATCCAGCCCTTAACCACCATGGTAACCATGATGTCCTCAAACAACGCAAGGCCGTACTGGATAGTGGATACACACATTACAAACCCTCCACCCGAAATGGCTGAATGACGAACTACTATTAAATGTTATGCTGTAATCCATATAAAATATATTGTCATTAAATTATTGATTGAACTTCTTGACCAGGGGGGTGCTAGAAACACTATTTTTTTTATATTTCCTGTCCACAGTATGAGCATGGATTTTCTTGTGTTTTATGGCATGCCGTTAATATTATTCCCTGCATTGTTGTAATTGGTGACTTTCAATAATATACAAGGAATGTTCTACAGAATTACTGCACCTTAAGTCACATGACTGGGTTTTTCACAGCTGCTATCTGATGAATGATTACTATTATCTCTGCTGTCGGGAGGAAACCTCATAACTCCAAAATGTTCATTTTTCAGGATTTGTTTTAAAACAAAGCAATACAGCCTCATCAAAGTTGGTGTTGTGTCTTTATATATTGTCAATTACTTCCATGAGAGGGGTAGAGGTGGTGGAGTTAGTTGCTTTAGCAGACATTTTGAGGGTCCAATGGAGTTAAGAGGTTTTGTCCAAAGCACTTTTTACTACTTTACATTGGTTCAATATTTTTTAAACGACACACAGACGTAAGGCTTTAAGGGTGCTCAATAGCACTGATTTATGCCACAAAAAAAATCTAAAACCTCAAACATGGAGTTATTAGGTTTCCTCCCGACAGCAACGTTATGCAATGTGATTGGTTGCCTAAACCTACTGTTGTATATATTTAATGAAGATTTCAGCCTATTCTCAAACTATGCCTGAAGAAGGCCGAAACGTTGCTATGACTCTTAAATAAACAATTATCTTGAACCAGCAAGGGTCGGTGTGCGGGTCTCCGGCCACCTTCTCCATAATTCATGTAGTGAAATTCAATGTAGTTTCATATTAATAAAGTGTACAGAAAATATAAGTCTCTTGGTCACTCAAGCATGAAATGGAAATCTGAGTCCAACAGGGGGGAGATCAGCTGCTATGTGTTCTGAATGGGGAAAAACCTATTTATTTTAGCTTTTAGTCAAAATAAGAATAATCTTGCATTAAGATAAGTTTGCACCACTGCCCTATAGGTCTATGATTTCTTGTGGTATTGCGTGAACAACATGTGTCACCGACTAAAATAAATGCAAGTCTAAATCAAACACTGGCCTCAGAATGTTGTTTCTTAATCAGCAAGAAATGGAGGTTTCTAAATTTGATGTAAAAATGTTGGTTGTCATATAGTGGTTTTCAAAATAGTGTGCCCAAGGGCGGTGTAATATTTATGTTCTGGCTGTCACTCTTAGACAAGTGTCTGACAAAACAGACACAAAGGCAACTATGGCCCTATGATTAACTATCATACAGTGGCAATACTTCTTATCAGAATCTGTTTACACTGTGAGAAAAGAGAAAAGTGTTTTTTTTTATTCACCGTACATTGTCTTTGCAGAACAAGACAATATATTGCATACATGAAGTATTGTGATTGTGATTGTGAGGCCTATTGTGACTTTTTTTTCCCCAAATTTTTTGTAGATGGTGTAACTAACTGGAAATTCCGTGATACAACGCTGCACTCTTGTGGACATATACGGTAAGCCAATATTCCTCACATTTGTTCCACATTCTGAGATGTGTTTTTAAAATATTTCAAAAGTATTCAAAAAATGTCAAGTTTATTTGAAAATAACACATTGCGATCAAACGTCTTTCAAATATACTTTCTTAAAGCTATTGCTGCTTGGTTTAATAGCTGCTCATGGTTGCCTTGGCCCTTGTCCTTAATTCATCCTGCTCAAGTCAACTTACATTTATAATTTGCTATTCCCCCCCCCCCCCCAGTTTGACATGCATTAGTCTGCGGACCCCCGTTTAATGGAATTTCTATCTCTGGGACCCCCAATTTAGATTGTAAAATCAATGTTAATTGAACTCTGAGAGTGTACTTAAATGGAACCAAATCATCATCAACAACAACAACAACAACCACTTACTGCACCTTTAATATAAGACCATAATATTCACATGGCAGTCGTGTATGTGTTTGTAGTGATATGTAAGAGCAAAGTGAATGCCATGACAATGACAATGACAATGGCACGTATAATCTGTCTACAAACACAATACAAAGAAAAGCTGGATTTGTCCGCTGTGGAGACCCCGAAAGCCGCCGGCTCGGGAGCCCTGTATAGCTAAATCATTAGAGCATGACCTGGGCTATACATATATATATATATATATATATATATGTAGCATAGTAGTATAGATGTATAGCTTATATGTATAGTTTCATTATAGATATTCCACTGTTGCTTTCTTAGCTACGCATGTTTCATGATAAATGTCTTTATGTGATGTATTCCCATGTTTTTGTTCTTGCTTAATGTAAGTCGCTCTGGATTAGGAGCGTCTGCTAAATGCCTAAATTGTAAATTGTAAATTGTCTATACATCTGTGCAAAATGTGGCGCTTTTAGACGATTTATCTATCGACGAAATATCCCTATGCTCCTCAACTAACAGTGCTCAGTGTGGAGGCCTAGCTCCCTCAGACTCTCCAAAGCCTCCTCTCGAGTGACGTGCAGCCAGTCGTCAGGCAGCTGTGCTGGCTGCTGTTCATATTCCTCTGCAAACCGTTGGTTGAATCTCGTCAACACGTACCTGTTAAGCAAAAGCACATACAATGATATTATTATCTATGAAAGCAATAGAATACACGACCCGCACACTGTGTATTTGCTCGGCACATAAGTATTTTCTTATTTTTAATGAAGCAACATTTCGGTCCCTCCGGACATGCCTGAGGAAGTCCGGTGTATTCTATTGCTTTCATTGATATCCAATAGCCTACGCACCTGTGCACACGCCTGATTTCTAGGTGTGCGAAAGTTTTATCCTACAATCAACGACAACAAGAATACGTAATATTCAATAATAATGAACACATACGCCAGGTCAGGGACATTGTGGCAGTTCATTTTAATTATTATTTATGATTGCAGAGTGATATTTGTTATTTTGACTATATATATATTGTGTGATGCTTGATTAAAGTTAATTGACTGTTTACTCCATTGAAGGGAGCAACTATACTAGCTGTGGGGTGTGTGGAACATGCCAACAGTGGGAGGGTTGTGTTTAGAGATCTCTTGACTTTGATTATATTTATGGGAATAATTTATAGTAGTATGTGACACTTTAAAATGTGTGTTATGACTTGTGAATGATTTGTGATGTCTCTGGACATTGAAGCACTGGTACGATTGTGGAATCAATCCGGGGTTGGTTTGGTCTAAATGGGAGGGGCCTGGCCTAGCCTTTATAAGGAGCACCTGCCACTGCCGCAATCAATGTAGGATTGTAGGGAGCAGAGCAGACCTTGAAAGAGCCAACCTGGCCAGTGGGCTGTAAATACCTCTTTTGCGTTTGGTTTGTTTGAATGACCATTTCATGTGGACTCTGCAAAGGTGAAATAAAAACGGATTGTTTTTGTATAGAAAAGACCGCTTGCTATTTTTGGTATTTTGCCATTTTGGGAGTATTTTGAGAGCTGTTTCAGTGCCAATTTTGGCCTACACTACCTTCACTCAGACCAGAGTGTGACAGACGTGCACACATAGACATCACATTAATCAAACGCGTCAGTTTTCACATCCATGTAAATGAGCCAGAGTTATAGCCAGGAGCTCATTTCCATCTAGTCCCTGAGCAGGCTCTTAAAAATGATGATAAAACTACCCAATTCTAAATAGAGTTCTAATCAAGCCCCCAGTGAGGCTCTCCAACGTTGAGGCGCTCAGCCCTAGTGGTAAGAGCGGGGCCTGCAGGCGGACCCATGGAATTATGACGAGGAAACCCCGTGCAGCTGGGGTTTAACATTGAGCGCTCATTTGCACTTCCGCATTTTGGGCACAACATTTTGGTGTCCAAATCGAAAAAATGCGGAAGTATAGACCGTTCTTCCAGGTGCTTCAAAACGCCTGTGAGCAACTTCCACTGAAATGAATAGCGGGGGGCGGGGCTGTCGCTCCGGTTCAGTCTCTATCCTTTTAATACTCTATGGTTCTAATCCCTGATTCTAATTGGCCCTGACCTATGACCTCATGTACAGTATCTGTATGACTGCACACATGCCTTGTTTACAAATATTCCCCTGCATGCTGTTCCATATATGTATTGCTTAATTTGCTTTTGATTTGCGATTGCATGGCTTTTGAAGATTATTTACTTCATTATGGCAGCCAAGTCTATGTTTAGAGCATTTATGGCATAAATCGTTTGCCAGCGAATGTTTGTTTAGGGCACTAAATGACGAGGAAAGACATCACGTGGCCGATATAAATAGAGTGGGCGCCCCTCACTTCACATGAGTATGATTATTATTATAATTATTATTGAGGGGCGCTAGTTTAGTTGTTTAGTTGTAAAATGTATACTGGCTAGACACAAACTACATACCAAAACATGTTTCTTTGGCCTTACCTCCAGTAAGCTATGGGTGTCTTGGTGTCAGGCTCCACCGGGTGTATGCTCCAGTCTGGGTAGATGGAGCGGTAATCGCTGTACGCCAGAGACTGACCGTCTGTGTCCTTGTTCAGAAACAGGTTATCTTTGGTTGTGTCTGAAAGGCAACTGGTATGGGACAGAGAGCTGGAGTCGTGACATGTGTAGGACAGCATGCCTTTAGGCCTGTGGAGCACAGCTCTGTGCATGTCATGCACCGCCCCTCCTACTTCACAGGGGGTCCGACAGAAAGGACACTGCTTCTCGCACCCTCGGACCCTGTTGAAGAGGGAGTCTTGGGGCTTGACGGGAAGAGCCTGGAGAAGCTCTGCAATGTCTGTGTCCTTGGAGAACTCACGGGCCAGTTCCAGCCGCATATCAGCCAGTGCCTCCAGCAAACAGGAGACAAAGTAGTCCCATTCAACGGTGATGCTGAACAGAGGTCCGTCCAGTGAGGCCCCTGTGACATTCACGTCCCGTTCTTTCTCCAGGTTGAGGCACACTTTTCCCAGCAGCACTTTGGTGTCACTCAGATTCCCACTCGCACCCTCCGATGTCTGACTGACGGCTGCGGACATCTTCCCCACAATCTCTCCGAGACGCTGCTGCCTCCACTCGTCGAAGATGGCCGACGTGGAGAGGTGCGACACTCTCTCCTGGATCTTCTTCAGACTGAAGCTTTCATAGGATTGCAGGTATTCCAGGAAGCTTTCGAAGAGGTCCTCGTCCAACAGCTCCTCCAGCAAGCTGCAATTGAAAGCCAAGGGAGACAGGTACTGCTGGCCGTTTTCCTGGCTCACCATCTCTTCCATGACACGCCTCCCCAGTGACTCGTAGATGTAGTCCATGGCTGTGGGTCTGAAGACCATAGAGGTGAAAGCCTGGGCCACCCTGTGACACTGGTCCCTCTTCCTGAACTGGTAGACAAACTCGCCTTGGCGTCTCTCTTTGGACCTCTTGGCAAACCCCAAAAGATCTTTGTCTTTGGCATAGCGGTCGTGTAAGTCTTGGAAGTCTTTGCATGCAAAGCGGCAGAGATAGACTTTCAGGTCCACTTCAAAAGCTGACCGTATCTCCACTGGGTTTGCCCTTAGAGTCTTCTCAACATTTTCAAACAGTTCTGTTATGTAGCTGTCGGAGAAGTCTGCAATCCGATTAGACTTCTCTGCCACAAAGCGATTGTAACCCTCTATGATGGTGCACGCCAAACGATGGGCATCTAATCTCTGTTTTTTGTTGTTGTCCGCAAACATAGACTTCATTCTGGTAGTGTATCCAAAATGTTCATGTTGAACTTCAAAGCCAGCCCTGTTCTTTTTGCCAATGTTCTGAAGCCTGAAAATGTGTTTCTGGAGGCCACGGCTGATGAGGTTATCTATCAGGACTTCTGTAACCCTTGTAGTAATGTCATTTGTTTGTGGAGGTCCAAAGTCAAAGGTGGCCAAAACATTATCCCACACACGCTCAAATTCCTCCTCCAGCTGCATGTCTTCCAGGAGAACATTGGCTAATCTGCTGTTCTCTACCAGCATGTGTAGCTTGAGCTCCTGTTCTTTCTCCAGAAAGGCCTCAAAGGTTCTCAGCTGTGTAGAAAACTGGTGGTTATCTTTGGCCAACTCAAGCCTCTCTATCATCTCTTCGGTCACCTGCTCCTGGAGTGCATTCATATTGCTCATTATGTTTGGGTGGTAAGTCTCAATGTAGGTTTTGTTGTGGTCATTCTGTATCAAATAGGCCTCTAATTTCGACATGATTTTTTCAACCTCAGCTTCGACTTCTTCCCCGGCTTCCTCTTTCAATCGACTCAGAAGTTTACCTTTTAGCCTTGTCCCTGAAACTTTAGTTTCCGACGAGGTGATTCTCTTTTGTGCCCCCATAAACCAGATCTCCATGTTTTCAAGGAAAAGCTTCTCCCACTGGGAAAGCTCTTTGCACAGCATAGAGAAAGATCCTGCCACGTCAGTATTCCCAAGGCCAATGGAGAACGATTCCGCTTTCACCGCCTCCCAAACGGCACACAGCCGAACGATAAATTCAGACAGCCCTGCGGCATTTGACTTGGCTGCACACTTTCCAAATGCCTCAAAAAGGCTTTGCTTCAGCTGTAACACACCATCAGTATACCCTTTGTCAACTGGTTGAGAGATGGAGATGTTTTGCCAAGGCCCTATGAGACAGGGGATGTTTCTTTTGACAGGTGAAATTGGCATCTGGTTATTTTTAATCTCTGTCTTTTCTGGTTCTGCCTGAAGGATCGCAGCTACACGTCCTAGCTGCAAAGCTTGAATCTGGCTGTTTAATCCTTCATCCTGGATTAAGAGTCTACACACCGGCGTGTTGCCACACACCACAGTGCGTAGAAGTGCATTAATCAGAACCGTTACATTGGATTCAAACCCAGTGGCCCCATGTGAGGCTAGGTTGTGCAGTAGAACGTCACTCAGTCCAGTAGCTACTGTGGCCATCTCGTTGTCATGGACCCGGGCGGCTGCCTCCTTACTTGATCCTGGTGAGCAGAGGCCTTCCACGTCAATCATTAACAGAAGATCACACTCCATGTCCCTCCTGAGCTCACCTGTGACGCATAGAGGCAGCATGTATATCCCTTTAAAGTACCCCCTCCCTCTTGTGGGGAGGTTTGCCCCAAACAGCGCAGAGAGCACTTCGCCATTTCTTGCGGGATGAACTCCGAGATTTGTCAACACACGGATCCTGACATCCTCTGCTGACAGGCGCCGTTTAAACTCGGCCAGTACACATCCCAGCCAACTGATGGGGATGTTAGAGGCATCTCCGTCCATAATCTCAAGGGGAATTCCGCAGAGCAGCAAGTCTGCAGCCAGGCTGGGGAGACGCAGCACGTTGTGGTTCCCATTCCCTGGCCTGATGCGGGTCAGCTCAAATATTAGCCCCATCTCACGCAGGAAGTGCTCAAGGCTGAGAGAGAAATTATCTGTTTCATCTGGACTGATCTGGTTTTCATTAGGCGTTAAATATATTTGCTGTTCAAGCTCATTTTGCTCAGCTGTAGTTGGTCTAAAGTCCAAGTCTGCATTTTCAGGGATCTGTGGTGAGAGATTTTGTTCTTCGTCCTCAGAATACTTATTCACCAGTGCTTCTTCTGATTCAATGTTCTCATCATTGGACTCTTCTACAGACTGGTTCGGAGCTGCCTCCCGTTCATCAGGTGGGACTGTGTTCAGTTGCACTTCTTCACTCTGGGCTATGTGACCGGCCTCTGTTTCTAAATTCTCGTTTTCAGTCACGTCCTCTGAGCAGTTTGATTCTAGAGCAGGTTCTATAGGGCTGTTGCCTGTCACATGTACTTTAACATCATTATCCGTGTCTAGTTCAGTCTGTTGTTCAGGAACTTGTGCAGGTTCACCCTCTTCAGTGTGGTCCACGCTCAATTGCTTTTCTTCAGGCATATCCGAGGTATTCTCCTCCCCTGCATCAGGTAGGACTGAGTTTAGTTTCTCTTCTTCACTCTGGGCTATGTGACCCGACTCTGATTCTAGTTTCAGGATTTCAGTCACTCTGAGCAGCCCTTCCAACATGTTCTGCATCAGTTTCTTTGCGCAACTTTCTAATTCCTGGTTTTCAGTCAGATCCTCCGAGCAGTTTGATTCTAGATCAGGTTCTATAGGGCTGTCTCCTTGTGCAGGTTCACCCTCTTCAGTGTGGTCCACGCTCAATTGCTTTTCTTCAAGCATATCCTCCACCGAGTTATTGTCCTCCTCTGTGGAAGCTGTGCAGAAGCTATCATCACTGGAAGGCATCTGCGCTGGTTCTTCTGATTCCATGTTCTCGTCAGGGGACTCTTCTAACACGTCTAACCCTGCATCAGGTAGGACTGACTTCAGTTTCTCTTCTTCACTCTGGGCTATGTGACCCGACTCTGTTTCTAGTTTCAGGATTTCAGTCTCTCTGAGCAGCCCTTCCAACATGTTCTGGACCAGTGTCTCTGCGCAGCTTTCTAATTTCTGGTTTTCAGTTAGATCCTCTGAGCAGCTTGATTCTAGATCAGGTTCTATAGGGTTGTCTCCCGTCACAGCATTATCCGTGTCCAGTTCTAGTTGTTCAGGAAGTGGTTCACACCTTTCCTCAAGCATGAACCCCACTGATTTATTCTCCTCCTCTGTTGAAGCTGTGCAGAAGCTATCATCATCAGAAGGCCCGTGGGCTGGTTCTTCTTCTGATTCTGTGTTCTTGTCAGTGGAATCTTCTAACGTAAGAGCCACCTCTCCACAGGGGGCTATGTGACCTGACTCTGTTTCTAATTTCTGGTTTTCAGTCAGGTCCCCTGAGCAGTTTGATTCTAGATGAGGTTTTACAGGACTTACTCCTGTCACATGTACTTTAACATCATTATCTGTGTCTCCTTCTATTTCTGTCCGTTCAGGAGGTGGTGGTTCACTCTCTTCAGTGTGGTCCACACTCAATGGCTTTTCTGCAAGCGTATCCTCCACTGACGTATTCTCCTCTGTTGAATCTGTGCAGAAACTATCATCGCAATCATCATCATCAACATTCTCGTTTGTCAATTCCACTTCCACCTGCTGATTTCGTATTGGTCCTTGGAGACTGTGTTGTTCTCTCATTTGCTTGGCCCGAAGGCTTAACTTCATCCATCTAAGAAAGTATGCTCTCTCCATTTTATCTGTTGTGAACAATGCATCTGTGAAAGTCTTCATGGCGGGAGTCATTATATAGCTGCTGAGCTTGAGGAGGATGTTTCTCGCCTCGTTCTGTTGTTGTGTGTTAACCTCTCCTGCTTTTTCTTGTTTACTTGCCTCTTTCTCCATCTCTGACAGTGTACTCCATGCTGCCCCCTGCAAAGGCAGCTGTTCCTCCCTGAACTGTGCAGACCCCTCCTCTAGACCTTTGAGCACTTCCTCAACTGTTGCCCTTGCCTTGTTACACACAGCCCCTTCATCCACATTCAGTCCTAGCTCTGCTGCTATTCCTGCCGCTTCTTCAAGTGTGACGTGTTTTAGTTTACCTGGTAACAGACCATTCAGGTTTTCAACTAACCTGTCTGCCAGCAGCTCCTCACTGACCGCTCCCCCTGACAGAACCGAGTCTTTGGGCAGGCCCAGCTCGTCTCCAAGTCTCGGCTCGACGAACCCGACAACTCTTTTCTCGTTCTCCTCTTCACCGGGGTCTGATAGGTCTATGAGGATGATCTTGTTGGCTGTGCCTTTCCAGGAGGCCAAAAGGCGCTTTTCCTTCTCCCTGAGGTTCCCGCAGAACACGACTACAGCCGAAGAGGCACGACATAGAAGACTCAGGCATTTCTCGTGCACGGCGGCATCACCGCGTAAGTTAGAGATCGCCACAGGCACATGGAAGATATCCGTGTCAGGATCTCCAGTGGGTAGGTACCATGCCAGCTCTACCAAACCATTGGAGAGCCTCCGGTGCAGCTTTCCTCCGTCCATCCCCCTGTGCAAGAAGCTCTGACTACGGGATTTGGGTCCACCAAGAACCCGACTCAGCACCCGTGACTTGGACACACCGCAATGACCTAGCTTCACAAAGGACACCAATGGCATCTTGGTGCTGGCCAAGTCCCCTTCAAGGACCCCAGAAAGGGAGTGGGTGGTCCTCCACCGGCTCACAACACCTCTCAAAGGCCAAAGGAGGAAGGAGCTCTGCTGATCTGAAATGACGGACGGAAGGACAAGTGGAACTGCAAACTGACACTGCACCATGCGCACTGCAATGTCCTGCTGAGCGAAGGTATTGGCAGACATATAGACGGCCGCGACCAAGTCAAGGGGGTTGACTGCGCACTGGGATTCCTCTCCATAGCCATTGACAATGTCCTCCCTCTGGGTGTCGGCCTGTGAATCAGGCGAAGGCTGGCAGTATGTGCTCCGCGCTTCAGGATTGAGCAGCCAAAGGCGTTGAAGGAAAGCACGTGGGAGGTACTCTGGCACCACAGGGGGCTGGTTTTCCAAATTCCAGGTGTTGATGTCCAGCAGGGAGACGGGGTCCAGCGGTGTAACCCAGAACGCCCCCAGGCCCAGCTTTAACAGAACCTCTGACTGGGCTTTGTCCACCGGAAGTCTCCCTGGAATCACAAAGCATAATTTCGTTGCTGTCGGGAGGAAACCTCATAACTCAATTTTTGAGATTCTTGATATTTTTTGGCATAAATAAAATGTAACACCCTTACTGAAAGTAGTACTGGAAAGTAAAAAAATGCATTGGACAAAACCTCTTAACTCCATTGGACCCTCAAACTGTCTGCTAACTCCACCACCTCTCTCCTCTATAATTGACAATATCTAAAGTCACAACACCAACTTTGATGGGGCAGTATTGCATTGTTTAAAAAAATATACGGTTTTATTAATTTCCTTAAAAACGTATATTTTGCATTTCTTGAAAAATGAACATTTTGGAGTTATGTGGTTTCCTCCGGACAGCAGAGATATGATGCATTTTAGTCTTCACACTACCCTGGAATTATTCTTGTTTGCATCCTATTAATCGTTTAATGTTATTTGGTAACACAGGGGTTCCCAAACCTATCTATTTGGTTCCATTTGTACACTCTGAGTTACAGACGCATAAGGGTCCATTTGGTTCCCAACTATCCCCCTGGAACTCCCTCAAAGTACCCCCAGGGGTCCCCGGACCCCACTTTGGGAACCCATGTGGTAACAGACTGAATAAGATTTTAATGCAAGCGTTATTATAGAACAGAACTACAAAACCTACTCCTCCTGCTGCTCCGTCTTGTGGAGAACATGGTGCGACCAGCTCTCCTCTCTCCTGCCCTCTGTCAGTTGACTTTGTTGTTTTACGTCATCTACGCCACAGCTTTGAAACCTGAAAATCACACACACACACACACACACACACACACACACACACACACAGTATGTACATCAATAATCTGTATACAAAATAGTGTGAAGTTATAAACACGTAATGTACCTGCTGTTGTTCAACATGTTGGTATACGTGTAGAAGATGAAGTGGGGCTGTCATGTTATCTGTTACGGAACGGAGCGAGGAGGCCGGTTTAGCCTGACCTTTATCTCTCTGAAGCGCTTCACTGGAGCACGACTTCCCTCTTGCCTATGTGTGTTTCATTCATCCTCACACGGCAATGCAAACGTGGCCACTGACAGCCGGAATGTAATAATGCCAGTTTAAGTATAGTGTATACTGACAGCTCAATTTAGAGGTGACTGCATCACTGCTCAATGTGGCCGCTTGAAAAACAATGCTTCAGCTCCCTATTAAGGTAACCTGAAATGCTCGCCTTAAAACATGCTCGCCCCTCGTGTTCTTTCCGCCGACCGATCGGTGGGGCGGTTCTTGTATATTCTTGAATGTGTTGTATTGAGAATAAGGTTAGAAATACTGTAAGTTCAGGGTTATATAGGCACAGTTTTACTGGGGTTACGTTTTTGAATATGGTTATAGGTTTTGGCACTGTTTTACTGAGGTTAAGGTTAAGAATACCAGGCTGAGCAGTTCCGTGGGGGTGACTGTGTTTTGAGTCACCACAGTTGGCCACTGCAGTATACCAAAATAGCAGACCTACAAGCGAGTGGCGCGCTACTCAGTGGCGCGCTACGAGCTTGTAGATTTGCTATTTTGTTACTTCTACATGCAAATGCAATCCGTGTCAGTGTGAAACTATAGCCTATACCTGAGTGGCCTGGTCAGCACTCAGCAGTAATGAAAACAGACAAACCACGTGATAGTTATTGCTATATCATTATTGCTTTGTTTAAATTCACGAAGGATTGTCTTTACATGCTTGTGCCATCCTCCGTAATTATTGCACTTTAGCAATAATGCTTCTATGCTGCTACTCTGTCTCGAGTGATGTTGAATGTATTTAATGGATTGTTTTGTCTTATAATTTAGGCATTTAGCAGACACTTATCTGGAACAATTTACTTGTGCAATAGTGGTATTAGGCCTGTCTATAATCGTCTAAAAGCAACGGGATAAATTGGCAAGCAATTAGTGCAATGAAAAGAAAGTGCTACAAAATAATCAGATGGTTGATGTTAACCATCATTCCAGGTTAAAAACCATTATTGGTTTTAATCGTATTATTTGATGATTTAAACCAATCAAATCATCAAATATGTCTAAACAACACAGTATATATAGCCACTTTAATGGTTAGTGGTTACATTTTCGCAAAATTATGTAGTTGTTAAAAAGTTGTTATTTAGATAGATTTATACTGTTTGCATATTGGTTTGGACAGATTCTATGTTTAGGCTGGTATCCTTATTCCGTGTTACTTGTTAGCGTTTAATTAATTTATTTTGTGCTCTGTGACCACATAATATGTGACCGGCCTGTAGTCACATGTCAAGGGCATTCATGACATTGATCTTGCACTTCGTAAGTCACTCTGGACATAAAAGCATCTTCTAAATTATAATAGTAAATTATAGCCACTAACCAATACAAAACAACAGATAAAAGGCACAGGTATGCATGATCTCAATTTTTGTAAAAGCACAGGTATGCATGATCTCAATTTTTGTAAAATACACAATTACCTTTATAATCTTGTGTTATTATTAGAAAGAATAAAGAAATGAAAAGAAAGCAGTCCAACTCCTTACCTTATATCCGTCTTCATGCAAATGCTGGATATACTATAAAATGTACGGTCTTCACAATGTATATAGCCAAAACTAACTGGCTCTCTTTTCTCGTATGTAAGTAGGCCTACGGCAGGGCAACTCTTATACCTACGATGCTCTGGCAGATAACACACATTCGGACATTCCTGAAGGCTGGAGAGAATCCTTCATGTACAGAATGTACTTCTGTAATACCCAAACAGATTCCCGGGCCGGCATACTTCTGCACGCGCCGCACCGATTCGCACGTCAAAGGCATGTGAGTAATAGCTTCCGTTCATTCTATTGCGTTACATCAGTGACATCATGTCTACAAAGGCTTCAAGTTTGTTTGAACTTCATGATGCTCAACTTTGATAATAATTGCACATTCAAGTTACACCTGCGGGGATTGGGATTGAGACTATATACAGACAAAGTGACGCACGTGAACCCGCAGCCGTGTCGTCTGAGTAGTAGCTCAATCTGATTACAAAAAATAAATAAATGCACAGCTGACTGAATGTCAGCTATGCATTGACCCGTACAGTGTTGCGTCATCTCCTGTTCATTATAAAGCCAAATGTTTAAAAAGAAAAAAATCTGTACAGAACATCTATACTGTTCCTTTACAGTATGATACATAAGTATGTGACATAAGTATTTGATATTGGGCCCGATTAGTGTGTAGCCATGAGGCATAATAATGAATGTGTATTCATTATTATCCCTAGAATCTAGGGACATAATTCACCCTAAGAGAGTGGGCGGGGGTTTCGGGGGAAACGAGGAAGTGGGGGAGTGTGTGTTGTGTTGTGTTGTCAGTATGATTGCAGACGCAGAGTGTGAAATAAACAGACGTGCTGTTCCGCACATTCTGATTCAAAGATAGAAATAGCAATTTGTCTTACTTGCTATTCCTACAAAATGCTGTTTTGGCGTTCGGGTTTGTCCAATCCACCCCCACTTTCTCTTCTTCACATCCTGGCTGATGGAGTTTTGGTTGATTTTCTCCAACAGGCTGGCATTTGATATTTTATCAGGCCACCTGATGTTCAGAATGCGCCTTAGGCACCTGTTGACAAATGTCTGGAGTTTGTTGGTGGTAGTGTTTGTCACTCTCTCCATGTCTCTGATCCATAGAGGAGAACTGATTTGACGTTGGTGTTAAATATTCTGATTTTATTATGGAGGGACAGTGCCTTGGAGTTCCAGATGGGTCGTAGTGTGGTGAAAACGTGTCTGGCCTTGTTTTTTTTTCTGCTTTTGATGTCATCGTCTGATCCACCATGCCTTGCCCGCAGTATGCTCCCGAGATATGTGAAGCGGTCAGTCTCTTTGAGGTTGTCTCCCTGTATAGTTGGACTGGGAGATCCTGTTTGTTGTTTACCATCATGAGTTCTGTCTTTTTCACATTGATCTTGAGGCCAGTCTTTGCTGCCTCTTCGCAGAGTAGTGTTAGCTTTAACCCATTCTGAACGGGAACCCATTTTGGTGTTGGCATCATGTTATGCTTTAGCTATGGAAAAATAGCAGATCTACAAGCTCATAGCGCGCCACCGAGTGGCGCGCTACGAGCTTGTAGGTCTGCTATTTTTGAAAAATCGAAGAACGACTGACATTTTTAGAATCTGATCTCAGGTCAGAATGGGTTAATCAGACCAGTGTGTGTCCAGTGGAAACCTCGTATGAATCTGATCTCAGGTCAGAATGGGTTAACTGTGCATGTTGGTGTTTGTGAGAGAGAAGACATATATCGTCTGCAAAGTCAAGGTCTTCAAGTTGTTGCGTGAGGGTCCACTGGATGCCAGTCTTACTGGCCATGGTTGTGTTTTCCATCATCCAGCGTATGCTTAGTGATATTATATCTCCCGCCTCAGTGTGAAATAACACGCTGTATAAAGTCTTCATAATCAACACGACCTTGCCATTAACACTCTGCAGGTGTGTGTGTGTGTGTGCTCGCGTGTGTGTGTGTGTGTGTGTGTGTGTGTGTACGTGCGCGCGCGTGTCTGCCTGGGTGCGTGCGTGCGTCCGTGCCACGTGCGTGAGTTTGTTGATCTTGTCCGCTTGGGAGGAAGAAAGCAGGCCTGAGGGACCAATCTTGTGCAGAGGAGAAGATTACTGCATGTCTATTTATGCAACGCAAAGCTCTTTAAAGGTCCTTAATTAGCTTCCCATATCACGGTGGTTGACTCCTGTGTGTGTGTGTGTGTGTGTGTGTGTGTGTGTGTGTGTGTGTGTGTGAGTGTGTGTGCGCACGCGTGCGTGTGTTTGTTTGTGTGTGTGTGTGTGTGTGTCCATAAGGTCCTGGTCAGAGCAGCCTTTCACATCGGTCAGTTCTGTTGATGTCCACACCTGTGGTTTCCTTCAGCAGGACAACGTTAAAAGGATCAACACTACCGGGAGTAACTGAAGAGAGGAAGATGTTGGTGACCATGCTAACAGCCATGTACATCATGGTCAGAACCGTGGAGTCGGTAAGAACATTTATAACTATAACCCATGTTTAGACCCGAGACCAGATTCTGATACAAAATGTTTTCTAAATCATGACCGTTTTCTGAAACACCTATGTTTCTATATCAGTGGTGCTCAAGATATTTCATGTCAAGGACCCCCCCCCCCCCCGAAATCATCTGCATTTGGCTGCATGCCGACCCCCATCTGAATATATGTTGTTCCAGGGACACCCCCCCCCCCCCCCCCCAGAAGCAAAGATTTGAGTTACAAATGTTTGCTATAAAAATATATATATTCAAAGATTTGCGCCACATTTTCACGATTTAAAAAAGAAATCTAGAGGCTTGTAGATCTGCTATTTTAGTTTTAAGGGTTAAAAGCTAATGTGACAAGGGGCACGGTGGCACAGTTGGTATAGTGCTGTCGCCTCACAGCTAGAAGGTCCTGGGTTCGATTCCCGCTGGGGACACTGTGGGCACTGGCGGCGTGTTCCCCTCCTCCGTGTCATCAGTGCCCATACCCGAGGCGGGGGTTGGCGATGGGGCCTTTCTGTGTGGAGTTTGCATGTTCTCCCCGTGTCCCCTATAGGGTAGATACCCTCACAAAAACATGCCGGAATCCTGGTCTCTAAAACTACCTCCCCCTGGCCAGCCGGGGCGCCTGATGGAGGGGAAAGGAACTGGTCGGAATAACGTGTCCCTTCCACGCGCTACGTCCGGCCGGGGAAATTCCCCTCTGTCAGGTGAAAAGAAGCAGCTTGGACTCCTCATGTATAGAAGGAGGCATGAGGTCAGTCCGCTGCCCCCCCAGGTTGGCAGAGGAAGT
This sequence comes from Protomyctophum bolini, assembly GCF_963924005.1. NCBI lineage: Eukaryota > Metazoa > Chordata > Actinopteri > Myctophiformes > Myctophidae > Protomyctophum > Protomyctophum bolini. The sequence goes on from NC_137870.1 coordinate 5,605,161, forward strand.
GTAGCGCCCAGGATTACATTAGATAATTGGCACTGGGTGAAAAGAAAACTGGGTTACAAAATTGTGGGATAAAAAAAAAAAAAGCTAATGTGACACTGATGCATCCTCAGGTCTAAATGGGTTAAAAACCAAACATCAAAGGACCCGAGGGCCAGATTCTACAAATGCCAGTATTTCTTACACAGATTTCTCTAAAACGTTCAATCTTGTGTATCTGCTGTGTTCTGAATATCCCAAATTCCCAATGCAAAATGACACAGATGCTTTCCCGGTTTGGAATGCATGGGTTAACCCCTGGCATCAACACTCATGTGGGCATTTAAAGAAATTACAAGAAAATGTTCGCGACATTTTCTAAAGTTGCATAATTACCAGCCGATCTGCAGGCTTGCTATAGGACTTGTTGTGAGCTTGTGGATCGGCTATGTTTGCTATTTTTTTGTACAGCAAAGTATATAAAGGCTTAAAGGACAATTCAATGCTAGAAGGCTTTCTTACCTTTCTTTGTAGTTGTTACGTCCCCACCAAAGAGGTGTTTTTTTGTACAAAAACTCCTTATTGGCTATTTCCCCTACCAATTAATTGCATTGAATTGAATGGGTCTATGGGGTGTTGTGCTAATTCGCTTATTTCCACCGAAATAAGTAGTAAAGTGTGCCGCTTGGGATATTATTTATATTTACTTTATGAAGAGAAGATATATACAAACAAATCATAATTTTGAGCGATGGAAATAAGCGAATTAGCACAATTCAATTCCCATTCAATTCAATGCAATTCAGGACTTATGGTAGGGGAAATAGCAAATAAGGAGCTTTTGCACAAGATAACACCTGGACCTCTTTGGTGGGGACGTAACAACTACAAATAAAGGTAAGAAAGCCTTCTAGCATGGAATTGAAGTGCCTTTAAGTGCCTATACTGTAGCAAGACATTCTACTTCACTTCAGTGCATGCATTAATTTCTGTTCTATATGCATATTATTCGAATTTTAAGTGCATGAACATCAGTGGACAAAAACAACAACATGTTGTTTTGCTGCTTGATCGCATTTCAACGTGCAACATTTGACTGTCATTGTGATACAACCATTAGTATGCTGTATAGTCATGCAGAATTGACGTCAAACGACATTATTAAAATGTAAACGAGGTGAACACCATACTAAAGAAAAGGCGGAAGAAGAAGCACTCAAAACGTTGTCGGTTGAGTGCTCGGATCGCCACCTTTTTTTTGTATTCCAGTCACACCTGGTCCTTGAATCACCAGCACTACTTTACATAATATTTTCTCCATTGAGCACCTGGTTGACCTAGGTGACAACATAATTGTTACATATATTAATCAGTGTTTTTCTGCTTTTGCTTTGGAATTATAGGTAACCTTTCAAATATAGCCTATTTAGAGCATGTGTTTCTTTTATTCTTTTTTTTTCAGCTGTTCATAATATGTTTTGCAAAACATAAATGGACGACTTCACCCATTTTCAACCTATCTTCATATAATTGGTGATAAAATGGTGCACATTTATTTGTGTCTCATCCTAATAGAAAGCATATACCGTTTCTTTTAGCTGGGATTCCCCATCGATGATACTTACTGCATGGTCACTGGTACTGCCCACAGCCCTCCTCTGAGTACAACATGTTTTATCATTATTATCATGAGCATTTGCTGTATATGAGCAGAAGATAGGGTGAAAATGGGTGAAATCGTCCATTTATAACTGGTTTTGCTTTTATTAATTTTAAAAATGTCACAGTATAAGCACACATGCAACCAAATGATACCAAAAGTCAAAGGTCAACATCATTGCAACCATTGGGAACACACACACGCGCACACACACACACGCACTATGAAGACACACGACATGCATGATGGCACCTCGGCGACCTCGCTCTAACCCTGTTCCTTTGCACCGTACCCAGATAGGTTCGTGTTTTGCACGGAGGCCAGAGCCCATGCCTTACATGGTGCACCAGCCGTTGCCCTGGCAGATTCACTCCGTCTCCCGCAGACGGAAGAGCAGCCGGATGACCGAGGTAGGTCGACAGCAGTGCCCACAATGTCTACAACCCATTAACCCATTCTGACCTGAGATCAGATTCATACGAGGTTTCCACTGGACACACACTGGTCTGATTAACCCATTCTGACCTGAGATCAGATTCTAAAAATGTCACAGTCGTTCTTCGATTTTTCAAAAATAGCAGACCTACAAGCTCGTAGCGCGCCACTCGGTGGCGCGCTATGAGCTTGTAGATCTGCTATTTTTCAATAGCTAAAGCATAACATGATGCTAACACCAAAATGGGTTCCCGGTCAGAATGGGTTAATTCGTTCGTTCGTTCGTTCGTTCGTTCGTTCGTTCGTTCGTTCGTTCGTTCGTTCGTTCGTTCATTCATTGAAACTCATGCAAACACATATAGACACATGCTGTACTTTCCCAAACTTTATCATGTCAAGGACCACCCAAAATTGACACTAATTAGCCTGTGGACCCCCATTTGAAAAGATATGCCCCCCAGTTTGACGTGAATTAGTCTACGGACCCCCATTTAATGGCATTTCTATCTCTGGGACCCCCCATTTTTTGGGTTAAAATCTGAGAGTTAATATGAGAGTGTCCAAATGGACCCTTCTATGGAGTCTATGGAGTCTGGACCAGGGCTATAGCCCACATGTCTATGGAGTCTGGACCAGGGCTATAGCCCACATGCCTTCTAACGCTATGGCCCAGAGCTGTAGCCAATTCCTTTTGGGAATGTGTATACTCGCTGATATGTTTGATAAGTATGTTTTATAATACAATATAACAATTTAATGAAACAAATGCACGCTAACCTAAAAACCCTATTTTTGTCAAAATGTTAAAAAAATATATTTTTGCGTTGCATTTTTCTTTTTTCCAGAAAACAGTCTTATAGGCCTACTACTATCTACAAAATAGCCAATCTACAAGCTCATAACATGTTACGATGCAACTGGCTGTATACCTTGTATAGATCTTCTAATTTCACTATTAGATGTATGGCAAAAAAAAATCACACCCGTGTGAAGTGAGGGGCGCTCTTAGCATCATACAGTATCATCTTATTCCTAACTGGCCATTCATAATCAATAGCATAATGTTTGTGTTTGGCTCTCCTACATAGACTTCTATTGAGAATGGGGACAATATAGGGACAAGTCCTGGACCGGAAGTATAGGCAGAAATGCATTGGACTCACAGGGCAACAGCCCAGCTTTAATGATCTTAAATCCCTTTATTTTAGATTGTTTTGTAGTAATCGTACAACATAAACATTACAGAGACTTTACTTGTTACTGTACAATACTTTAAAATAGCGGTGCATGATTATGAAATTATGACCGATATCCGATCTCCGGTTATTTGCAGGGTCATATCTGCCAATACAGATTCTGACCGATTCCGATATTATACAGAGGACCACAATGGAAACAAGCCTATATAGGCCCTAGGCCGCTATTGGCCCAAAGCCTGTTGATAAAGTATTAAATAAATCAATAAATAGCATAATACTTTTCCAAGTGTCTGTTTTCACAACTGAATGACTACTGAATGAGATGAGTACACAAATTAAATGTAGATTTCTTTCAAATTGTATTTATCTTTTGCTGTTGAAAACCGATTAAATAAGCTGTATTATTTTGAGACCATTCCGATACCGATATGACATTTTTTCAGATTATGCTATACCGATTAATCGTGCATCCCTACTTTAAAACAGTTTTCATGTTGCACAAATGCCTAAAATTGCTCTTATTTGCGCCGCCCTCGTTGAAAACAATGTATTTCCAACTCCAGCTGCATGAACAGCTAGCGCTCGAGTGCTCGGTTTCTGCCCCATCAATATCCTAACTCTTCTATTAGATGGCTCTGCTCCTGCCTCCCCTTAGTTTTATTGTCTTATTTTATGTTTATAGCCAATAGAGTGAAATGCTAATAAGACCACAACCTTTACCTATATATACCACTTGTTCAAGCAATACTATTTGTTTGGCTTTGATGTGAATTGTGAACGGCTAAACAGCCTGCTGGGCTCTGAAGCCAATGGCCTTTTGGTTACTAACCTTCAGGATTATTATGTCATCAGCTGGTCTTGAGGGAGGGGCTTGGAGGGGCTTGGCTGACAAGCTTGACTCAGCATCTGAACACGTAGTCACGTGTTCCAGGAGGAATTAACTCCAGTGTGAAGATTCTGTTCATAGTCTGTGTTTTTTTTGTTAATTGAATTGAACAAGTTGTTTAAAAATGTACATGTTCAGACAGACAGAGAGAGAGAGAGAGAGAGAGAGAGAGAGAGACTACGACAGCTAAAAGGGAAGCATAATTATAGAGGAGGTGGCAACAAATCAAAGAAAAATACTCAGATATGCAAGGAGGGTAATTATAGAATGAAAGCATCTCAGTCAAATGACCGGAGTGGAAGCTTGACAGATGGATGATGGTTTATTATTATGGCTTCTTGTGAAGGACAACACATAGAGAGTGCGTGAGGTGTGTGCGTGAGGTGTGTGTGTGTGTGTGTGTGTGTGTGTGGGGGTGTGTGTGGGTGTGTGTGTGTGTGTGTGTGTGTGTGACATCCAGACTGACAGGTGAGCAGGCGGAGCTCCCGACCCTGGTGGGCTGGGTCTCTAATCCCTGCGTAGGGGATTTGTGACTGAGGTCACACACACAGTCATTCATATCAAATGGCATGGTACTGTGTAGAGGAGCCAACAAGCTCCATTTGCTGTTGATCTTGATGAGAGTCTTATGTAATAGCATCACACGGATGCCGCACACACCACCACATCATGTGAAGACAAAGACAAAGTGGTGTCCTTGATGATATCTGCATGTGCAACTTGTAGCCAAAACTATAGCGGAATCAGATTAATGACTCATTCCGTTCTTCAATGTCGGCTGGAAGGACTGGAAGCATTTTTTTTGCCTCCAGCACATTTGTATACCCGGCCGCACGAGCCCCTGCCTTTGTCTGAGCATGTTATAATAGTCGTATACATTCAACGACAAATAGCCGATCTACCAACTCACAACACATCACACATTGAGAAATGAGGTGCAGAGCGAAGAGTATAGAGCACCGAAGTCTGACGTCAATATCGGTAGAGGGCACAAAATTTTAGATCGCCTCATATAAGAACCGTGTTTAAAAAATAAACAAATCCAGGCCGCTGCATATATGATACAGACTATCATATATGAGTGACTGACTGGCCCAAACGATACAGAGACACCTCTCTGACAATATAACGATACAGAGACACCTCTCTGACAATATAACGATACAGAGACACCTCTCTGACAATAACGCAGAGACACCTCTCTGACAATATAACGATACAGAGACACCTCTCTGACAATAACGCAGAGACACCTCTCTGACAATATAACGATACAGAGACACCTCTCTGACAATAACGCAGAGACACCTCTCTGACAATATAACGATACAGAGACACCTCTCTGACAACAACGCAGAGACAGCTTGTTTATCTTTGGAGATGAGCCCATGTTGTTCTCCAGAGAGAGGGGAATCGAGGGGACGAGCGAGTGACGTCAGGACTTCGGTCCTCTATTGACGCCTGGGATTCCCTGGGATAACTAAGCCATGCATGACCCACGCACCTACAGTAATACCAATATGACTTTGCTACTTTGGGATGGCTCAGGGTAGAAGACAGGGTTACCAGTAAGACGTGCACTGGACATATACTGTATGGAGCGTGTCTTGAGTGTACATGCAGGGTTTGATGATATTATATGACGTGACAAAGTGACAAAATTGAGTGTGACATGACATGACATGACAATAACGCAAGGTTTCTGCAACTTCGGTCGCAAATAATAATAATAATAATAATAATAATAATAATAATAATAAGGCCTAATAATAATAATGGTAATAATAATACGGGTAATAATAATAATAATACATTTGATTTGTATTGCACTTTTCATTCACAGGGAATCTCGGAGTGTTGCATGTAGTTAAAACATGCAGTATCAATGGGGTTGGAATTCAAGATAAAAAGCCACTCTCCAGGCCCAGTGCCCACATAATACCTGTTTAACTGCTTCCCCAGAGTGACCTATACCCTAGACTACAGGGTGTGCCTCTGCTTTGTTAACATCCAAATGTAGCACAAACACATATGGGCATAGTATACTCTGTATACTCTGTGTGGAATCAGTGCCCTCACACATCACACATTAACCCATTTAGACCTGAGAACGATTCTACAAAATGCCTTCTAAATTCTGACAGTTTTCTGAAAAACCCATCGTTTCTATGTCAGCGGTTCTCAAACATTTTCATGTCTAGGATATGTAATCGGCATTATGTGTGTGTGTGTGTGTGTGTGTGTGTGTGTGTGTGTGTGTGTGTGTGTGTGTGTGTGTGTGTGTGTGTGTGTTTCTTTGTTTTAGCCAAAGTGTTTTACTATATTTAAGTTCAGTTCCATGCTGTATTCAATCAATATTCAATCAAATATTCAAATAATTCATTGTCCTCATAGACATTTCAAAAAGTACTTCTTTAAAGATCTGTAAGCCTCTTACAAAGCCAACTCGGATCGTGACAAATCATGACAACAGACACAATATTTTAGCCTGAACAAAGTAAATGCAAAGAAGAAAAACAACAAAAAGAAAGTGTTGTAACCTGCCCTATATTTTCTTTCTAATTATTTGTTCGGCCCAAAATAAATTGTGTTTGTTGTCATGATTTGTCACAATCCGAGTTGGCTTTGTTCGAGGCTTACAGATCTTTAAATGAAGACTTTTTGAAATGTCTATGGGGAAATGCATGGGGAATTATTTCCTGGGCCTGTCGTCGTCATGAAAGGGACGGGACTGTGACGCTCTATAAGTGGCTCAGGGGTAGAGTGGCCGGTTGAGCAGCCGGATAGGAACCGCAAGGTTGCCAGTTCGATCCCGGGCTCCCCCAGAGTCAGTGTCCAAGTGTCCTTGAGCAAAACTCTAAACCCCTAATTGTTCCCGATGTGCAGGTTGGTGCCTCGCATGGTTTCCTGTGCCATGTGTATGAATGAATGGGTGAAGGTATTGCACAATCTATAAAGCTCTTTGGATAAAAAGCGCTATATAAATGCACCATGCACCATTTACCATTGAAGTGGGTACAGGATAACAGAACAGTTATATTTTCTGCCTGCGTGACAAGGTGCTGTCTCTGGCTTTGTGTCTGGCGTCTGATCTGGGATCTGGAGGCTTGGTGGTATCTGAACAATGTCTCGGTCCAACACTGATCTGGGATCTGGAGGCTTGGTAGTATCTGAACAATGTCTCGGTCCAACACTGATCTGGGATCTGGAGGCTTGGTAGTATCTGAACAATGTCTCGGTCCAACACTGATCTGGGATCTGGAGGCTTGGTGGTATCTGAACAATGTCTCGGTCCAACACTGATCTCTATCAAAGAGGCATGCATGGAATGTCACCCTTTCAGTCTCTGACTTTCTTTCTTTCTCTCTCTCCTCTCTCTCTTTCTCTCTGTGTGTGTGTGTGTGTGTGTGTGTGTGTGTGAACGTGCGTGCGTGTGTGTTTTGTGTTGGCGTGTGCCTACAGCATTTGTTGTATACTGTAAGTGATGTCCTAAATGCTTACTCTGACCCTCTGTCGTACAGTTTGAAGGCCCTAGGAGGAACAGCATAGGCCTCAACAGAAGAAGTAAGTATTCCAAAGACGCACGCACAGATATTAACAATAACATCATGTTGTGTGGGGGCAGGCTATTTTTCTGTGTCGTTGATGATCATCATCAACCTAATAAGCCATTTTAACCCTAGAACACTAAACATATTTTTGTTACACATCATCACTAAACACTATTATGTGCATATTATTTTTTAGAATATTCCTAAAAAGAGAGGAATTAAGTTGGGAACTTCTCCTTTGGTCCACCCATTCCTAAGGCAAAGAAATAAACAATTAATCCATTGTGTATAATAATTGGATTATTCTCTAATATCACACTATCACTAAATACGGGTGAAATTCACCCGAACACCTGCCTGTAAGAAAATAACCAGTGATGTGGGCATGGAAACAAACCTACCTTCTATGATGTCACTGAGCATCATGAAGGTATACTGAGAGACCCACCCACCTCAGACATCAGCAACATTATGAAAATTGCAAAAATACAATCGTCCGGGTGAAAATCACCCATGTTTAGTGTTCTAGGGTTAAAGGTCATGGTCGAAACTCGAAAGTAATGAATTGTGTGTGTGTGTGTTTGTGCACTGTGCCAGCATGAACGCCTCGTGAACCGTTCATTTCAAGCTTGTCTCGCGTATAGCCATGATTATCGGAGATCTCCGCCTACTGATAGGCGGAGGTATATAGGTGGAGATATCTGATCGTCTGGCTGCGCGAGACCGACGTCATGCTGGCACACAGAAACATGTCAATCATTTAAACCATCTGCATTGCTATGGTTCACCCGTTCACACACATCCACGCTGGTGGGAGAGGCAACCATACGCAAGGCTGCTCACTAGGAGGAGTTAGGCTCACTAGGAGGAGTTAGGGGAACTATTACTACTACGAGTCCCGGAGTGGCCATTGAGAGAGGAAAAAAACCAAACAATGTTAAACTTGACTCTTAGTGCATTGGCATGTCGGTGTCGGTGCCGGACTATTGGCTGTAAGACTATTGGCTGTAAGACTATTGGCTGTAAGACTATTGGCTGTAAGACTATTGGCTGTCGGACTATTGGCTGTCGGACTCTTAGTACATTGGCATGTTGGCCAATGGGTCGGAATATGTACTCTGTACTGTACTGTACTGTACTGTACTGTAGGCACACACTGCTGTTCCAATTGGAGTGGCTGCACCACTCAAAAATAATCCCTCTCAATGGCCACTAACCCTAACCCGTTCTTTTTTTATAAAGAAAAGAAAATATATATCCTGCTTTTATCCTGTGAAAGATTCATACAAAGATTACAAAAACATCTATCCTATAATTTAGACATGAGTTTTAAATCGGAACAATAGCCACGCCGTGTAACCCCAAGGCTATAATAATAACATACATGTATGTATGTCTGTCTGGTGTTTATTTGTCTGCAGACCCTACCTCCGCGGCTATCGCCTCCGCCTCCCTGGCCATCCCCTGTTTCCTGTCGTGCTCGGACTCCGCCGCCCTGGCCAACGGGGAGGCGGCCGCGGCCACGCTGTCGGCCACAGCGCTGCTGGTGGACGCCATGCCCCCGCTCAGCCCCGCGGAGGCCGCGGTGACCATCCAGAACCACTTCAGGAAGTTCCAGCAGCAGAAGAAACAGAAGTAGAGGATGTGGAGAGAGAGAGAGACGAAAGGAGAGATGGGGGGGTGAGGGGGGGGGGGGGGGGGGGGGGGGTAAAGAGAAGATGGATGGAGAGAGAGAGAGAGAGAGAGAGAGAGAGAGATGGGGGGGGGTGAGGGGGGGGGGGGGTAAAGAGAAGATGGAGGGATGGATGGAGAGAGAGAGAGAGAGAGAGAGAGAGAGAGAGAGAGAGAGATGGGGGGTGAGGGGGGGGTAAAGAGAAGATGGAGGGATGGATGGAGAGAGAGAGAGAATGGACGGAAGAACTCATACGTGCACAAATGTACGAATATACACCTATGCTATAGCACATGCACAGACATGTATCACATGGCACGCACGCACGCATGCACACACACACACACACACACGCACGCTCGCACACGCACACACTCTACCTCTACATGACATCAGCTTGTGACTGCAACTTGTTCCTGTTCGCAGATGACTCGGCACTGCTAGTCTCGGACAGGAACAAACTGCAGGTTGAAAAGGCCCTCAGCCCCTGAACTCTCGCCCCTCCTGGGAATCTGCACCTGGCTCGCTGATAACAAACTATCTTTACACCTGGGAAAAACGGAATCCATTCTCTTTGGTTCTAATAGTAATCTCAGCAAGGCAAATAGCTTCTTGGTTAGAGTGGGTGACAATGAAATTACCTACCTAGGTTCCATCCTGGAGGCTAATCTTTCCGGTGATAAAATGGCCACCAACGTAATCAAAAAGGTCAACCAAAGAACAAGATTCCTTTACAGGATCTCCTCACTGGTCAACAAAAAAACACCTTAACAGGAGCCCTCGTACAAGGTTTCTTTGACTATGCATGCACCTCCTGTTACCACAGCACCTCAAAGGCCCTTACAATTAGGCTCCAGACTTCTCAAAACAAACTGGTCAGGCTCCTACTTGGCCTCACCCCCCGAACCCACCTCACTCCTGCCCACTTTGACAGGCTGGAATGGCTTAGGGTCGACGACAGAGTACAGCATCTTGCAATGGGTCTGGTCCACAAGATTCGATACACCACCAAGATACCCATGTACCTGTCTAGATACTTCCTTAATGTTAACGAAGTCCACACCCACAACACCAGAGGGAGTGCAACGAACCATGTACGACCCAGATTCGGCACAAACAAGGGACTAAATTATTCTCGCTCCTATGCCACCAAAATGTGGAACGCCCATTAAGACATGCAAATCCCTTGACTCCTTCAAAACCGCTCTCAAAGGGCACCTACAGACAGCTGCAATTCGAAACTGGCCCCCGTAAAATCTGAATCCCACCGCCCCCCCCCCCCCCCCTTTTTCCCCACACTGTACAGTATATTTATTTTCTTTTCTTTTTATGTTCCTTTTCCCTTTTTACCTCCTTTATGATGAATTCCTGTTCTGTTCTTTGACTAGAAGTGTCCATTTGTACGTCTCTAAATGTTTTGATGAATTGAACATGGTGGACCCTCTTGTAAACAATTAAGTGTAATGCTTAATTGGGTCGTCCACTCAGTTAACAGTCTTTGTATTGAGTTTGCTTGAAATGTACTGTAATTCTGCAAACTGTTAATAGCTATTTCAATCATTCAAACCATACCATTTCCATAAAATATACCCATTGTATTATCCAGTGTGTGAATAATACTTATGCCAGTGTGTGAGTACTACTTGTGCATATTCATATTATGAATCATCTGTATGGAATACAACATTGCACTGTACTGTGAAGACTGACAGACTGTGTTTTAATTTATTTGAGTATCTTTTGCTATTATGATGTACTACTTAATTCAACTACTCCAGTTACCTGGACTATAGATCGGTGTAGCATTGTTGCCCTCTGGTGGTGTGATCAGGTTATGAATAACATTTGGCATTATTCACATGTGATCATGTTATTGTAGGCCAACTGCTGCTGTAACAGTATGACATAATACTGGAGAGGAGAAGGGAGTCTTCACACTGTAGTATCAGCTCCTATGATATGCAATGTATTGAGGACGTCATCAGTGGTGGAAAGTAACTACACATTTACTCAAGTACGGTACAATTTTGAGAATTTTAGCCTATACTTTAGTTCAGTATTTCCAATACTTTTACTACATCTCGGATCCAAATATTGTACATTTATTTTTTATAACTGTATAGTTACTAGTTACTTTGTAGATTTTGATTATTAGTAGCTACAACATACCACATCAGCCCTATACATTTTGACAATTTGAATATGTATAAACTGCCCTGGGCTGGCTGTCTGTTGCGGGTTCGAGTCCCGTTCCTGACAAACTTTGCTGTGTCCCCTCTCCCCGTTTCCTGTCTACCTACTATACAATTCATCTATCAATAAAGGCAAAAAGCCCCCCTAAAATATCTTTAAAAATAAAATCTATAAGCTCACAATGCGTCACATTGTGAGGTTGTAGATCTGCTATTTTCAAAAACATTTTATATATTTGAAAACTTGAGAATTGGGACTTTCTGCACAATGAGTATACGTGAGTATACTTTTTGGTACTTTAAGTACATTTTGATACCGATAACTTTTGTACTTTTACTAAAGTAAAGACACCGGCCTACTCAGGAACGATGAAAGCTGCAGGAACGACACTGTTGGGAATGCATGCCCCACCCGGTTATGTACCTGTTGTACTTATCTGTCAGTCTGTGTTACCTTTATGCCAATATGGAGATTTCTGTATCTGTCTGTCTGCCTGTGTCACTTTAATGCCCATAGACATCTCTGTCTGTCTGCCTGTGTCAGTTTTATGCCCATAGACATCTCTGTATCTGTCTGTCTGCCTGTGTCACTTTAATGCCCATAGACATCTCTGTCTGTCTGCCTGTGTCAGTTTTATGCCCATAGACATCTCTGTATCTGTCTGTCTGCCTGTGTCACTTTAATGCCCATAGACATCTCTATCTGTCTGTCTGCCTGTGTCAGTTTTATGCCCATAGACATCTCTGTATCTGTCTGTCTGCCTGTGTCACTTTAATGCCCATAGACATCTCTATCTGTCTGTCTGCCTGTGTCAGTTTTATGCCCATAGACATCTCTATCTGTCTGTCTGTGTCAGTTTTATGCCCATAGACATCTCTATCTGTCTGTCTGCCTGTGTCAGTTTTATGCCCATAGACATCTCTGTATCTGTCTGTCTGCCTGTGTCACTTTAATGCCCATAGACATCTCTATCTGTCTGTCTGCCTGTGTCAGTTTTATGCCCATAGACATCTCTATCTGTCTATCTGCCTGTGTCACTTTAATGCCCATAGACATCTCTATCTGTCTGTCTGCCTGTGTCAGTTTTATGCCCATAGACATCTCTATCTGTCTGTCTGCCTGTGTCAGTTTTATGCCCATAGACATCTCTGTATCTGTCTGTCTGCCTGTGTCACTTTTATGCCCATTTAGACATCTCTGTATCTGTCTGTCTGCCTGTGTCACTTTTATGCCCATTTAGACATCTCTGTATCTGGTTTTCAAGGTTTCGTAGGTTTCAAGGTTGTACTTTATTGTTACATCTTGTGTACAGTACAGGTACATAAGAGTAAAACTTATTGTTGTTTGGCTTCCTTACAGACAACGCAGCAGCATAGATAGCATAACATTAAAAACATCAAAACACAGCAAATCAAGGGATATAATAATGAGTGCAAGAAAGAGCATTCAAAGAGTAAAAATAAAATAAATTAGTAACATAATGTACATGTGCATGTTTTCCCTGTAATAGCAAAAAAGTTAGGTAAACTTTATGTGACCAGCTTCACAGTACCCAGCCAGCACGCCCACTAACTGGGCACGGGTTGGAAGTGGGCAAGCCCATGTAGTTCCAACATGGTCTACATGTGGGCTAACTGGGCATGGGTTGGAAGTGGGCAAGCCTATATAGGTCCCACGTGGTCTACGCGAGGGATAACTGGCATGGGTTGGAAGTGTGCATGCAAGCCCATATTGGTCCAACATGGTCTACATGTGGGCTAACCTCACAGCATGTCACAGCGCATTGTGAGCTTGTAGATTGGCTATTTTCTCCATAAAACCCAGCATAACATGACTTGTCTTTTAGTTCTACTGGAACTCTTCTCCACTAGTTTGAGCAAAACAAAATAATCCCATGTACAATTAAAAGGGAATTGAAATGATGTGTACATATTTCCAATAAATGTATAGCCCACAGTATTTGCTGAGGTCACTGGAGACTGGTGAAGCAACTGCATGGAGAGGGTGGGGTCATTAGCCAGGTGAAAAGAACTGGTTTGGCTGGTTAGTGTTGTGGGTAGGGTGACCAGATCCTACAGTTTCTGTCTGCCTTTTCCCACCACTTTGAAACTGACAAAGGAACTACACAGTCAGAGGGCTTTGTCCCCTTTCAGATGTTGTCGCAGGGATGCTAAGTATTTTCCAGTCTAAGTAATTTGAATGCAAATGATTCCGATCTTAGGTAGGCTATATGCACTCTACTATACTAAAAGGATCACATGCAAATTGGTTGGCCCATCCTTCCATTCAACAATAGGGTTACACACCCTAACCTAACCCATTATCACCTGTCCATTTGCAATGGGACATCCTCCAAAACATTCACAACCAAGGTCTTCTAACAAGGTAGATAAGGGTGGGCTAAAACATGGGCTATAACCCATCGTTTTTGTCATTTCGTCATTTTTTTCAAATCCTCAAAAATGATGAAAAACGGCGCGCTATAGTATGCCGTACGATATGGGCTATAGCCCACGGTCCAAAATGATGAGAAACGAGGCTAACCTTTTTTTTCAAAATTTCAAAAAACATGGGCTATAACCCACCGTTTTTTTCATTTTTCATTTTTTTCAAATCCTCAAAAATGATGAAAAACGGCGTGCCATAGTATGCCGTACGATATGGGCTATAGCCCACGGTCCAAAATGATGAGAAACGAGGCTAACTTTTTTTTTCAAAATTTCAAAAAACATGGGCTATAAGCCTATAACCCACCGTTTTTTCATTTTTCATTTTTTTCAAATCCTCAAAAATGATGAAAAACGGCGTGCCATAGTATGCCGTACGATATGGGCTATAGCCCACGGTCCAAAATGATGAGAAACGAGGCTAACTTTTTTTTTCAAAATTTCAAAAAACATGGGCTATAACCCACCGTTTTTTTCATTTTTCATTTTTTTCAAATCCTCAAAAATGATGAAAAACGGCGTGCCATAGTATGCCGTACGATATGGGCTATAGCCCACGGTCCAAAATGATGAGAAACGAGGCTAACTTTTTTTTTCAAAATTTCAAAAAACATGGGCTATAACCCACCGTTTTTTTCATTTTTCATTTTTTTCAAATCCTCAAAAATGATGAAAAACGGCGTGCCATAGTATGCCGTACGATATGGGCTATAGCCCACGGTCCAAAATGATGAGAAACGAGGCTAACTTTTGTTTTCAAAATTTCAAAAAACATGGGCTATAACCCACCGTTTTTTTCATTTTTCATTTTTTTCAAATCCTCAAAAATGATGAAAAACGGCGTGCCATAGTATGCCGTACGATATGGGCTATAGCCCACGGTCCAAAATGATGAGAAACGAGGCTAACTTTCTATTTCAAAATTTCAAAAAACATGGGCTATAACCCACCGTTTTTTTCATTTTTCATTTTTTTCAAATCCTCAAAAATGATGAAAAACGGCGTGCCATAGTATGCCGTACGATATGGGCTATAGCCCACGGTCCAAAATGATGAGAAACGAGGCTAACTTTTTTTTTCAAAATTTCAAAAAACATGGGCTATAACCCACCGTTTTTTTCATTTTTCATTTTTTTCAAATCCTCAAAAATGATGAAAAACGGCGTGCCATAGTATGCCGTACGATATGGGCTATAGCCCACGGTCCAAAATGATGAGAAACGAGGCTAACTTTCTTTTTCAAAATTTCAAAAAACATGGGCTATAACACACCGTTTTTTTCATTTTTCATTTTTTTCAAATCCTCAAAAATGATGAAAAACGGCGTGCCATAGTATGCCGTACGATATGGGCTATAGCCCACGGTCCAAAATGATGAGAAACGAGGCTAACTTTTTTTTTCAAAATTTCAAAAAACATGGGCTATAACCCACCGTTTTTTTCATTTTTCATTTTTTTCAAATCCTCAAAAATGATGAAAAACGGCGTGCCATAGTATGCCGTACGATATGGGCTATAGCCCACGGTCCAAAATGATGAGAAACGAGGCTAACTTTTTTTTTCAAAATTTCAAAAAACATGGGCTATAACCCACCGTTTTTTTCATTTTTCATTTTTTTCAAATCCTCAAAAATGATGAAAAACGGCGTGCCATAGTATGCCGTACGATATGGGCTATAGCCCACGGTCCAAAATGATGAGAAACGAGGCTAACTTTTTTTTTCAAAATTTCAAAAAACATGGGCTATAACCCACCGTTTTTTTCATTTTTCATTTTTTTCAAATCCTCAAAAATGATGAAAAACGGCGTGCCATAGTATGCCGTACGATATGGGCTATAGCCCACGGTCCAAAATGATGAGAAACGAGGCTAACTTTTTTTTCCAAAATTTCAAAAAACATGGGCTATAACCCACCGTTTTTTTCATTTTTCATTTTTTTCAAATCCTCAAAAATGATGAAAAACGGCGTGCCATAGTATGCCGTACGATATGGGCTATAGCCCACGGTCCAAAATGATGAGAAACGAGGCTAACTTTTTTTTTCAAAATTTCAAAAAACATGGGCTATAACCCACCGTTTTTTTCATTTTTCATTTTTTTCAAATCCTCAAAAATGATGAAAAACGGCGTGCCATAGTATGCCGTACGATATGGGCTATAGCCCACGGTCCAAAATGATGAGAAACGAGGCTAACTTTTTTTTTCAAAATTTCAAAAAACATGGGCTATAACCCACCGTTTTTTTCATTTTTCATTTTTTTCAAATCCTCAAAAATGATGAAAAACGGCGTGCCATAGTATGCCGTACGATATGGGCTATAGCCCACGGTCCAAAATGATGAGAAACGAGGCTAACTTTTTTTTTCAAAATTTCAAAAAACATGGGCTATAACCCACCGTTTTTTTCATTTTTCATTTTTTTCAAATCCTCAAAAATGATGAAAAACGGCGTGCCATAGTATGCCGTACGATATGGGCTATAGCCCACGGTCCAAAATGATGAGAAACGAGGCTAACTTTTTTTTTCAAAATTTCAAAAAACATGGGCTATAACCCACCGTTTTTTTCATTTTTCATTTTTTTCAAATCCTCAAAAATGATGAAAAACGGCGTGCCATAGTATGCCGTACGATATGGGCTATAGCCCACGGTCCAAAATGATGAGAAACGAGGCTAACTTTTTTTTTCAAAATTTCAAAAAACATGGGCTATAACCCACCGTTTTTTTCATTTTTCATTTTTTTCAAATCCTCAAAAATGATGAAAAACGGCGTGCCATAGTATGCCGTACGATATGGGCTATAGCCCACGGTCCAAAATGATGAGAAACGAGGCTAACTTTTTTTTTCAAAATTTCAAAAAACATGGGCTATAACCCACCGTTTTTTTCATTTTTCATTTTTTTCAAATCCTCAAAAATGATGAAAAACGGCGTGCCATAGTATGCCGTACGATATGGGCTATAGCCCACGGTCCAAAATGATGAGAAACGAGGCTAACTTTTTTTTTCAAAATTTCAAAAAACATGGGCTATAACCCACCGTTTTTTTCATTTTTCATTTTTTTCAAATCCTCAAAAATGATGAAAAACGGCGTGCCATAGTATGCCGTACGATATGGGCTATAGCCCACGGTCCAAAATGATGAGAAACGAGGCTAACTTTTTTTTTCAAAATTTCAAAAAACATGGGCTATAACCCACCGTTTTTTTCATTTTTCATTTTTTTCAAATCCTCAAAAATGATGAAAAACGGCGTGCCATAGTATGCCGTACGATATGGGCTATAGCCCACGGTCCAAAATGATGAGAAACGAGGCTAACTTTTTTTTTCAAAATTTCAAAAAACATGGGCTATAACCCACCGTTTTTTTCATTTTTCATTTTTTTCAAATCCTCAAAAATGATGAAAAACGGCGTGCCATAGTATGCCGTACGATATGGGCTATAGCCCACGGTCCAAAATGATGAGAAACGAGGCTAACTTTTTTTTTCAAAATTTCAAAAAACATGGGCTATAACCCACCGTTTTTTTCATTTTTCATTTTTTTCAAATCCTCAAAAATGATGAAAAACGGCGTGCCATAGTATGCCGTACGATATGGGCTATAGCCCACGGTCCAAAATGATGAGAAACGAGGCTAACTTTTTTTTTCAAAATTTCAAAAAACATGGGCTATAACCCACCGTTTTTTTCATTTTTCATTTTTTTCAAATCCTCAAAAATGATGAAAAACGGCGTGCCATAGTATGCCGTACGATATGGGCTATAGCCCACGGTCCAAAATGATGAGAAACGAGGCTAACTTTTTTTTTCAAAATTTCAAAAAACATGGGCTATAACCCACCGTTTTTTTCATTTTTCATTTTTTTCAAATCCTCAAAAATGATGAAAAACGGCGTGCCATAGTATGCCGTACGATATGGGCTATAGCCCACGGTCCAAAATGATGAGAAACGAGGCTAACTTTTTTTTTCAAAATTTCAAAAAACATGGGCTATAACCCACCGTTTTTTTCATTTTTCATTTTTTTCAAATCCTCAAAAATGATGAAAAACGGCGTGCCATAGTATGCCGTACGATATGGGCTATAGCCCACGGTCCAAAATGATGAGAAACGAGGCTAACTTTTTTTTTCAAAATTTCAAAAAACATGGGCTATAACCCACCGTTTTTTTCATTTTTCATTTTTTTCAAATCCTCAAAAATGATGAAAAACGGCGTGCCATAGTATGCCGTACGATATGGGCTATAGCCCACGGTCCAAAATGATGAGAAACGAGGCTAACTTTTTTTTTCAAAATTTCAAAAAACATGGGCTATAACCCACCGTTTTTTTCATTTTTCATTTTTTTCAAATCCTCAAAAATGATGAAAAACGGCGTGCCATAGTATGCCGTACGATATGGGCTATAGCCCACGGTCCAAAATGATGAGAAACGAGGCTAACTTTTTTTTTCAAAATTTCAAAAAACATGGGCTATAACCCACCGTTTTTTTCATTTTTCATTTTTTTCAAATCCTCAAAAATGATGAAAAACGGCGTGCCATAGTATGCCGTACGATATGGGCTATAGCCCACGGTCCAAAATGATGAGAAACGAGGCTAACTTTTTTTTTCAAAATTTCAAAAAACATGGGCTATAACCCACCGTTTTTTTCATTTTTCATTTTTTTCAAATCCTCAAAAATGATGAAAAACGGCGTGCCATAGTATGCCGTACGATATGGGCTATAGCCCACGGTCCAAAATGATGAGAAACGAGGCTAACTTTTTTTTTCAAAATTTCAAAAAACATGGGCTATAACCCACCGTTTTTTTCATTTTTCATTTTTTTCAAATCCTCAAAAATGATGAAAAACGGCGTGCCATAGTATGCCGTACGATATGGGCTATAGCCCACGGTCCAAAATGATGAGAAACGAGGCTAACTTTTTTTTTCAAAATTTCAAAAAACATGGGCTATAACCCACCGTTTTTTTCATTTTTCATTTTTTTCAAATCCTCAAAAATGATGAAAAACGGCGTGCCATAGTATGCCGTACGATATGGGCTATAGCCCACGGTCCAAAATGATGAGAAACGAGGCTAACTTTTTTTTTCAAAATTTCAAAAAACATGGGCTATAACCCACCGTTTTTTTCATTTTTCATTTTTTTCAAATCCTCAAAAATGATGAAAAACGGCGTGCCATAGTATGCCGTACGATATGGGCTATAGCCCACGGTCCAAAATGATGAGAAACGAGGCTAACTTTTTTTTTCAAAATTTCAAAAAACATGGGCTATAACCCACCGTTTTTTTCATTTTTCATTTTTTTCAAATCCTCAAAAATGATGAAAAACGGCGTGCCATAGTATGCCGTACGATATGGGCTATAGCCCACGGTCCAAAATGATGAGAAACGAGGCTAACTTTTTTTTTCAAAATTTCAAAA